>NC_092441.1:9540304-9843637 GCF_036169615.1 Heliangelus exortis
TCACACCAGTGTTTAGGTTGATGTTGCAATGAGCAAGCTCCCACCATGGCCAGCTCTGCCAGGGATCAGGACCACACCAGTCTGCAATGACACCAGCTGGAAAAACCAGTACCCAGGGCAGGTACCTGCCAGCAGGATGCTCCTGTGCTGCTTCCCCCACCTCCAGCATCCCTGAGACAGCTCAGACCCTGAGCAACAACTGTGCTCCTGCACCTTGAGACCTCCCTGGCCATCACCATGCAATTCCTCACCCCTTATGGAACCCTTGGGCTTCCTCAGAGCTGGGATTACCCCAGGTCCCTGCAGGGAAAACACCCTGCCTGGGGCAGAGCCATGAATTTGGGGCATCCCAACTGAGCGTGCTCAGAGGAGGAGAGCTGGGTGCTCAGCTCACACCCTGACAATTATTATTATTATTTATGGAAAACCTTTTCCATCATTTCCCAGATGGTTTCCCTGCTGGGAAGAGCCAACCAGGAGCACTGGGCTTACCAGCTCCAGCACTGATTCACAGCTGGCTGAGGGCAGGAAGGAGCCCAGCTCAGCAGCCCCCAAGCATTGTTTATCTGCTGGTTCCTGTTTTTAGTTTTGCCTCCGTTTTCTTTCTTTGTTCTAAAATTGTTTTGCAAAGATGCTACCTGGTCTGAATGGGCATGGGGACTGCTCTGAAGTAAGAACCAGCCCAACTGCTGAATTTCCTTATCTAATAAAAGAACAGAGGCCCCAAGCACAAAGCAAACCATGACCAGATAAACCTCCACACCCTTTGCTTTGAAGCTGAATTTGGGCAGAGCTTACCAGCCCTGGGGAGCCCCTGCTAGGAAGCACCCCACATGCATCTCCAAATCTCCCAGCCCTGAGGCTCTCAGCAGGGATCCAGCTCCTGGGATGAAGCAGGGCTGCCACCAGCTTGCCATACTCAAATACCAGTTCAGGTGTTGATGGGATTTGTCACCAGCATCTCTTGGGGGGACATTTGTCATCCAAGTGCATCCTCCGTGCAATACACAACAACAAGGGGGTTGCTGGAGCTGCTGCTGCTGGGCACTGAAATCCTGCTGTGGTCTCACCTGCCAGGGTTTCCTCCAAGCCTCAAGCTGGAGGGGGATGTGAATGGGCTTCATCTGGAGGATGCTGCCAGTGAAAACCTCTTGGCTCTCCCCCCCCATGGGCTCATCACCAGGGTCCTTCTCCTCTCAGCACGACAAAGGGACTGAGAGTGGTCAAGGAGGTGGCCAGGTGGGGATTTGATGCTCCTTGGCTTTGGGTTGCAGCAGGCTAGAAAAAAACCTTTAGTTCCCAGAGACAGCAGCACCCTGAAGGCCATGGGGACACAGATGCAACAGACATCTCCCTTGCTCCTGCTCCCACCACAGAGCTGACACCCCTGAGCAGGTCCAGACACCACCCAGGAGCACCAGACCTGAGTCCCACCAGTTCCTTGCTACTGAAAGAACAAACCCCCCAGCCCCAAGCACAGATGGGAGAGAGTTCCAGCCCAGCAGCACCTCACAAACACACGTCCTGTCTCTTGCCCAGCTGGGACCAGCCTAGGACAAGCTGTATTTTTAGCAAATGAGGCTTGAGCCCCGAAAAACCACGATAGCCCCATCGGACTCCTCTCCATGTGGTCCCTGCCTGCTCCTGAAGACTCTGACCCAGGTTTCAAGCCCGTGGGTCCCCCACTTCCATCCTGCCAGCCTCCAATTTCTCCATCCCCATCATTTTGTCCTCCAAAGGCAACTCCATGCCTGGTGGTCCCCTCAGTCCTGCTCGCTACAGCCACCTCCTTGAAGGAGCCTCAGATCAGGGGGTTGCATTAGAACCCTGCAAAGGGCAGATGTTTGGGCAAACCCCCTCTGATGAGAGGGGGAAGAGAAAGAGAAAAGAGCCCAAATGCTTGCACAGCTTCTGGAGGTTAAAAAAACAAATATTCCACTTTTCCAGGCTGTGCCTGAGAACCCACATGGCACAGCCCTAAGGCTGAAACACTTGATACCCAAAGCCCAGATTAGCACCAGCTCCCCCCAAGAGCCACAACCTTTAGAAATAATTCAGTCCCCCATTCCCTCAGCACCAGATTTGGACATTATTTAATACCCTTATCCTCCAATAATTCCTCTGAGGTTGAAAGCTATGCACGCAGTGATGGGGAAAGGTAAAGGGACTTTGTTCAGGTCATCCAAGACTGTGGCAGGATGAGGGCTAAACCAGTATCCTGACAGAACCTTAAAACCAGAGTTTTTCCCCTTGGAGCAGCTAGAAAATCCAGTCACCACCTTTACCTTGTGTTTTTGGCTGCTTTTCCACCCTTTCTGTGTCATCCCACCCTCTCCATGTCACCTCTCACAGCTCAGAACAGAGCTGCTCACTCAGGGATTGTCTCTTGTTTCTGAGAAGTGCCTGGCTGGCCTTTCATGAAAAGTTATGGCTTTTTAAAATTCAAAATAAAGAAAAAGCACAGGCTCAGCAAAGTGAGACCACTCTGCTCTGCCATCACCCAGCTTTGGGAGGCCCAGAGCAGCTTTATGGGCTTCCCACCCCACCCTTTCTCTCTTATGTCCAGGGAAACCCTCAAGTCTTTTTTTTGCTTTTAACTTCCCAATGTTAACCAAAAACAACTCTCAGGTTGTTTTGACATGAGTTCAAACTCCTGTCTCACATCTTCCAACTCCACTCACACTTCCAGGAGGGATCAAAAGACCCAGAGAATTGCTGGGGTCACCTCCTTTTGGGAATATGACACCAGGGAGGTGCCAAGCCCTGGCTCATTACCCAGCCTGACCCCTCTGCTTTTTTCACCAGACACCAACCAGCAGCAATTTGCCTCCAGCAGCAGTGAAGTCCTTGGGAGATAAAGACCTGATCCCTTGATCCCACAACTCTCCAGTCTGTGCAGTGCCAGCTGCTGCTGGTCACAGCTTTTTGTCACTTTGCAGGGATTTCTGGTCTCCTCCCCGAGCTCCTCACCTACAGAACTCCTCCTGGTACCCATCCCAAGAGAAAGGTGAGAGCATCATTTTCTTTCATCTGTTTTTATGTCCTAACGTAGGCTTCTTCCCAGTCCCATTTCTAACCCTGGCAGGTGAGGCTGGCAGAGCAGGACACGTTAAAAAGAAAAACAAAACGTAATTATACATGAAAACATCCTGACATTTGACAGGGGCTCTTTCTAACCCACAAGAACCACAAGATATCCTGCCACGGGCACCTCGAGAGCAGAGCACCCACAGACCCAGCCCTCAAACTTTTGGAGCAGTCAAACAATGCCACACCATCAAAACTGCAAAGGCAGCAGCAGATTGCAGAAATAAAGAGAAAATAACTGAGAAAAACACGTGTTCTCCACGGCAGTGCAGGCAGGGGAGCTGTGGTTTCCACCACTAGGACCAGCACTGCCTTCGAGCTCCACTTGCTTTAAAAACCCAAATTCCTAAGGAAACAAAATACAGAACTGGCCTTGTCCCGACTCTTGCAGCAGCAACCACTCAGCTCAGTAAATCTAATTAATGAGCCAGGAAAAAGTGTCATTCGTTTGCTAACTACTTCGCCCAGGGTTGCCAAATAGACAGATAAAGGATTTAGCTGGGGCTGATTCCAGCCAAAAGAGCTGGGAACCTGGCAGAGATGGCAGCAGATTAGAGAGGGCTGAAAAGACCAAAAAAAAAAAAAAGAGAGAGAAAAAAGCAAAATAAGATTAGCACTTTGGAAATGCAAGCATGTAAATCAGCTTACACCCCACATAATGCCACCCTTGTCAGCCTCTGCCACCACCATGAGCATCCAGGCTCTGCACAATCCAGTTTTATTTGGGCTCAGGGAATCTCACACCACCAACTCCTTCACAAAAAAAACCCCAAAAAAAAAACCAAAAACCCCAACAAAAAAACCCAAGCAGTTTTGGGTTTTGTTAGATTTGGTTTGCTTTGGTTTGGTTTTTTTTTTTTTCCACCAGCTTTGTAAATTCTCACAGGAAGCCAATTAGGGGAAACCTGGGAACAGAGGCAGATTCATAATTGCAATTAAGGTTTCAAAGTCCTTCCCCCAAGCAGGGCCACTAAAATTAGAGCTGGGGAAGACAAAAAAGACAAACAATTTTGAAACTTTGAACAACTGAGCTTGCAGATCCCCCCAGGCTGGAAGAGGTTCTCCCTCCCACAACCCCATCACCTGGCAGACCAGGAGCTGACCCAGCAGGACTGGCCCCAGGGGTGCTCAGTCCAGGCACACAGCATGGATTTATCCCCTGGGTTTGGTTTTGGGAAGAAAAGTCCAGTCCTGGCACATAGGAAACTTCTCCCAACTGAAAATTAGGGTGTCAAACAAAGCCTTTACTTCATCTGTTTGATGTTCTCAACACCTGGGACCCCTCCTAATCCATTCCAAGGACAGAATGTCTTTGCAGACCAGGCTGCCTGCTGGGGTAGAAGAGATTTGGCTTTAAATTTACTCTCCAAGTGACCCAAGGTTTGTCACTTAGTGCTACATATCCCAACCCTCCATCCTATCACAAATGACAGTGTCCTCCTAAGAGAAGTTCAGCAGTTTCAGTACCAAGGTGGATACCAGGGTCTGAACAGCCCAGAAAGCTGTGGTTCTGTGTTTGTACCATGGCAGAGCTGCTCTGCAATCAAACCAACCACAGCAGCTCAAGAGCCCAACACAAACACTGCTGGGGATGTTCCAAGGGCTGGGAAAGCTGAGCCTGACCACAGCAACACTCCCATGGACTTCACCATCCCAATGGCACGGAGGTGGCTTCTGGTTTTGCTTTTACTTCCAAAGACAAAAGCTTCAGGTCAGGACGAGCCCTCCCTGGGGAGATGCTCTTCAGGCTGGAGCTGATCCCCACTCTCTGGTGCAGAAACCTGCAGCCATTTGGCTTGGCTTGAGATGCACAACCCAACCAACAAGCAAGTGACGTGGGCTGAACCACAGCTTCTCATATTAACAACCCTGAAACAGGCAAAACCTGGAAACACTCCCTGATCTGCCCAAACTGAAGATATTTTCAGGCCAGGGCTGGGCCATTTCAGTTTGGAGCAGAGCAGTACAGCCCTGCCTGTAGATGTTCAGTCCTCCAGCAGCAGTTGATGCAGACCAAGGCTTTTTGCATGTTGGAGAATGTCAGGGATATGCACAGGACTGGCCAGACACTTCTAACCGGGGCTACAAACTTCTTACATCTGAGTGTGTAATGCCAAAATCTTCCATAATCTTCTATCTGGTCCTTCTCTTGCAGAGCAGTTCAAGTATAGGAAACACAATTTACAGGTAACACATCTGCAGTAGGACATCTTACAGCCCAGCCCTGCCAGGGATGGGTCCTCCCCCTTCACATCCCTCATCTGCAGAAATGGCCCAAATGTGGCCCCCAAATGTGTGGTCTCTTGGCTCTCATGTGCCCTTGGACAGGGAAAAGGGTTGAGAAGAGCCATGAGGAGAAAAAGTAACTTACCCAAGATGTCAAGGTGAACCCCTGGGAGAAGACCACGAAGTCCTGCACCATCTTAGCACCAGAGCTCCGCCTGTTCTTGCTCCCAACACTCCCAGACCTTTCCCTCCTCCCAGCACCTCCTCTCCAGACCACACTCCCCACAGCATCTCCCAACCCTCTCTGAACAGACAAGGGAACATCCAGCAGCCAGCAAAGCCAAGGTAAAGGAAGCAAAGAGAGCTTTTCTCAGGGGGATCACAGAATTGTCCAGGTTGGGAAAACCCCCCTGAGACCACCAATGCATCCAACCCACCAGATGCACCAAACCCTCTGGAGCTGCTGCAACCCTGGTGCCCAGCAGAGTCTGGAGAAGGAAAGTTCTGCTCCAGCTGAACATGGGACCCAGGAACCCGTGCAGGCAAAGTGACTGAACCTCAGCCTCTCCATCCACAGCCCTTACCTGCATCTGCTTTCCCCTCCTTTCCCCCCACAGCCTCACACACCCTACCAGCTGCTTCAAGCCAGGGTTCAGCCGTTCTCCAGGAGTCTGAAGCTCAGGGTTTACTGCAGGATCTGCCATGCGACCTTGGGAAGTCAGTTGTGTAGCTGGAAATGTATTGGCTGGAGGTAATTTTGCATAAGCTGCTTTCCCTGGGGTGTTTGTGCCCTACCACTGAGCAGGGAGGACTCGGTAATCAAATGAGGTCAAAGAAAATTCCAGCCCAAAACCAGTCAGCCTCTGGCCCTCCCCAGCAGCAGCCTCTGGAACACCCAGCAGCCTCCGGAGGAGCATCAGAGAAAGTGGGAATAATCCTGTGGGATGAAGCAACCTGCCAGGAGCAAGGCTGACACCCAGGGTAACAGAGAGGCAGGGACCCAGCCTGCTCCTTCCCAAGGGCAGAACAACTGGAGAAGACAACTCTGCAGAGAGAAGACTGCAGAACACGCAGCCCCCAACTCCTCTGCCACTCCTGAGGCACTGAGCAGCCTTCCCAGCTGAAGAGGAAGCCACGGGGCTGAACCCAGCCACACAAAACCAGACCCCTCCCCGCCAGCTGAAGCTGAAGCCCATCGAGCTTGTTTCCAAAGGCAACCTGAACTTCTCCATTTTCGACAGAGCTCTTCTTACTTCACCTTCCTGCTCGCTGCTGCCAAAAGGAGAAGTGCTCTGGAGCCGATGGGGGATGAAGTTGTGCCACCATTTCCTATTCTGGTTGATGATTTCACTCTCCTGCCACATCCGAGAGCCACACGTGGCACCCAGCAGGCTCTGCAAACCAGCCAGGAGGTTGGTAACATGCAAAGGGCTCTGCTTTGGGACGAGCAGTTCCAGGAAACTCAACAGTCGTGTTCAAGAAACTACCATAAATAAAGACCACACACAAATGATCTGGTCAGAAATAACCACGCTGTCCCCCGGAGCTCAAAATGCTGCAAGAGACCAAAGAAGGACATGTGGCTCAGGGACTAAGAGGCTGGGGAGGGAAAGAGAGGTGAAAAGCAGCAGTCCAAGCCCAAGCCATGACTTTCTGTGCTCCCCTAAATGACAAAGGGCACGGCTGGGTTGGGCTGAAGCCATCCTGAGGTTATGGAATCATCATGGTTGTAAAGGAGCTTCAAAGTCATTGAGTCAACGTGTCAGTCCTACACCCACCTGAACCACTCAATCAGCTCCTGAATACCACATCTGACCCATTTTTTTTTTAATACCTCCAGGGATGGGAACTCCACTGCCTCCCTGGACAGCCTGTTCCAATGCTTAACCACTCTTCTGTCAATCAATTTTTCCTAATATGCAGTTTGAACCTCCCCTGGTGCAGCTTAAACCGATTTCCTCCTGTCCCCTCCTCTTGTTTGGGGGGGATCAGCTCCCCTGGTCCCTTCCCATGGGGAAAGAGCAGATCCAGAGCATCCAACAGATCTGCTCTCCCTGCACCTCCATGGAGCTGGACTCTTCCCACCTTGATGCCAAAGGAGCAGCTAAGTACAAACCAGCCACTGATAAACAGCTGAAGGAAAGAATCTTTCCACCATTATTTGCCAGAGTTTCCCCCCACTTGTTTGGTGTGGGCATGGGGGGGCCAGGATTTAGAGTTCCCCCCAAGCAGCTCCATATGTAGAAGGCTTTCCCTAGAGCCTGAACAGCTGGGATTCCAACAGAAATGTCATCCCCATTTAGAGGACAGAATCTCCTGTCTCTCTTCCCCAAGGGAGTTTGGGAAGTCCCATTCTCAGAAGTTTCCTACAGCACAGCTAAAGAGTGGGTTAGGTCTTAAAATATTCCCTGCTTAAAACTTCCTGCTGTAGCCTTATCACCAGAGAGGCACCTCTAGGTATTTTTAGAGGTAGCATCTGCTAGCAGAGAAATTACAGCACATTAATTAGCTAATTAGCAGAGAGAGGCACAGCCAGGGTCACAAGGTTACCACATAACATCCAGAATTTACACCTTGCTGGGAGTTACTGAGAAAATAGGAGATCCAAGCCACTCCAAGAGCTGCCATCCATAAGGGCCCTGAGCTTACATCCCCCCAGAGCAAAGAGGGAAAATTTATTTCTCAGATGGTCCATGGACAGCAAACCCCATGGAGTCCTGTGATAAGGTCAAGTCAGTTCCTCAGAGGTAACTCCTGGGTTTGCAAGGTTGTCCAGGAGTCTGATGGCTTGGGGGAAAAAATAAAATTAGGGGTGGACAATATTTGATCTTCTGGGATAAACTACTAAGAAAATTTGCCTGCAGTTTGGTCTCATTGGTGCTCCTCCACAGACAGAGGCAGCCTCAGCCTTTCAGAGGGTACCTCCAGACCAGGGGGAGCTGCCTTTTAATGGATGGTTAAATGTAGAGAAAGTTGTGAGTTGGTCACTCAGATGAGCAGACTCATTTCCCAAAGCCAGCCAGTTTGTTCCTCGTGAAATTCATCACCTGACCCCACCTTACCCAGGCTCTCTGCTCCCAGAGCTTCCTCTGCTGGGTAAAAGTGATGGGCAAGGAAGCATCTGGGGAAGTCAGGACCTCCCACACCTCCCAGGGTGTGCAGGGACAGCACCAACACCTGAAACCTCAGAGCACTGGCCAAGAGAAGGTACCACTCAGGTTCCACCACTGCTCAGCAGGACAACACTACTAGATGAGTGGATTAAGCAGGATAACTCAGTTCCCTTCCCCCAAAAATCCCCAAAGCACAGCTGCTCAGGGGGGGAGAAAGAACCATGGTGTGCCAGGCACTCAGTACTCACCCCCAGCTAAAGAAAACTGCCCACAAAAAGCTGGGTGATGATGAAAATTCAGCTGAAGCCTGATGGTCAGGTCAGGTGCCCTGTGCTTAGGTCCAAGAAAGGGTTTGTTCCTATGCCCCAAGAGTGCCTAGACAGATTATCTGCCAGGGTGCTTTACACCTTCTTCACTCAAGCCCCTGGGCCACCAGCAGCCCTGCTGGCATCCCCAAAAAGCCTCTTACCAGCTCCCCAAAGTGCACAGTGAAATGAAGAAAGCCTCCAACACCCCAAATCCCATTGTGAGCCTGCCAGACAGCAACAATACATCAAGGCAAAGACAACCAGCCAAAACACTTTGTTCCTTCTTTCTTCCAGCAATGTAATTAAGGCTGGCAACTTCAGAAGTCCAAAAAAAAAAAAAAAAAAAAAAAAAAAAAAAAGAGATGGAGTCCAAAGCATCACGAAGCAAAATAACTGACTTCAGAATAGCACATCAACTATTTGCTCTGCTATAAAGCTCTGCAGTGACACTGGGTTCACCCCAGGGGCCAGATTCATTGCCTCCAACTTTAGCTATCAAAAAATGAGGTGAATCTCTAAGCAAATTGGCATCCAGAGAGAGCACCTGCTGTGCTCAGCTCACCCAACTTGAACCCTTCCTTACAATGTCCCAGTAATTAAAGGGGGGCTACAGAGATGATGGAGACTCCTGATTTCCAAGGAGTCCCATGGAAACGAGAAAGGGCAATGGGCACAAGTGGCTCCTGGGGAGGTTCTGGTTGAACACCAGGACAGATTTTTCCCCATGGGGACAGTCAGACCTTGGAATGGTCTCCCAGGGGAAGGGGTGGATTCCCCCACTCTGGAAAGTTTGGAGTCTCAGCTCGAGGAGGTGTTGGGACACCTCCCATCAACAATAACATGAGAAGGGTTGGAGCAGGGGATGCTGGAGGTCCCTTCCAAGCTGACACTCTGGGATTTTTCAGGGGGAGCCCAAAACTAAGTTAAATGAGAGGCCTACATTTTGTGTTGCGGCGAGCCTTTCTCTCTGGGGGCTACGGCTCTTCTTCTGGAGCTCTCTTGCCATCCCTCTCCTCAGGCA
The DNA here is from genome assembly GCF_036169615.1 of Heliangelus exortis. Lineage (NCBI taxonomy): Eukaryota > Metazoa > Chordata > Aves > Apodiformes > Trochilidae > Heliangelus > Heliangelus exortis. The sequence goes on from NC_092441.1 coordinate 9,550,060, forward strand.
TCTTCATCTCTTGTCCTCTTCTGCTTCTGGGACCATGCCTTTTATCTTGCCCTTCAGCCCCGCTCATTTCCAGCTGGGGCAGGCCCTAATTATTGGGCACAGCTGGGCCTAAGCTCCCAGTTCATTATTGGCGACACCTGAGGACTTGTGGTTCTCTCTACAATTTTGGGGCAGGCATCCTCCCACCCTTCTCCCCCCTAAGCTGCTTCCCACAAGCAGAGCAGGAATAATCACACTTCCTGCCCTTGCCAGCAGTTGCACAACCAAAAGTTTCAAAGCCCATAAGAAGCTCAGGCAGTGCAAGACTGGGAACATGGAAACTGCAATAGACTGACTCTCTTTGGCTTCCACTTCTTTCACACACACCCCCAATTCGTTTTGTACCAAGCCAAACCAGAAGCTAAAAGTTTGGCAAGTGACTTTGTTCAAGGTCCCCAAGACTCCTTGTTGGATTTCCACGGCTGGGCAGCCAGGTAAAAGCTCTGGAGAAGAGTTCCAGGGGTGGAAGGAGCAGCTCTCAATAAACCAATGTTCTGTGACAGCTTTACAGCAGCCACAGTGAAGTCTCTGCTGTAAAACCAGAGTTGTTTCTACCTCTGAAGATGAAGTGTGTGCTCCAAGGCTGCCTGAGGTTGGTTTTATGGGGCTGTTCCAGAGATGAACTGCACTAGAGTACTGATAATCCAGAAAACACTGACAAATCAGAGAAAATAACCATCAGTAGTTATTGGGAGCACAGGTAGGGGCTAGCAACAGGCAGTCACAGACACCAGCAGCCCAGCAGGTGTGGGACAAGGCAGCAGAGCTCTCATTTCCACACCAAAGAGCATCAACTCTGCAGCCAGCAACAAACTTCCCATTTTGGGGACCAGATGTGGGCTTTCACCTGAGGTTACTGAAGACATCACCTGAACTGGGCCAGCACCAAGCATCCTCCATCCCTCCTGCTGAGACCCTGCAGCCTCTCACCCCCCCTGCTAATGCTGACCAACACCAGCAGGATGTGAAGTGATGGCAGAGGAGGGGAAGGCTCCAGCACCCAGGGAGGATCATGCTGAACACTGCTGCCTGGGGCTGGCACTGCCTCTCTTGAGTCATGGTTTTTTTCTTCCCAGTCAGATTTGTATTAAGAGAAAGTCAGGAATGCAGCTGGGGCTGCCCCTAAAATACACAAAACACAACAATGACAAATTTTTACTGACTTCAGAATGAAACCCTTGTCATGTTATCCTGGTAATGAACTTCTCATCCTAATATGACCAACTTGGCTCCAGCTCCAAGAAGTTGCTCTAGGAGTTTATTTTCACTTTACAAAGCAGGAAAGAGAGTCTCCTCCTAAGAGGACTGGGGATACCAGGGTAAAGCCAGAGCTAGAGGAGACACACAGCACCCAGGGCTGAGTTTGCAGCCAAAGCTGGCAGTTTTCAGCAGCCCATGTTTGGCTTTCTGCCTGGGAGAACAGAGCCAAGCCCATTTCTCCCCTGCTGCCACCATCACCAAGAGCAGCTCTGCCACCAGTGTCCCACAGGTAGCACCCCCTCTCCAGCATCCCAAATCCCCCTCAGCCAGCCTGTGAGGGGTGACAATGGATGACCCAGGACATCAGCAACCCCAACCCCATCCACAACCATGCAATGGGTTGTGTGGGTTTGGCAAAACTCCACCAGAGGAAGAAAAACCTTTCCTTTTTCTCCTCAAAACCCAGCAGAAATGACATATATCTGATATGAGTAAGAAAACACCAGCTATACATACTCACTTTTCTGAGAGGAAATGTACTTGTTCCTGGCACCAGTTATGAAAACCCCTCACCACATGATGCAAGAGTTAATTTTAACTTACATCAGTCTTCATCACAAGAATGAAGGTTCAAGTTCTGCCCATCACAGCCATTCAGTGTCAAGTGAAAGCCCAAGAAGATGTAGGCAGGAGGCAGTGATGGGGTTTGGCACAGCCCAGCTGGGTGCTGGGTGCTGTCAGCAGCACAGAATGGAAACCCCAGGATTGCCCTTGAGGGAAGGTGGAAGTTCAGCAGAGAATGATGTGTATCACAGGAGAGGACCAGGGGAAAAAGTCAAAAACTAAGCAAGTTCATCATTTAGAGGGGGTGGAAAGGTATTTCCCAAAATGAAGGCAGCAGCCCAAGCTGCCACTGCCAAGAAGGACACAAGACAGTGTCAGAGTGTTCCTCCCAGCACTCAGCCTGGTGGGACAGACCAAGAGGAGACATCCCTGTTGGAAGGGTCTTAGGGCCACCCACAGGGGGCAAAGGGGACAAGACTGCAGGTATTTCCAGCTCAGCAGGAGACACCCTCCCAACAGCCCACGGCACACCTGGGGTTGCAGTCCATGCTCAGAGGTTGCAGGAGTTCTCTCCCAAGCTGAAGCTGAGGCTGAAGATGTTGGGCTACCTCCCAGAGACTTCACTGAGGCTGAAGATGTTGGGCCACCTCCCAGACTGAAGACTTCACTGAGGCTGAAGATGCTGCACTGAAGCTTTCAGCCTGAGAAGGAGCCCAGCACCTCCTGGCCCTGGGCAGGGACCTCCACCCCTGCTTCCCCCAGGAGCTGCTCTGCAGCTGGGTCTCCCTGGGGAAAAAAGGGGAAAAGCTGTTTCTAGAGTGCAAGGTGGGTGGCACCATCATGCTTAGGAGAACATCAAACACCCAGGGAAACAGCAACACCACGAGATCAGGAAACAAATCCCACCAATGAGTCTTTGTCCCGCTGACCCAGCGCTTTCCTGGGCCTCTCCAAACTCTTCCTAAGACTGCTTGAGTCCCTAAAAACCACATCGTGTTGCTTGGCCTAAGGGAGAGGTGCTGGGTTTCCCTAGAGTTTGGTTTTTTTGTTGGTTGGTTGGTTTTTTTCTATTGCAAAATCATCTATTGGGGTCAGGGACCATCCCCATCCTGCCACTGAGCAGGTGGCACAGAGCAAGGGGACCTCAACCTCTGGCCCAGACACTGCCTTCCCCCCACCCCAGCTCCCTTGTGGGGAAGCAGAGGAAGAGTCAACCCTCATTCCTTCAGCCTGGTTGGAAAAAAAAAACAAGTTTCCATGGGAGGTTGCAATTGGCTCCCTCTCTGCTTAACTACTCCAGCTGTGAAACAAAGCAAGTGCCAGACAAAGCTCAGTAAATGAACTGCGTGACCATTTCAGAGGTTTTGGTTGGGTTTGTTTTTTTTTTTCTTGAGAGCTTTTAATGCCAAACCCACTAAATAGATTAACTTACAGCATAAACAAGCAAGTAAATCTTTCCCCCAGGGCCCCCTCTATCCAAAGGAAGCTTTAGAAGTTGCTTCCTGCCATTGTGGAGGCCCTGCTGGGAACTCAGGAGCCTTTTCAGTCCCTGGCTTGGTTGCCCCAAGCCTTCAAGTTATTTCCAGCACCACCACAGACAGATGATGACAAGGATGTTTTTTGGGGGCTCCCTGTCCCCTTCAGTCCACAGGCAGGTGAGGCTGTGATTCACACATCCTACCAACCCCCACAGAAGGGGGTGAGCCCCACCTTGATGGGTGGGATTGATACAACCACAACACCCCCATCATCACTGAAGAGAAGAAGGGAAGTCTCCAATCCAGGAGACAGAGCAAGGAGAGGTGGGCATCCAGCCAGCAGTGATCAACCCCACCAGGCATCCCCCAAAGATCTTCAAACAGCCCCCAGGGCCCTGAAATAGCCCAGCAGCAGCATTGCACATAACATCTGAGAGGGCACAAAGCCCTTCCAAACCCTGTGTTCACCTCTGAGAAGAAGCAGGCTCAAGCTCAGGCTGTGCTGGAGGCCACCCTTGGATCCCAGATGTCTGAAACCCTGGAGGTCTGGAGCAGGGAAGGCTGCACAAAGGGAAGATGCTTGGGCTGGAGACCTCAGAAGCATCCTATGACAACGAGTGAGGTCCAAGGCCCTGGCTGAGGGTGGGACCATCCTTTGGCCTGGCTCAGCACAGTCCCAAGAGCTCCATCTCCATCAGCCCAAAAAGCCATGGAGAAAAGAAGCTGGAAGGTATCCCCTTCACATGAAGGCCCTACCCACCACTCTCCATCTCTTCTGCCTGGGACAGGAGGTGGATGCCATTAAGTATTTGCTGCTCTGCCAGCACTTTTCCACCCAGCACCATGACCTAGCACAAAAAAACCCCTCCAGGCTCTGAGTAGAAGCAGAACTGGATTTAGATGCACGCAGCATTCAGCCCAGGTCAACCTGGGCACAATTTGCATTTAAGAAGCAGCCCTATGGGGACTTCCAGCTTATTGGCTTTGATTGCCACCCAGCTAATTAATCCAGGGAGCCAAACCTCAAGCAGGAGCCCTCTCAGATGAGTGGGATCCACACAGATGGATGAGGAGCAGTGGGGAGGCTGCCCAGCTGGGGGCTGCAAGGCTGGAGTTGCCTTGGTTGAACTGCAAAGCCTCAGCACCCAAAAGCTGAGCCCTGGGGGGCTGCCCAGAGAGCTCTGGGTGTACCAGTTTGCAAGGTTCATCAACACAAAGGCACCGAGAACACACAGCAACATTTCTGCAGTTTCACATGCATGGGGTTGCCAGAAACAATGAGAAAAAGGGAAACACCACCTGAGGGGCCAAGAGCTTGTGTGCAGAGAAACCTCTGAGGGTTTAAATAGACACTGAGCACTGGGGGAAGCAGCTGAAAGGGGAAGTGTTTCATCCTAATTTGAGACACCAAAGAATGGGCCTTTGTGGAAGAGGATGAAAAACACTTCTGCAAGCTGAAGACAAAGATGCCTTTCCCTGAGCCTGCACGCACTGCCCTGCAGCAGACCTCAACAAAACCCTGAACATACATGCACTGGTGCTGTGGCACAAAAAAAAACCAATACAGGACACACGCACACACAAAAAAAAAAAAAAAAAAAGACAATAAATTCCCTCCCACAGCAGTTGTTTGGGATGCTCACAAGCTGAGCCCTTCCTGCTGGACCTGAGCAGACTCAGGGAGCAGTGTGCCCAAGGGAGGATGCTCCACTGTGCCCTTCCCAAGCACCACATCACATCAGCTGCTCCTGCCAGGATGTCCACGCTTCTGCTTGCTTAAATCCACCCCAAAATCAGGACCAGCAGCATTTTAGGAGTACCCAAGCTCTCACCACAAGCACTGTGGGAACTTTGGGTGATGAAAAAAAAAAACAGCTGAGGGAAAACCAAGCCCTGTCCTTGTCTCTCTTACACACAGGGAGGGTCCCTCAACAGCTCCAAGTCATGGACATCACAGCTCCACATGAGTATGTTCCCCAGCCAGGCAGCATCTCCCCATTCCTCTTTTAACTCAGAAAAAAAGGTGATGCTCACATCTGGTGGCTCAAAGACATCTGCAGGGCTTGGTCTCAAGTTGTGCCAGGGGAGGTTTAGGTTGGACATTAGAAAGAATTTCTTTCTGGAGAGGGTGATCAGGCATTGGAATGGGCTGCCCAGGGAAGGGGGGGATTCTCCATCCCTGGAGATATTTCAAAAGAGCCTGGATGTGGCACTCAGTGCCATGGGCTGGGAACCACGGGGGGAGTGGAGCAAGGGTTGGACTTGATGAGCTCTGAGGTCCCTTCCAACCCAGCCAGTTGTGATTCTGTGATTCTCTGCCCAGCCAGCTGGGGGGTGAGCTCTGAGCCCTCTCCCCCCCGGTACAGGAATGATGGGGTGCAGGGAGAGCACTGGACCTTGCACCCACCCCAGGCAGGATCTGGCCTCAGTCTTACCCACATGAACCTGGGTGAGCTCTCAGATGTGGCAGGTTGAGGTAAAATACAGCAATGTGAGAAGAGGACATCTGAGACAAGCACAGCCAAGCCTCACACATGAAACCCCAAATGAACCACATTGACAGAATCACAGAATGCTGGAAGGGATCTCTGGAGAGCATCCAGTCCAAGCCCCTGCCAGAGCAGGCTCACCCAGAGCAGGTGGCACAGGATGGTGTCCAGATGGGGTATGAATGTCTCCAGAGATGGAGACTCCATCACCCCTCAGCCTGGCCCAGTTCTCTGCCACCCCCAGACTAAAGAAGTTCCTCCTCATGTTTAGATGGAACTTCCTATGGTCAGGTTTAAAAAAGATTGTCCCCATCCCCCTGACACCCACAAGTAAAGTATTTAGAAGTGCTGGTAAGGTCCTTCCTCCAGACTAAAAAGACCCGAGTCCCCAGCCTTGCCTGATAAGAGAGATGTCCTGGTCCTGCCATTCCCTTTGCTCCCCGAAGCCTTCACACTGATTCTGATGATCTTTAAGATCCCTTCCTGACCACTCTATGATTCTATGGATGGAACCAGCTCTCTTCCAGCTATACACCTGCAAACCACAGCATCCACACCAGCGATGCAGCGGATCATCCCACCACAAGCCCGAAGTTTTTCTCTTTTTTTCTATTTTTCTTTTTTACTATTATTCAGTAGCAGAGCTTGAAATCGGAGATGAAGCCGTCAGAAGGAGCTCACTCCTGACCACTCCTGTATTCCAGATGCACATGCTACAAGAAGCCTCCACTTGCCAAACAGGATACGAGGCGTAAGAAAAATAAAAGCATTTTATCTCCCAGCTTCTCCGAAAGGGTAGTGGAAACAATGGGGAGGAAATCCGAGATTAACACGAGAGAAGAGCAATTGGCAGCACCCCTCGCCAGCGTGTTCTTCATTACAGGACTGCCTATTCAGCGGCTTTCATTAGGAAAATCGCGCCTCAGAGCCCTTCCCAACAACGTCCCCGTTTCCTAATGAAGCCCCCGCCAAGGAGCCACGGTTTCTGGTTCCCGTACGGCACACAATCCCAGCAACTACCCCCTCACTGCAGCCTGCCCGCTGCAAACCCTGCAATTAAAGCACCCCGAGAGTCCCACGGGAGCATCATCGGGGGAGACGAGTTCTCCCGTCGTGCTAATTGGAGGCCAAAGACGAGAACAGAAAGAAAGGTTTGGGGTTTTTTTTTGTTTGTTTCTGTTCGTTTGTTTGATTCCAGGCTGGGAAAGGCGCTGGGAAGTTGCAGCCGCTGCCCAGGCTCCACCCCGCAAGGAGAGAGGGAAGGGGGCAGAACCGCCCTGCCCACCCCTCCGGGCACAGGGAGCTGCTCAGCGCATCCTTGGGTGCATCCCACCCACCTCACCTCTCGGGAAGGTGAACAACCCCCACCCAAGGTGGCTGCAACCTTGGGTGATTCGCAGAGGTCACCTGGAGACACCCCCGAGCCCGATGATGGTTTTAGATGGGCGAGATAGGACTGAACCCCCAAAATGTCCCCACACTGCCACCAGCCACAACGGGTAAGGCTGCAACACCAAATTTCTTAGGCAAGTCTTGTAGGGATGAGGGAAAGAGCCTGAGCTGCAGCTCTGGAGCCTGGATTGCATCCTCAGGTCACGTTCTCCTCCACTGCAGTCAGGAGGGACATTTCCAGCCCCAAACCCCTCCCTGGCTGAGCGCTGCCAAGCACAGACCTGGGGGGCTGCAGTGCCATGCCCAGGGGGCAGGGGAGGGCACAGTTTGCATAGGAACCTCATACCCCCCCTTCCCCTTTCACACCTGCTGAAGGCAAAGCACTGATGGGAGCAGGAGCTGCAGAGTTTCTAATCCCTCAAAACCAGCCCCGGGCACTCACCTGAGCAGCTCTGCCCCCAGAAATCTCGCACCCAGTTTTCCACACGCAAAACAATAATGCAAAAAGAGGCGGGCCCTCTCATGTCAGGAACAGCTCAGCCATCACCCCCCCAAAAAAAAGAGAAGTTGAAGCTACCCCAGGTGAGCTGCAGCAGGGCAGGACCCCTGCAGTCCCCATGCCACCGAGTGTCACAGCCTGGTCCCCGTGGCACTGGGCATCCCTCAGCTCCTCGGGCTGCTGCAGCACGGGCTGGGGGGTTCTGTGACTCCGACAGTGCTGTCGGCTGGATTCAGTTCTTCTTTCTCAGAGAAAAACATCTTCATTTTCAAGTCCAGCAACAGGCACAAGGGGACAGTTTCGGTTTGCTTTTCCCCAGCCTGGGGTGCCCTGATCTGCCCGGGGGAAGGAGGGACTGCCCCATCCTACAGCACCAGAGAGATGGGGGCTGCTGGAGGAGCCCCAACCCCCCCACCCAAATCAACCACACTGGCATTACAGCCTCTCACTTCTCCACAAGCACCTCCCAACACTTCTCAGCTCTTTGCCTCTTGCCCCAACCAAGCTGTGGAGCTGCAGAGTCAGAGCCACATGGGGCTGGGGGAGGCAGACCAGGGAGCTCCCCCTCTTTCCATTCCACAGGAGAAGGTGGTGAGGCTGAAGCCAGCACCTTTGGCTCCTGGGGCATCCACCCAAGCCCACTCCCCACACCCACCCAACACCTCAGCCCCCCCGACCTGTCGCTGACAGTAGCCAAGGGATGTCACCACCACCACAACCACCACCCCAAGGCTCCCGCTCTTTATCTTCTCATCTTTCTAGGTTTAAGCTGTAATTTGAGACACGCCCAGAGCTCCAAAACAACTCGGCAATCATGTTTTGGAAACAATTTGCAACTCTTGAAGTTTTTGCTTTGAACAAGAGGAAAAAAAAAAAAAAGCAACCAGACCCCAGACCCCAGACCCCCTCCGACACACAGGGGTATTAAAGCACTGACATCCTGCGTATCCCTGGAGTTTGCAGGCTCTGCATCAAAGCAAGATTTAGAAAATTAATCTAAATGCAACAACTAAATAAATTACAGCTGGTCAGCACCGACCCCTTCAGCAGCAGCCTGAGCACCCTCTTGCTGCACGGAGCAAGACATCAGCCCTTCCAACAAGCCCTTAGCAAAGTCACTGGGTGCTGGGGTGAGAGCGGGGAGATTTTAATAAACATGAAAACAAAGGGCTGAAATGTCTTTTCTCCCTTTGGTTACTGATTTGACTCAGCCCACCCTTTTCCTCCCTCAGGGTTTACACCGCCTAAAGCAGCCAAACATCCTTTGGGGGGAGGTTGTTGCACGAGTGAGCGTGGGTCCTCCCAGCCCAGCCAAGAGAGCTCCTGCTGTAGGGACACGGAGTGGTGACTCAATGCCCCCCCCCAGCCCTGCCAAAACTCCAGTTGGGTTCTGGTGAGCCCCCGGGATTTCCCGGGGACCCAGGCACGGCGGGGGGGGTTCCCTGGGGCCGGGCAGGGCCCCACAGCTGGGCCCCGAGCAGCAACTCCGTGGGGCGGCCCAGAGGAAAAGAAGTTCAGAAATGAGTCAGGGCAGGGGGGGCCGTCCCCACCCGCGGGGTGACACCCGCTCCTCCTGGCCAGGGGACCCATCCTGGGCTGTAAGGGGTCCTCTTTCAAGATTGCAAGGGAAACCAACCCCCTGGGGGATGGTGACACCCCCTGGTGGGTTTAAGTGGAAGTCCCCAGCTACATGGGACCACCCCCCCATCACACCGGCTTCTTTCCCCCTCTTGCTCTTAGGCACCCCGTTTATAAGTACATATTCCCCCCAAAAACAATCACACAGCCCCCACTGGCACAGTGTCCTCCCAGTACACGGCCCTCCCTGCCCACTGTGCGCACGGGTTCCTCGGTTACACGGACACCCCGGTTATAAGGAACACGCAGCTCGCCCCCCAGGTGTACAGTAACACAGAGCGTCCCGGGTACACCGGGTGTCCCCGCCGCCCGGCTACACGGTGTCCCTCGGCTCCTGGGGTCTCCCCACACCCCCCGGCCCCGCGGTTCATCCCACCTGGCTGGCGGCAGCCCCCGGCACTCCCAGCCCATCCTCGGACTCCCCGACGGGCTCCACGCCGCGCTGAGCTCGGCCCCGCTCCCGGCGGAGGCACCGGGTGAGCGGGCGGGCGGGGCTGCGGAGGGTCCCGCCCCTACGAGTGAGCCGACCGGCCCCTCCACCCCCTGCCATCCCCGCCCCGCCACCAGCCCGCCACACCTGCCCTCCACCCTTTCGCGGCTCCTCTCTGCATCCCTCCATCCCTCCATCCATCCATCCATCCATCCATCCATCCATCCATCCATCCATCCATCCATCCATCCATCCATCCATCCATCCATCCCTCTCACCCTCCCTCCATCCCTCCATCCCTCCATACATCCTTTCTTCCCTCGCTTGCACCTGTCACTTATCCAGCTATCCATCCCCTCACCCACCCCTCCATCCATCCTGACACCCATGCCCACCCACACCCACACTTCCCCTTCTATTCTTCACTTGTCTTTTTGTCCATTTGTCCATGACTCACTCACTCCATCCATCCATCCATCCATCCATCCATCCATCCCTCCAGCCATCCACCTCTCCACCCCTCCCTCCCTCCATCCATCCCTCCATCTCTCCCTCTCTCCATCCCTCCCTCCATCCATCCATCCATCCATCCATCCATCCATCCATCCCTCCCTCCCTCCCTCCATCCCTCCTTCCCTCCTTCCCTCCATCCCTCCATCCATCCATCCATCCATCCATCCATCCATCCATCCATCCTTCCTGCTGTTCTGCCATTTGCCTGTTCATCCACCCTTCCATTCTTCTATCCATCCACCTCCCATCCATGCCACCGTGCTCCAACAATCTCCCCTTCTTTCCCTCCATCCATGCACCTTCCCAACCCTCCCTCCACCACTCCATCCTTCCCTCCATTCATCCGTCTGTCCCTCCCTCCACCATCCACCTCTCCATTCCCCCATCCCTCTCTCCCTCCTTCCATGCCTCCATCCTACATACCATGGGAGTTTCTTTTCCTTCCCTCCCTCCACAGCCTTTTACCCCAGCTCTGCTGCCAGAGCAGAGCACGTCCCCAGCAGCACAAAGCCACCCACAGCTCAGGCTGGGTGACACCAGGCTGAGGACATGCTGCTGGTTTCTGCTCAGATGGCACCTGGGAATGTCCCTCTCCTGCTGCCTTTGGGATTGCCACTGAGAAAGGGCTGGACCACCTTGGGCAGCACCCTTTGCCTTCCTGCTGGCCCATCTGCCAGACAGGGCTTACAGCCAGCTCCAGCCCAGCTGATATCATGGGAAAAACCTGGCTTTGGGTTTATTTGTGGGTTTCATTTTTTTCAGACAGTGACCACTGCTCCGGATGCTTTTAGACTCGAAAACTGCTCAGGGGCCAAAATAACTTTGGGTTTCACTGTGAGATTCCAGTGAACTTAAAAATAATAATGTAAAATCAAACATGGTCAGAGCCAAAGTCCCCTTTTGTTGGTGACCCATCGAGGCAAGCACCTGCCCTGCAAACCACCTGGGACACCAGTGCCCTGCTGTCCCCTTCTCCAGCTGCAGCCCCCGGACATGGCCCTGCACCCTCCTGCATGGGCTTCACCTTCACCAGCTGAGTGGCCACCAGCAATTCAGAAGAAATTCTCCAGCAGCAAAAAGAGCAGGAAGGGGGAAGTCTGGTGTCTGTGTCATGGTGCCACCTGCCCCGAGGCTCTGCTCTGCAAAATAGCCAAATATTCAAGTGGAGCAGGATTCGTGCCACAAGTTCCTCTCACCCAAGCTTCAAAGCCTGGCTTCAGTTTTTTGGGATGCCAATCTGATCTTTCCCATCCCTTCTGCCCCCTTCCCACCTCCTGGTTTCAAACTGAGCTTTTCAGGTCTATTCAGGTCTATTCAGGGCTATTTTCAGGACCCAGTAGAACCAGGACATGACAGAGGGACTAAATCTGCAGAGGCCAAACTTCTCCAGGCATCAGAGTTGCAGCTTGTCCCCTCCTGTCCCGGGCTCTCCACACCTGGTGTCCTGCCAGCTGCTTGTTTTGCTCCTCAGAGCGTGCTGCAGCCTGAGGAAGTCACCAAAAGTGGTGGCTCAGGGCTTGGTGCTGGCGGAAGGAAGCAGAGGAGCACGGGGAGTTGTGTCCCAGCCACCCCCACCGAGGCTGCTGCAGCTCGTGGGGACAAGAGTGACAAACAGCAGCGTGACAGCCACCAGGCTGCAGCAGCCACCTTAGGGAAAGGGCTCCAGAAAACACCTGCAAGACCTGGGGGGACGTGCTGCACTCCTCTTTATCCCTGAGTTTTTCTTGTTTGAGCTGGGGAGACCCTGGGGACACCAGTGGCACGTTCTGAGGGCACAGCAGGACAGCAGGAAGGGAGCTCAGGTGGCTTTTAGGAGCCAGAGGGAGAGCAGGAGAGGCAGCCCCAAATCCCTTCCAGGCAGCCCCAAATCCCTCCCAGCCACCCAGCAGGGTGACATCAGGGTCACACACAGCTCCTTCCCCTCCAGCTGCCCAGCAGGAGGAAGCTGAGGCCACACTAACAACACAGAGACCTTTGGGTTCTTGGTCAGCACTGCTCTGCCTTCCTGCTCACTTGGTCTTGTTTGTCCTTCCACAGCTGATGTGGCAAGATAAAAAACCCAACCAAATACCAAAGGGTGAGTTCCAGCTAACTCGGCAGAAGAGCAAACCCTGAGAGCAGAGGTGTGGCTGCACCACTGTGTCCATGGGCTAGAGAGAAAGTATGTGGGTGTCAGTGAAAATATTCCTGCAAAAAGTGGAAACTTTTGGCTGGGAGACAAGCAGAGTGCCAGGTAACTGTGTGAAACTAGAAACCTTCCCCATGAGAGGAGCCACTCTGCTACAATCAAATCCTTTTTAATTTCCAGGAATGTGAACTCCCAAACCCAAATCTTCTTTGCCTGGTTTCTGTGTCTCATTCTCCAAATCAGCCCAAAGGCACCTTAGATGGCTGCTGGAAATGGGACTTGCCCTTAACTTTCAGAGATGCTCAGGAACTCATCACAGTCATAGAATCATAGAATGGGCTGGGTTGGAAGGGACCTCAGAGCTCATCAAGTCCAACCCTTGATCCACTCCCCCCGTGGTTCCCAGCCCATGGCACTGAGTGCCACATCCAGGCTCTTTTGAAATATCTCCAGGGATGGAGAATCCACCCCTTCCCTGGGCAGCCCATTCCAATGGCTGAGCACCCTCTCTGTAAAGAAATTCTTTCTAATGTCCAACCAAGTCAAGGTCTCGTTCATCTCTACTCAGCACAGCTCTAAAACTTGTATTTGTAGCACATTTTCCCAAATCAACAACAAGCTGCTGAGTAAGACCAAGCAGAGTGGAACATCTTCAGATTTCTGTGAGAAATACCTGGAACTGAGTTGTCCTGTCTCAAATCTCATGATACAGATTTCTGTGTAGAATACAATATTTCTAGGTCAAAAACATCAGAACATTGTTCAGAGTGGGGTGTCCATCAGTCAGAGTACTTTGCTGACTTGGGAATGCCCTCCTGACAAAATTGCTTGAAAATCCAGGCAGAAAAAAAAGTCAGTGGTAAAACTCCTTGCTGGAGGGCTCACAACCTCCTGCTCTCCATCTCCACGTCCTCCACAGGGATGGCTTTAGCTCAGGGGGGGTTACAGACCAAGCTCAGGGTGGCTCATTCTGTCCCAAGGTCTCCAAGCACTGCTGTGGTAGCCGCAGAGGCTCAGCACCATGGGGCTAGGGGTGGTTGTTCCCTCCTTCTCCCAAGGGTGGTTGTTCCCTCCTTCTCCCAATGCCCACGGAAAGATGGAATTCCACAGGTGTGTGGCCTCTCCTCACTGTCTGCACAGCTCCCGAGGAAAGGGGAAGCCAAATCCACCTGAAAAGGGAACCCACTTTTCTCACTGATTCCCCCCACAACTTGTGAGTTTCGTTTCTTGGATGCAGCTCACAGGGCACTGAGAGTTTGCTCAGCACCACCTGAGTCTGACCCTTAGAGAAACGAAAATGGACTAGATCTGACCCCAGATGTTCCCCTTCTACCTCTCATGTAGGAGGTGAAACTATGACCTTAAATGACCCAATCTGGTGAAGTGTTGAAGGTTTCCCAGGTGGTGGAAGGGCTCCAGAGCTGTCACACTTCCAGCAGGTGAACTCTTGTCTGGGCTGCACTTTTTTTTCCTCCTGTCCTGGGCAAGGGCTTGGGCTGCCTGGAACAAACCCCTGCTAACTCCTGGCTCTCTTCTACTTTCCTTCTCAGGTGCTTTCTTCCAAGAGAAAGTCTGATCCTGGTCTTGGGAGATCATGGCTCACCTCCCTGTGCTGCCACTGATGCCCTGGGGGATACAAGGAGGTCACTCAGCTCTCTGTGCCTCAGTTTCCCATCTGTGATGCAGCAGCTCTCACTTTGGCTGATCCATCCTGCAGATCTTGGGTCCATTTCTACTTTCATCTGATTTTTACATGCTCAAAGCCACGTGGATGCTTACTGGAACCCATCCATACCCATCACAGGGAGGAGCAAGACAGGTGAAAGCCTGGGTTCAACTTGGATGCAGTAAAAACATTTTTCCCACTCTAGTATTAACAATTTGAGTGGAAATTTTAAAAGAAGGAGCCAGGCACTGCTCCTGCCCCCATGGCCACACCACGCTGTGGTTTGGGTGGCCAAGCCATCTGGGTCTTGGTGTACACATGGCCTCTTCCTAGGGCCCTGTTTGGAGCTGGCAGTGGGTGAGGCAGAGCTGTGGAAGAGGATGGGATGCTCTTTTCCTACAGGAAAAACAGAGAAGGATAAGGAAAAGGGTACAGAATCAGGGCTGGAAACAGAGGGGATTCAGCTGGGCTGCAAGGAACCACCCCTAGGGATGCACAGGGGACGTGGCCATCCCTGGCAGAGACTCTGCTCCTGCTCCTGTCCCCAGCAGTGGGGCAGCACCCTGGCCTTACAGCTCCAAAGTCTTGCCCAGCACCAGCCCCCCCCCGATGCTAATAAGTCCCCTGACTTTTCTTACTGCCCGTGGCCTCTGTGGATCTCTTCATCGTGCTCCATCCTCTGTGTCACACCCCGGGCCATGGCTCGCTGCTTCCCAGCCCTTTGCTCACCCTGCTCAGGTTCAGCCCCAGCCCCCAGGTGGGGGTTGGTTGGCACCATCTCTCCTCCTCCCCTCTCTCAGCTCGGGGGGCGTTTACCTGTTTGAACAAGAGTTGGCTTCAGCAGGCAAAGCTGCTCAGCTGCTGCCTCTCTGCTTCACTCAGGGACCCCCTGAGGCAAAGATGCTGCTGCAAAAAGTCCCCTTGCATGCAGAGAGCTGGCCTGGTCCCCACACTGCCTGAAACCCTTTCTCCTGAAGCAGCCTCAGGGCACCTTCAAGGACCCAAAAGGGCTTCAGGAAAGCTGGGGAGAAACTTCGAAACTTTGAACAAGAGCCTGGAATGATGGGATGAGGGGGAATGGCTTTAAAGTCAAAGAGGGGAGATGAGACATTAGGAAGCAATTCTTTGGGGTCAGGGTGCTGAGCCCCTGGCCCAGGTTGCCCAGAGAAGCTGTGGTTGCCTGTGTCCCAGCCCAGGTTGGATGGGGCTTGGAGCACCCTGGGCTGTGGGAGGTGTCCCTGCCCGTGGCAGGGGTGGCACTGGGTGATCTTTAAGGTCCCTTCCAACCCAGCCCATTCTAGGATTCTATGAACTCGGAATCCCCCGTTCTTCACATTTCGAAGCTTTCTTCCCCGCCTCAGTTTCCCCAGGGCTTTGCAGCAGGGTGGCTCCAGCTCTGGATCAGCCCCCGGCACCATCAGGAGGCAGAACCCCGGGAAGCAGCCGGAGCTGGAAGCAGCTTTCCCGTGGGCTGAGGTTTCCACCCTGTGTCCTGCCGGAGAACTGCAGTGATGGATGGGGCTGAGCACCGCGGGCAGCTCGGTCGTTCCTGGCTGAGCCCCGCTGGGCCGTGCACCCCTGGAAAGCATCTCCCCAGGGAGGGCAGCATTCCTGAGGCCACCCCGGAGGAGAATCATGGAATACCAGCTTGGAAGAGAGCTCAAGGATCACCCGGTTCAAGCTTTCTTGGTGAAACCATAGCCTGCACAAGATGGCCCAGCACCCTGTCCAGACAAATCCTAAAATTCTCCAGCTTTGGGGAATACCCCGCTTCCCTGAGGAGATTATGCCAGTGGCTGATTATCCTCGTTGTGAAAACTTTTTCCTCCTGTGTCCAATCAGAATCTGCCCAGGTTTAAAGTGTTCCCCTTACTCCTCATCTTTTCCAGGTTTCTCTCTGTGCAAAGGGAGCCTCCATCTCCTTTGTAGCCACCCTTTAAATACTGCAACATGGCACCAAGATGTCCCCTGAGCCTTCCTCTAGGACAGCCTTTTTCTTCTTCTAGGAAGTTGAATCAGGGGAGGTTCAGGTGAGGTATCAGGAAGAGGTTTTTCACCCAGAGGGCAGCTGAGCACTGGAAGAAGCTCCCCAGGGCAGTGGTCACAGCACCAATCCTGCCCGAGTCCAAGCAGAATTTGGATGATGCTCTCAGGCATGTGGGGTGATCCTGAGGGTGCCTGAGGGACAGGAGTTGGACTTGATGATCCTGATGGGTCCCTTTGAACTCAGCAGGTTCCCTGATTCTATCATTTTTTTTCACGAGGTTGAACAAATCCAAAAGGAGAGATGATGTGAGGGGGGTGAAAGTCAGGGGGTACCATGATAGCTGTGGCCATGGTGACCCTCAGCCCAGCACCAGCTGTCCCAAACACCTCTGAGACTCCACCAGAACACATCCCAGAACATCCCAGCTCCTGGTGAACCCCTCAGCAGCGATTGATGCCTTCCAGTGCCAAAGCTTGGATTCAAGAGCTTGCTCTGTGCACGGCAGGTTGAAAACGTGGCCATAACCAATTGGCCTTGCTCCATGTCCTGACAGGGCTGAATAAACCTTCTGGGAAGCCACCAAAGCTGGTCAGACATCAGCAGTGTCTGGGGGAAGGCAGCAGAAGGATGCCACATGCCTGGAGTCCCTGCTGCTTCCTCTGCTCCCATCCCTGACACCCAGAGGAGCCACGGGATCCTGGGGCAGCACTCCCCCTCCTGTCCCCATCTCCCTGTCCCCCCCGTTGCCTCAAGGAAGAGGCACAGTTTGGGTGCACATTTTATGATGGACAAGAGAAACATCAATGTTAATGTGAAGAAGAAAAAAAAAACCAAAACCATAACAGATCAGTAGGTTGAAACCACAAGTCCCTGAGGAGCTGGGAGCCCACACACCGGTGCTGAAATCCTCCTGGAAGTCCCGGCCCTGGGGAGCAGGGGACAGCCAAGCTCTGCAGCTGGGATGCTGTCGGGACTCTCCAGAGGTTTTGCTCCCAAAAGGTTTTGCAGCAGGAGAGGCCAGAGCCAGGACAGCAAGGACAGGGCCTCTCCCCACCTTCCCAGAGCCCTCGAGGGGCCCCTCAGTCCCGGGCCAGCTCCGTCCCCAGCCCGGGGCTGCCGCGGGTGGTTCGGTGCTCGGGCCCCAGCAGATGGCAGCAGGGCCTCGGGGTGAGCTTCGGTGGC
The DNA here is from genome assembly GCF_036169615.1 of Heliangelus exortis. Lineage (NCBI taxonomy): Eukaryota > Metazoa > Chordata > Aves > Apodiformes > Trochilidae > Heliangelus > Heliangelus exortis. Next base: position 9,567,265 of record NC_092441.1, read on the forward strand.
TTTTTCCGTTAATTTATTTTTTCTTTTCCTTTCTTTTCTTTTCTTTTCTTTTCTTTTCTTTTCTTTTCTTTTCTTTTCTTTTCTTTTCTTTTCTTTTCTTTTCTTTTCTTTTCTTTTCTTTTCTTTTCTTTTCTTTTCTTTTCTTTTCTTTTCTTTTCTTTTCTTTTCTTTTCTTTTCTTTTCTTTTCTTTTCTTTTCTTTTCTTTTCTTTTCTTTTCTTTTCTTTTCTTTTCTTTTCTTTTCTTATCTTTCTTTTCTTTTCTTTTCTTTTCTTTTCTTTTCTTTTCTTTTCTTTTCTTTTCTTTTCTTTTCTTTTCTTTTCTTTTCTTTTCTTTTCTTTTCTTTTCTTTTCTTTTCTTTTCTTTTCTTTTCTTTTCTTTTCTTTTCTTTTCTTTTCTTTTCCTTTCCTTTCCTTTCCTTTCCTTTCCTTTCCTTTCCTTTCCTTTCCTTTCCTTTCCTTTCCTTTCCTTTCCTTTCCTTTCCTTTCCTTTCCTTTCCTTTCCTTTCCTTTCCTTTTCTTTTCTTTTCTTTTCTTTTCTTTTTTCTTTCCTTTTCTTTTCTTTCCTTTTCCTTTTCCTTTCCTTTTTCCTTTTCCTTTCCCTTTCCCTTTCCCTTTCCTTTCCCTTTCCTTTCCTTTCCTTTCCTTTCCTTTCCTTTCCTTTCCTTTCCTTTCCTTTCCTTTCCTTTCCTTTCCTTTCCTTTCCTTTCCTTTCCTTTCCTTTCCTTTCCTTTCCTTTCCTTTCCTTTCCTTTCCTTTCCTTTCCTTTCCTTTCCTTTCCTTTCCTTTCCTTTCCTTTCCTTTCCTTTCCTTTCCTTTCCTTTCCTTCCCTTCCCTTCCCTTCCCTTCCCTTCCCTTCCCTTCCCTTCCCTTCCCTTCCCTTCCCTTCCCTTCCCTTCCCTTTTTTTCTTTTTTGTTTTAAATCATAAAATCCACTCCCTGCAGATGCACCTTAGGACAAGCTGGAGAGGGACACTCACCCTGTTCAGCTGTGTCAGAGCCATCAATCCAGGTGACAAACGCATCCTCTTCTGTTGGTATCTGGATCATCTGCCCAGAGCATTGGTGAGGAGAAAATGATGTTTGTAGGGTTTCTCTCACCCCAGTGTAGATGGCAAATCTCTGGGATGGAGACCTGGTCTCTTGTTGGCTCTGCTGGCTCAGAGGCATCCTGCCCCCCATCCCCAGCACTGAGATGGGCACAGCTCTAATTATTGACCCTGATCAATGGCATTAAGTTAAACACAAGGAAAAAATTCTATCCTGTGAGGGTGCTGAGCCCCTGGTTGCCCAGAGAAGCTGTGGCTGCCCCATCCCTGGCAGTGTCCCAGCCCAGGTTGGATGGAGCTTGGAGCACCCTGGGCTGGGGGAGGTGTCCCTGACCATGGCAGGGGGGGCACTGGGTGATCTTTAGGGTCCCTTCCAACCCAAACCATTCCATGATTCTATGATCATGCTGGAAGTGTGGAGGCAGTCCCCAGCTGTGACTCCAGAGCTCTGTCCCAGAGCTGGGGTGGGCAGCCCAGGGGTTGGGGTCTCTGTGTACCCCACCCCAGGGCAGAGAGGGGACAGAGCTCCATGTCCTCAGGAGGGACACACAGGATGGTTCCTCCCATAGAACTTTTGGACCCCTCCTCACCACTCCTTGTCCAGGGCTCACATGAGGTCTCTCTGCCCAGGCAGAGCCCTGCTCCTGCTGCCTAACCACAAGTTCCCCTATTAAAAGGTTATAGCCACTCAAAGGCCACTTCATCCCAGCTTAATACATACTTAATTATAATTAGGTTAGGACAGCTGCCAAAAAGAGACCAAATGCTTCAAAAGGCTCTGGGTAAGGCTCCTGAGAAACAGGTTTCCTGAGGTCCTGCCAGGGTGACATGATTTCACCCAGGGCTGGGCAGGGTCTTGGCAACTTCCCCTTGCAAAGGTGAGTTGGGGGTGCCAGGAAGGCACCCAACACTCTCCTTGCCCTGTCCCATGTCATGAGGACACTCTGCTTCCACCCAAAACTTGGATGCCTATTTGAATGATCCTCTTTGCCCAGACCCATGGATAAACTGAGCCATGCTGGCTCAGTCCCTGCAGATCCCTCACTTCTTCCCTAAGGGAACAAGGTGCTTTCTGGAATATTTTTTTAATTATTATTATTTTTAAACAAAGAAAGCAACAAAACACCCACTTTGTCTCCCCAGAGCCTGCCCCAGGACTGCCACGGAGCTGAGCCCCATGAGCTCGCTCATCACTGTAAAGCAAATGCTAGAGAAGAGTTAATTATTTGGCAAAGATTGTTTCTGAGTGGTGGGAATTCAGAAGCTCTGGGGACCCACATTTCAATAATCCTGCTCCTCAGGTAGCTGAAATGCAGCTGGTCCTGCCTGCCCTGGTCCCAACCTCCAGCACTTACCCTCTCTCTCCCCGTGCAGCTCTGCCCAGGTCCCACCTTTCCCTTCCCACCAGCTTAGGAAGATCAAATTCCCTTTTTCATGGATTTTCATGATTTTCTGTTTGGAATCAGCAGGGAGGAAAATTCCCAGTGAGATGATCAGCATTTCAGCTCCCAAGGCTTTCACGGGTCATGGAGAAAGTTTGGATCCTGGGTTCTCCCAAATGGTAAAAAGTCTCTACATGGGCTGCTTGTTCTGCCAGACACAAAGCAGTTCCCACACTGGGTGATGGCAAGGGTGTTCCTGGTGGCCAGCAAACGTTCCTGTACCAGGGGGGGCTGCCCCAGTCTGTTATTTCAGAAGAACATGAGTTATTTTAAAGGGACCTCTCTCCCTGATGTGTCCCTGCCCCTGTCCAGGCTGTGCTTTCACTGCCCTGCCTGTTCTCTCTTTGCTTTGGGGAAGTTTTTGGCCACTTCCAAAACAGGGCCTGGTTTCCTTCTCCATCTGGGGTTCCCTGGCACCAGGAACTTTGTGTTTCAGTTTTTGCAGAAGCTGGTCCAAAGAGCAAGTAGAAGACTCGATTTGTTTTGTAAGGTCTAAACTCAAGGGAAAAGGACTCTGCTGTCACCTTCCCCAAAGAGAGCCCAGGGGCAGATGCTTCTGAATCAATACTGGTTTCCTTCTGAATTAATAGCAGGCAGCTCGTGGTACCTAGGACCCCTTCAAGCTGCTGGCCAGGCAGGGAAAGGGCTCAGCCCTTGGTTCTGCTTCTCCTCTGCAGGAAGAAAAACAACTTTTCTTTGCTCCCTGCAGAGCTGCAGCACTTGCGAGAAAAAGTAGAAATAATAATAATAATAATAATAATAATAATAATAATAATAATACCCAACAAAAGCTGCCCAGGATGATTGATGGCCATGGAGGACAAACTGCACCCAAGGAGCCCACCGAATTCTCAGTTTGCTGCCATTTACCCACAAAGGAGAGCAGGAGGGGCAGGATCACCAAAACCTGGAGCATCTCAAAAAGAGCACAGACTGGGACATCAGCAATCCTCAAAACCTCCTCTCATGGGGAGCTGAGGGGCAGATGGAGTGGAAATTCTAAAGCCCATACAAAATGTGGTGTGTGGAGATGGATGCTTTGGGGTAAGGATGCTCACCAGGAGTCCCAAACAGCCTTAAGGTGGAGCTGAGCTGGCTTCTTAGGTGGGTTCAAAGCCTGGGGTCCTCAGGGACACATCTGTCTGCAGGGACAGCAGGCTCTGATCTGGGAATTGCTCTGACATCCTCTGTAAGTCAGGCCCACAAATACTTGATATAAGATAATCCTAAAAGAAATAGTTCTTTGCAAAGGGTGGACTTGCTCCCAGATCCCCCGAGATCCAGGTGGGTGCTTGGAGCATCTCATAAGAAGCTCTGCAGATGGCTTCTGCTGCACAATGTGCAGGACAAACACTGCTCATTTTTTTGTTCTACAGTTTACTGCCCCGTGCCTTCCCCCAGCCCCACAAACTCAGCAGAAGTCTCTATGGATGACAAATTTTACTTAATAAATCAGATGTCCCCATCTCCTCCTCCCCATGCAGATCCCTAGCAAAGTTTGTGCAAGATTCGGCTTCCTCCAAGCAAAAACCTGATTTTTTTTCATCCCACATCTCCCAGATCAGCCTGGTGCAGTCCTCCAGATCCATTAAATTGGGGTTACACTGTTATTCTCATAAAAATGAAAGGTTTATTCCCTCCACAGGTGCAGGTGGTCCTGCCAGGCCTCCATCAATTCAGCAGCTGTGCTGGGGTGTTCCCAGCAGATTGAGCTCCCAGTTCCCTTTTTTTTTTTTTCCCACTGAGCTGAGAACATTGCTGTCAGGTCACTGTGCTCCTCTTGTCCCACCCATGGTAATATATTGCTCAGAAAAATAATTTACCTTGGAAATAGCTTGAAAATGAAGGGTAGCCTTTGGGGTGGCTGAGCAATACAAGTCTGGAGAGTCCATGTGTATCTCTGGGGTAGTCCATCTCCCATCCATGTTTTCACCCACGATGATACCATGTCCAGTGTCCAGAATTTGCAGCATTTTCCAGGCTAAAACTTCTTTAGTTTTTGTTCTCCTCCCTCTGCACCCATCCAGATTGCACCATTGTTCCTGCAGAGAAGCACAGAAATAAATCACAGGGTTTAACAATTTTACCATCAAGGAAGGCCTCTGTTTTCTTGGGTACATTTGGTACCTGCACTGCTGTAGGTCTCTGCAGTGGCTGAGGCCACCTGTGTGTCCCCAGCAGTGGGGACCCATTTGGGTACCTGTTTGGTACAGCTGGGACCTCTCCAGGCTGCTGTGTGTCACACTGGGCTGCTCAAAATAAATCAAATATTACACACAGAGCTTTCTAGCCTGCCTGCCCTAAAGAAAACATTTTACAAGAGAAAATATAGTATTCCAGAGGCTTATCTCACTTGGTGGCAATTCTGGGTGTATAATTGCAAACGGAGCTGATCATTAGAGGTTCACAGAGATGCTGAATAGCCCAGTGTTCAGTGGGCTCTGCCAGCCACGGCCAATTTACATTAAAGGCTTGATTCCTTCTACAGCCCACTTCTCAGCCCCTGGGAAATCTCCTCCTCGCTTATTCCTCCTTTGCAAGGACTTTGCAGGAAAAGCCTCCCTGAGCTCTGCTCTCACTGCTGCCAGTTCTGCCCATGGTTTGGGCAGCCTGAGCCGGGATGACACTGGCCATGGGCAGACGATTTAACATCAGCCACACACCCATCCCTACCCCACTAAAACCTGATAGGCTCTACCCTCTATTCCCCGAAGATTTTTAAAATTCTTTTTTGCACGAAATTTGCGCGTTTTTTTCCATAAAGTAGAGGAGCCAGAGGTGTGTTTTCCTGAGAACTGAAGAGGGAAAAAAAAAAAAAAAAGGATTACTGGGCAGGGATCTACAAAGCGATCAAGGGCTTATGCACAAATTACACTTTGCTTGGAAGCAAAGCGTAAACATTAGAGCAACAATAATAACAATAACTGCCCGCCGAGAGCCAAAGAGCTTTAGGGTGGGGGACTAAATGTCATGTGCAAAAGTTGTGATGTGTGCTGGCAGAGAGACACCAGCCCGGGAAGAGCCAGCGGTGCTTTTTTGCCTAACTCCTCGGGACATCCTGGGGAGTCAGCCCCGCTCCCTGGAGCCTTCCCCCGCATCTTGGAGTGAAATCACTGAACTTCCCCACATCCCTGCAAAGACCAGGGCGGGCTGGAGGAATAGGACGGGTGACACGGTACACTGACCAGTCTTTTTCCCTTCTCCTCCCTCTATCCAGGGTTTTTTTTTTACCACCCCAACCAGGCAATGGGAGCCACGCCAGGTATGCCTGTGCACCGGGAAGTTTTGGAACAGCATCCCTGCACGCACAACACACACTCCTCTCCCTCCTCCTTCCCCTTCTCGCATCACAAAAGCCACCAAGAAGCTTGATCACTTTTTGTATCCCCGAACCGGCCCTTCGGAGCTCAGGGAATTGTGAATCCTCCGGGCTCCCTCCGCGCCGGCCCAGCCGATGGCAAAGCTCCGCAGTAGAAGTGGGGAGAGCCCCGGGGTGGTGTTCGGGAGGAGGGAAGCCGGGCTGCCCCCTCCTCAGCCCCAGGAGAAGGTAGCGGGGAGCCCCGCCGGGGCCGCCCGAAGGCATCCCAGAAGCATCCGAGCGGCACCGGGTCCAACACCGGCACCGGCTGCGGTTCAGCCCTGTCCGCAGCCCGGCCGGCCCGGCGCTCTCGGTGCTCCTCACACCTCCGAAGATTAAGAAATGAGGCAGCCGGCGGGGCCGTGCCGAGGCCGAGGAGGGGGGAGCAGGAGCGGGACCCCGTGGGGTGGCCTCGGCCGCTGCCCCCCGCACCTGCGAAGTGAGGCGTAGGGGGGACATCCCCGGGCCAGCCCCGGCGCTGGGGTTTAAAAGATAGCAGAGATATTTTCACACCTCAAACCACCGCCCCCCCCCCTCCCCTCGCAGTCCCCATCCCTTCCCCTCCAGCCCCCATCGCCTTGATTTAGCCCTTGGTAATTAATTTGGCATTTCAGAATAGCTACTGGGCTGGATAATGGCCTCATTCATCTCCCCAGCCTAATCTGAACAGAATCTGGAAGAAAAGCTTTCAGAAAGACAGAAACTGCCATTCGGCAACTGCTCAAAAGAACTGTCACTCCAGGGGAATAAATCGCTCCTGATTATTTCAACCCGGGTCTTCTCTGCTTTTCCAGCCGCTCCCGGTCCCCGCCGGGGGGACGGCCCCCAGATATTTGAGGAGGGGAAGATCTGGTTGTGTTTTCCCCCCCTCCCTTCTCCAAAACCCGAGGCCGGGCGATGGCAGGGGGAGGTGGGCCCGGAGCAACGCTTTGTTCCCGGGGAGGTGGACGAGCTCCGGCACCCGAAACGATTTGACTTTTAAAACAGGTTCCGAGCGCCGGGGCCGCCTTTCCCCGGCTGCCCCCAGTGGGGCTGAAATAAAGCCCTCCTCCTCCTCTCCTTCATCGGGGCTTCGCTGCCGCCAAGCTCGAGGGGAAAGGGCCCCTCCGCTTTGCCCTGGACCGGCCGTGCCTCGAAGTCCCTCAGCCCTGGGCCCGCACCTCAGCCGGTCCCGGTCCCGTTGCATGCACCGGAGGTACAGGAGATGCTCCGCTCCCTGGAGGAGCAAGAACGCAGCCGGGTCTCACCGCGGCTGGAGCTGACGAGAAGCCTTTTGCCCCCCCCCCCACACACACCCCAGCCAGGACAGGGCCGAGGCTAGCTGGTGTTTAATGATCGGAAATTCAAATCCGAAGTGGGGGGCCGAGCCGGGATGAGGGGCACAGCCTGGTCCCCCGAGCACCCCCCTGCTCCATCCTCCCGGTACGGCTCCAGGCCCCGGAGGGTCCAGACAGATTACGGTCCGGGTCCCGGGGAGCTGCACCTCGGTCCCCGCCGAGTTGCTTACATGCATTTAATAGCTGGAGGGCGAAGTAATTAGAGGAAAGCCTCAGTAAATCACGTTAATGACCGCAAGAACCATTACAAACCCCGGGGGTTGGGAAACACCGAATAAACCCGGAGAGATGAGCAGGAGGGAGGCGAGAGCCACAGCCCTCGTCCCGGCCGACGGGCAGCACGGGTGGTTGTTAAATTAACACCCTGCTAATGAGATTAAGCAGCACCTCGAGTTTCTGGGGGGAATTTAGCGTGGGTCAGGTTTTCCTAGAACACCCACTTCCCCGGAATTTTTTTTTTTGTTTGTTTGTTTTTTTGTTTTTTTGTTTTTTTTCCTGCAAGACGGTAAAGACCAGAGTGTGATGGGGGGGCCGGGGGTTGCCGTTTAAAAACCCTCCCGGATTTTAAAGAAATCCCCCCCCTCCTCCAAAGCTGGGCGACATCACCGGAAAAGTCCTGAAAATCGGGCTGAAATTCAAGAGAGAGGAAAAAAAAATCTCTGCGGGGCTGGGATGGAGCGGGACAGTGCGTGTGTGTGAGCCGGCAGTGCCAGGCTGCATCCCTGGGCGGCTCCGGTGGGACCAGTGAACTGGGACCACCCCAGTCCCGACCCGATGCATCCCCGTGCACCCATCCCCTTCATGCGGCAAAGAAGCAGCAGGCAAGTCCGGAGCAGGACGAAGGGGCTGTTTCCCGGGGAAGAGTTAACAAATCCGGGCAGCGGTGGGGTTTAGGGGGGAAGCAGGAGGAGGTGGGGGGGGGTCCGAGGGAAGGGGGGGCGATGGGGGCAGGGAGGCTGCGGAGCCCCGCTGCCCTGCAGGGAAGGCGGTTGCATTGCCAAAGACGCCCCGCTGGGCTAGCAGGCCCGGGAGCAGATTAATCAGGCACTAATTCAATTTACAACAACCACTTTTATTCAGCTCGGTGGCAAGGAATTCAAAGCGGGGAGAGGGGCGGGCGGAGGGGAGGGGGCGGAGGCCGGCCTGGAGCTCGCCGCTGCCCGGGCAGTCCCCCGTCCCCTCGGGGCTCGCCGAGGAGGGGACCGCGCCGTCGTGCCAGGGTTCGGCCGCTTGAGTGACACGGCGTGGGCAGCGCTCCGGGAGAGGGCACCTCCGTTGGAAAAATAAAAGTGCCCTTTTAATCAAAGAAGGAAAAGAAGGGGATAAAGCGGGAGGGGGAAAGCGAGGAAGGAGGCCGGGAGCAGCGAGAGGAAAAGGTCTTCGCTCCCACCCGGAGCCAGGACCGTCCCCCCGGGGCCGACACGTAGGGGCAGAGCTGGGGATCACCGGAGAAAAGAGTGGATAAGAGGGGCTGCAGGGAGGAAGGGAAGGAGGCAGACGTCGAGGACGGCCTGCCCGGCACCGGGAGTCCGCCGGGGTGGGCGGGAAGGGGACCCAAGGGCTGGGGCCCGGCTCGGTGCAGGGCAAGTGCCTCCCTTTAACCCCTCTCTCTCCTGCAGTGGAGCGCCGAGGAACTGAAAAGCGAGGGGCAGCGGCAAGAGGTCCCGAGGTCGTCTCTGTGCCCGGGCTGTCCCCGGGGCTGTGCAGGGGAAATCGCCCCTTCACCGAAGTTAGACCCCAAAATCAACCTGCCGGGGGCCTCTAGGGCCCTTAGTTCCCATGTCCTGCCCAAGGACTCGAGATTTCCCCCAGTTAAACTTCTCCGGTTTTCTTTGTCGGAGACGAAGGCTTCGGGCCGAGACCCACGGGGAGTCCCCTCGGAGAGGGGTCCGAGCTCCTGCGCTGGGGGGGGTGGCTCTGCCCCAGACCTCCCTCCCAGTTCAGCTGCGGGGGGCAGGTCTCTACCAGCCTCAGGCCTGCTAGAGAAGGGGAGGGAGGGGGCGACCCTGAACCTCTCGTTGTCCCCGCAGGTAGGAGGGGGCTTCCTCCGGGCCGCTCCCCCCCTCTCCCCGCCCCATCCTCATGGAGCATCCCCAGCCGCCGGGATCACCGCGGGGCGGGGGCCAGAGGGGAGGGCCCTTCCCCGGCCCCTCGGGGCTGCTCGGGATCCCCGCGGCAGGGCTGGCGCCCATCGCCGCGGTGTCGAGCCGGGCTCCGTCCCTCTCCATCCCCACCCCCCCTCACACCCCCCCTCCGGCCCTCCCCGAGTCCTGTGCGTCTCTCTGGCTGAGCCGCCAGTGGATGTCGTTGTTCTGTTCCTTGAGCGCGATGTCACTCCTTTAGCATGACCTCAAACGCGGCGGGGGCTGGGACCGCCAGTCATTCTCCGTGCGAGGGCCGGGGCGGGAGGCAGGCGGGACCCAGCCCCGCCGCCAGCCCCACTTTTGTGGTGCCGCCGCTGCCGCCGTCTCCCCTTTTCTCCGCGGGGCTGGCCGCGGGGCGGGCGATGCTCCGGGCTCCCTGAGCCGCTGCACCGCCACCGTCGGCCAAACCGCCCCGCGGAGCTAGGGCTCGGAGCGGCGGCTCCCTCCCTCCCGCCCTCCCTCCTCTGCCCGCGGCCCCGCGGAGGTTGCGCAGGATGCCGCGGAGGGGCGCGGAAGCGCCGCTGGCCCTGCTGCTGGCGGCGGCGTGGCTGGCGCAACCCCTGCGGGGTGGCTACCACGGAGTCAGCATGTTCGCCGTGCAGACGGCTCAGCCCGACCCTTGCTACGACGAGCACGGGCTGCCCCGTCGCTGCATCCCCGACTTTGTCAACTCGGCCTTCGGGAAGGAGGTGAAGGTGTCGAGCACCTGCGGGAAGCCGCCGTCGCGGTACTGCGTGGTGACGGAGAAGGGCGAGGAGCAGATCCGCTCCTGCCACCTCTGCAACGCCTCCGACCCCAAGCGCGCCCACCCGCCCTCCTTCCTCACCGACCTCAACAACCCGCATAACCTGACCTGCTGGCAGTCCGACAGCTACGTCCAGTACCCCCATAACGTCACCCTCACCCTCTCCCTGGGCAAGAAATTCGAGGTGACCTATGTCAGCCTGCAGTTCTGCTCGCCGCGCCCCGAGTCCATGGCCATTCACAAGTCTATGGACTACGGCAAGACCTGGGTGCCTTTCCAGTTCTACTCCACGCAGTGCCGCAAGATGTACAACAAGCCCAGCCGGGCCGCCATCACGAAGCAGAACGAGCAGGAGGCGGTCTGCACCGACTCGCACACCGACGTGCGGCCCCTCTCCGGCGGCCTCATCGCCTTCAGCACCCTGGACGGCCGCCCCACCGCCCACGACTTCGACAACTCGCCCGTCCTGCAGGACTGGGTGACGGCCACCGACATCAGGGTGACCTTCAGCCGCCTCCACACCTTCGGCGACGAGAGCGAGGATGACTCCGAGCTGGCCCGCGATTCCTATTTCTACGCCGTCTCTGACTTGCAGGTCGGCGGGCGATGCAAGTGCAATGGTCACGCGTCGCGCTGCGTCCGGGACCGCGACGACAGCCTGGTGTGTGACTGCAAGCACAACACGGCCGGCCCCGAGTGCGACCGCTGCAAGCCCTTCCACTACGACCGGCCCTGGCAGAGAGCGACGGCCCGGGAGGCCAACGAGTGCGTGGGTGAGTCCCACGCCGTGGGCACGGACACTCCGATAGAGGCGGGGGGAGAGGGCGCTGAGGTCCCCGGAAAGGCAGGGAAACGGTTGGGGGGGGGGGAAGGGAAAGAAGGACAGGCAGGGGACGGGGGGATGAATGGCACGGGAACATTCAGGACCCGGCAGGGACCGGGAGCAAAAAGGCACGGGACACCCAGGACACGGCAAGGGCACCTTTAGGGATGGAGACGGAAAGGCACAGGGACATCCAGGATACAGCAAGGGACGTTTAGGGACGGGGACTGAAAGTCACGGGGACATCCAGGACACAGCAAGGGGCAAGATGCGAAAGGTTCGGAAATATCCAGGACACGCGAAAGGACCTTTAGGACTGGGAGCGAAAGGCATGGGGACATGCAGGGACACGGCGAGCAGCGCGGGGACAACCAGGGACACGGAGGAGAGGGAGAGGGACGCGCAGGGTGGCGGGGAGCAGGACAAGGACAGGACACTGAGATACCCGGGAGCGTAGGGCAAAGGAGGGGACACCGAGGAGACACCGAGGGACCTAGAAGCGAGGAACAAGGGGGCACGAAGGGCAGGGGATGCGACACCGGAGCTCTCGGCAGTGCAAGTCAGGGGACACTGAGGCAGCTGGGAAAGCATTAGTGACAACACTGAGGGACAGCGAGATGCAGAGAAGGGTGCATGGGGGCATTGGAGATCACGGGGCAGGAGACGGCGGGACACAGGCATTTGGGGCAGGGCATACCGAGATCCCTGGCAGCGTGGGACGGGGGACACCGGAGGCACGCGGGTGAGGGAGGCAAGGGACACGAAGGGACCCGGGAGCGCAGGACAGGGACTCTGAATCGCAGAGCAAGGAACAGCAGGACATTCGGAAGCGCGGGGCTGGGGACACTAAGTTGATCAGGAGAGGGGAGAAGGGACAAGCAGGAGCTCGGGAATACATGGTGCGTGGCCGCAGAAGCGCTGAGGAGCCGGGGCTGGCTGGGAAGGGTACCCCGGCCCTCCGCAGCCCACGGAGCTGAGTCCGGTCCGAGGGTCCCGGAGCTCGCCGGCAGCCCTGCTCTTTCCCCCTGGACACCGGCTCCCAGTCCCGCCGCGGAGCCGCCAGCTGGTCCCAGGGGCTCCGTGCCCGGACGGGACGGGGACGGGCTGCTCCCCTCCCGGAGGGAGAAGGCGGCCGGGAGCTGGAAAGGGCTGCTGCGCAAAGCCTGTGGCTCCCGTCGCTGTATCCTCAGGGGCTGCGGGTGGGCTCGGGGGGCGGCGGGGACTTGAACGAACTCCCACGGCCAAACGAGAACCCGGGGAGCATCCGGTTCGCTCCGTCTCGGGAGAGAAATTTGAGCCATTCTGATTGTAAACGAGCCCCAGCCTCCTGGCTGTCCCTGAGCTGGGTGTCCCTAGACGCTGGACAGGATGGCGAAGGGTGAAGAGTTTGGGGTGCTCTTTCCCTGGAGTCCCCTCACATCCCGCCGACGGTTCCGCCCGATCTTCCACCCACTGCTCCCCAGCGGGATCGCTGAGTGCTGCCGGTCCCCTCCGCGGTCCAGGAAGCCCGGTACCAGTCCCCGGCATCAGCCGAGTGCCGGGGGCTGTGGGTGACCCAGCACTCGGCTGGGATCTCCCGGCGTCTGGATCCCCGGTACCGCCGATCGCGTCCCCGCCGTTTTATTTACGCGGAAAACACGGCCCCGTCTTGCGAAACATCTGCAGTTCCGACTATAGGGGGAAAAAAAAAAAAATTAACACAAAACCCTCACTGAGGGCCGGGTTTGGGTTTTTTAAAAATTATTATTATTTTCCTTCCCCCAGCCCCCAAATCACAGTCAGATGTCTCCCTTTCCGGGAGTGTGATTTCTCCGCCGGCTCTTTCAACACCGAGGCACGGCAAAGCCGGGGTTATTTGGCGGGGAACAGGGGAGGGATCTGAACCTGCAGCTCGGTGGCACCGCGGAACACACGGGGGAGGCAGGGGGCAAGGTGCGGGGGGCCCGGCAGCGGTGCCTGCCCTGCGGGGCGATGCTCTGCCCGGCCCGGATCCACCTCAGAGATGGGGGAAGCAGCAGGGAAACGCCGTAAGGAAATGCCCTTACTCGGAGGGGAAGGTGGTGGGTGCTGCTTGGGGTTATCTCCGTGTTTGCTTTTCTTTTCTTCTCTCCTGGGGGGGTCCTGCAGCTCCCGGGGATGGAGCTCCGCGTCCCTCTCGTTTCCCAGATCTCGGACCAGCCTCATCCTCAGCAGCAGGTCCAGGGGAGCGGGGAAGGGAGCTCTGAACCTCAGTCCCCTCTGCCAGGCAGGGCCGAGTTCCTTGGGGGCAGAGTTATCGCTATCGGCGGTGCTATAAAATTTGGTGCGATTTCGGGGTGCTGTTGGACTCTTGGTCTGCTCTGCAGGGTTCTGAAGTGTTCCTGAAAATGCTTCTTGTTGGGTTGTGAGGCTGGACATTTGCTGTCCTTCTCCCGATTTACTTACAACAACAACCAAACAACCAGCCAAACAGAAAAAAAAAACCAAAAAAGCCAAACCAAGCAACCAAACCAACCGAAAAAAAAAACCAACAAAACAAACCCAAAACAAAACAAAAAACCAAATAACAAACAAACAAACAAAACCACAAACAAGCAAACAAACAAACAAACAAAAAAAGGAAACGAGTTTCCACTTTCCAGGAAAATGTGCGACTGCTGTGCCGGGCTTTGCATTTCAGAGTACGCAGAGCCCCAGCGGCATCAGGATTCTGCAAACGAAATTTGCGCTGTTTTTTTCCTTTTCCACCGACTTTGAAGGGCAGTGAACGTTTTGCAAGGACAAAATTCCCGTACAATAATTTTCCCCAGCCCGTTTTTGGTGCACAATCGGTGTGCCCTTAAAATAGTTTCCCCCAGCCCCTTTCTGCTCCACAACGTTTTGCAAAGACGAAACTACCCTAAAATAATTTCCCCCAGCCCCTTTCTGCTCCACAACGTTTTGCAAAGACGAAACTACCCTAAAATAATTTCCCCCAGTCCCTTTCTGCTCCACAACGTTTTGCAAAGACGAAACTACCCTAAAATAATTTCCCCCAGCCCCTTTCTCCCGCACATTCTCCCGGGGCCGTACCTATCAGTCTGCAAAACCAACCCCGGCCAAACAATTGCGTTGCCCTGCCAAGCCCACACCGCCTGAAATAATCCCCCTAGATAAAGATCACAATAACCCCATTCAGCTCCCACCCACTTGCTCATGACCATCGGCCCACCCTGGTTTGTCTCTGAAATCCAGAAAGTCAGGCGTGGGGTCACCCGAGGGCTGCGGACCGGGCAGAGGCACGGGAGGAGCGGGGAGGGAGTGGAGGTGGCAGCGGCTGGAGGGATCCTCAACAACTTGAGGTGGAAGCCAGGACAGGACAGACCCTCCGGAGAAGCAGTGATGAGAAGGAAGGTGAATTAGCCAAATGAGCTGAATTTGTCCCAGGCAGTGGTGTGAGAACTGATTACTTTTTTTTTTTTTTTTCTCCTCACTGAATTTCCTCTTTTTCTGGAAACCCGTTTTTGTTGTTAGTTTGGTTGGTTTATTATTATTATTATTATTATTATTATTATTATTATTATTATTATTGTTATTATTATTTTATTATTTTATTATTATTATTATTAATGTCATTTTAAAAGGACTGAATATATCTGCTTTGCTTAAAAATTTCAGTATTTTCTTTGGTAAGCCCAATCCCCCCACCGAAACTGAATCTTTGTTCCTATTCATGCTTATTTGGGACTGAAAAAGAAAATGTGCTGGAGTTTCTGACCAAAAAAAAAAAAAAAAGAAAAAATCAAAATTTCCCATAGGACAGTTTTTCACCATCCAGATCTAATTTTTCTTTATCACTTTTCTGCTGCCTGCAAGAGCCCAGGCAGCACGTAGGGAGAGGACAGGGCCCAAAGAAATGTTCTCCAGGGCCCTGCTCCTGCAGAAGGAGCCTGGCCAGCAGAGTTTTTCACTGATTCAGGTTCCCATCAGCTTTACCTGGCAAATAACTCATCCACATAGAGCTTGGCTTTACAGTCCAGCTTTGGCCGTGTGCCTGGGAGCTAACATGCTCCAGGGAGGACATAGCTTGGAGACAAGCTTGGAGGTCTGTTCTCCATCCTCCCTTTCTCCAGCCCCATCAGGCCAGCTCCGTTTGCTCAGCATTGGTCCAGCCCAAGCTCTGTGTTTCCAACCCAGTTTGTCCTGATGAAGCTTCCAGCTCCCCCGTGAGAGGAGATTGCAGCTGGAAAAAGCCTGAACTAAAATGTCGTCAGAGCTCAACTTCTGCTGAGCTTGTGTGGACACACAAAAATGCAAGAAGCAGGGGGCTTCAACCAGGTTTTCTGACACGGGTGAAACACAATCAACACCAACCCATGGTTTCTCGTGACCCACGGTGATATTTTGAGGGCTGGAAAACGCACACCCCGCTTTTGAAAAAACAAAAAAAACAAAAAAAAACCCCTCTCTTTAACTTTGCATAAAATACCTCTGCATTTGCTTTGGCCAGAGCAAGCACCACCAGACTTCAGCCCTGCTGACAGCAGCTTTGAGAACCAGCTCCAGCCTCCATTCCCAGTGCTGGCCCCAGTGCTCCCCGTGGGGCTGGGAGATGTACCCCACACCTGCACGTGTTCCTGACGTCAGTGGGGCTGCAGGTGCCGGGCTCCTGCTCGGACTTTTGCCGAGAGAGTGTTTAACAAAAACAAGTGGTGTCACAGGGAGAGAAAGGAAACATCTTGTGTTCTCAGATAGGGGATTTGGCACCAGGCGAGCACCGGAGCGGGTGTTCCGCAGGCTCTGCTTGGTGGGATGTGCTCCTGGGCTGGGATGTGGCTCATGGCAGAGTGACTGGAGAGCAAATCACTCCTCCAGCAAAAAAGAAATTTCATCCCCGCCGAGGAGGGGTCAGGAGAAGAGCCTGGCAAACACTCCCCGGGAAAAAGTTCCCTCCAGACAAAGCTGGGGCTTTGTCACCTCGGTGGCAGCGCAGGGAGGTGTTTGCAGGGCAGTGCTCATTGGCACAGCTGCTGGGCTCCCCCCCGGCCTCATTTCTACCAGGGATAGCAAACCCTTCCCCAGCACTGAGCTCTTCTTGCTCTGGTCTCACAGAGAGGACTGTAGGATTTCATCTCGAGGAGCCTGGTGTCCTTTATTAAATGTAGGTGATCCCCTTCCTTTAGGTCACATTAATCCCCTCCACTTTTGAAGCCTTTGTGGGTCTCATCATCTCTGTACCCAATTTTCCCAGAGTCAGGTTGCTAGGTGGTCCTCCAAGGCAGTTCCTTCCCATTCTTGTGGCTTCCAAATGGGACAAGGACTCAAACTGGTGGTGGGGCCACCAGAGCCTTTCTGCAGCCACTGCTCAGCTGAATGAGCAGCCCCTGATGTCTGCCCGCAGGGCTGGGGCATCCCAGGAGCAATCAGCAGGGCAGGGGGGACTGAGAAGGTCCTGGGGCCACCAGTGGGTGACACTGGTTCATGGTGGCTGAGATCCATCAGGGCAGAAAAGACTGGACTGGAGGGAGATGTTCTTTCTTTCTTTCTTTTTCTCTATTGTGGTGATTGAGGGCTTTGCAGAGGGTCTGTTTCAGAGGGGGACAGCGGGAGAGGGGCTCTGTCTGCAGCAGAGAGGGAGGCAGAATGGCAGCAGGACCTGGTTGGACAGGGACACATCCATTGCAACCTCTTCTCCTTTGGTTCCAGGTACAGTGGTGGGATGGGAGGCAGAGAGAGGTTGTTGGTGGCTTTGGAAATCACCCTGAGTGCTCACCCTGCTCAGGGCCACACCTCTCCCAGAGCTGTTGGTGTCCCTTCTCGCCCTGTAAAGCAGTCACATTTCTTACCTGAGCAAAAAGGCTGTGAGCAGGATTCCAAGGTGCCCATGCAGGGTCCCCAGGGTGCCAGTGCAGAGACCCCAGGGTGCCCATGCAGGGTCCCCAGGGTGCAGCACCCTCCTCCCAGCTGAGCCAGGTGCTGCTGGCTGGGGCTGGGCAGGACACCACAGCAATGTCCCCAGTTGAGCCAGCCAGGCAGGGCTGGCAGGGGGCTGCTGGAGCTGCTGACACCTCCCATTACCTTCTGGTGATGCTCGGGCTATTCATCATTTCTGATAGCCAGGCTCGTGCCTCAGTTTCCCCACTGGAAGAGATGGAAAGGGGGGCTGTGCAAAACGCTTTGGACTTGGGCTGAAGCAGGAGCACAGCATCCTCCTGTCTAGGGAAACACAGCAACTGGGGCAGCTTCACCAACGATGTGGCACCAACCAGCAACTGGAGCAGACCCTGTGCAGGCTGGACCTCTGGTGGCACCGTGTGCCATCCCCAGAGCCCAGGGTCCTTTGCCCCTCAACCCTTGTTCAGCTCCCAGAGGGTTGTTGTGCCTGGGGAATTGCACGAGCTGGGCAGGACTGTATTGCTGAGCAGATGGGTGCTGTAGCCATAGAAATATGGGCCCATGAGCTGCTGAGACTCCCATTGTAGCCCCCTGAGTGGGACTTGCACCGGGCAGAGCTTTCTCACAAGGCCTTTCTTCTCAGGAAGCTTAAAGTTAAACTGATTTCCAACAGAAAGGTTTTTACACCAACAAACAAACAAACAAAAAAAGCGCAGTTAAGGCTAAAACAAAACCAGGCTTGGCACTCTGGGTTGGACACTTGCCTTCCCTTGAGCTTGTCCACAGCTAATCTCTGCCCTCCACTTTCTGGGCCAATTCATGTCATCCTTATTCAACCCCCCCCTTGTCCCCGCTGCCACAGACTCCCTGGGACCGCCCGGGGGGACGTGCTGCCTGTCCCAAGATGGAGCCAGAACCTCCTGAGGGCTTGCAAATCTCCTGCTTGTAAAAACCCTCCTGGGGTTCTGATTTTCCTACCTGGCCTGTGAAATAGGGGCAGCCAGGAGGCACAGATCTGTTCTTTATATTCTTTATATCCTTCTTCTTTATATTTATCTCCCCTTCATCCTCAGGGATGAGGGATGGGAGTGCTGAGCACAGAGGGGTGCTGCCTTCTTTAGCCTTGGGTCTCTCCTGACTCCCTGTTGGGATGCTTTGCTTTTTGGTGCAGTGTTTTTGGAGGTTATTATGGGCTCTTGCCCTGCAAGCAGCCCTTGCTGCTGCAATCAGGGGGGGACATTTCCTTTGGGGGACCCGAGATCTCCTCCCTGAGCATCCCTGCCAGATTCCCAGGGAGCCTGGCATGGGGCAGAGGGTCTTCACCTCATCAGGGAGCAAAACACAGGGTTGGGCTTTGCAGAGGAGTTTTCCTGGGGACTTTCTGGAGGATTTTTGGGGTGCTGCAAGGAGTTTCTACCCCAGCCAGTTTTGCCTTGTGGGATATTCAGAGAAGGGAGATCTTGGAACTGGTGGTTACCTTCTATAGTATGGCATTTTGCCTTGTGTTTCTCTCAAACAGCAGAAATAAACCCAAACCAGCCCCAGGACCCAGCAAATACTACATCTAACCTCTCCTAGGGATCACAGACAAAGCTGCCTGCTGCACAGGACACACCAGCCCTTGATGAACAGGGGGTACACAGCCCCCAGACTCATTGCTAACCAGATCATTCATTTACAGCATGTCCATGGTTGCACCAAACAGATGCCCCAAATTTTCAAGCAGCAGCAGGGCAGGGGGATGCTTTGCTACCAGGACCAACACCTGTAGACACCTTAGACCCAGAGAAAGGCTTCAGCAGTGGCAGAGCCCAGCAGTCACATCTGCTTTGTCCCCAGGGTGCCTTGGAAGTGGGGGACACTGCTTGGCCCTTGCTGCTGCAATCAGGGGGGGACATTTCCTTTGGGTGACCCCAGATCTCCTCCCTGAGCATCCCTGCCAGATTCCCAGGGAGCCTGGCACAGGGCAGAGGGTCTTCACCTCATCAGGGAGCAAAACACAGCTCGACACAGATCCTCACCTGGTGCAAACCCCCATAAATAACAATCCCCTGGTGGCTGGGATGGGGCTGCTGGGATGGGGCTGCTGGGATGGGCAGGCTTTTAAAAAGATATCTGTATAATAGCTTTCATTTATGGGAGGATTAGGATGCCCTGGGGACTGATAAGGAGACAGAGAGGTTTTCCCTGCTCAGGGGAGTTCCTGAGGGGAGTAGAGTTGGGGGCTTGGCTGCTCTTGTTCCATCCCAAGGGGGGAGCAGGTCCTGTTGGCAGGCAGCAGCAGCACTAAGGGGCTCAGCCCCACATCAGCTGGGAGTTTGTTTTAAGCACATTGGGAAGCTGGGGATTCAATTGTGAGGGGAAAAAAATGTTGCATTTTTATATATAAATATACTAAAAAAACTGGTTTAGACCCAAGAGAGCACAGGCAGTGGGTCAGGGATGGAAGAAGGGCACAGCTCACTGGGAGCTTCATTCATGGATTCATTCTGAACAGCACTGGTTTAGGGGAGACTGGATCTTAAAAACTGATGAAGTGATGTGGTCAGAGACACCTCTTCATCCCAGGGTTCTGTGGGGACTGTGCTGGGCACTCCACGGTCTGGCATTGGGGGGACTGCTGCATCACCAGCACAAACCAGGCACCACATTGCTGCTGCTCACAGCCTTCATCTCCTCTGCAAAGGGACCTCTGCATCACCAGGGAGAGCAGCAAGCAAAAAAAACAACAGCCAGGGCAAGACCCCACTTTCATGTCCCACACATGGTGTGAAAGAAGGGAGGGTGCAGCAGGAGGTGTCCTTCCAAACTTTTTCAAAGTGTCTTGTGATGGAAGGGTTGAAAGTCACATCTGCACCTCCCTCTTGGACAGAGGAGCGGAGGCTGGGGAAGGAAAAATCCCTTTATTTCACACTGTCCTTTAAGGGCAGGGTCTTTCTAAATTATTTCGTGGAGAGTTATGAGCTGGCAGGGACCAGCTGGCTGTGCATGCTGGTGATGATGGAGCAGGAAGAGCATTCCCTGATTTGTCAGGGCATTTCCTCCCCTCACTGTCCCATGTGGGAATTAGAGCAGAAACCCAGGAGGAGACCTGCTGGCTCTGCAGTTCCCCCCAGCTCTCCAGGCTCTCTGCCATACCCATGTTGGGGCTGAGAACTCCCAGAGGGTGCAAGGCAAAGCCAAGATGTCTCATCCCTGATCCCTGCCCTGAACCATGCCTGTGTACTCCATGTTCACAGGTTTGGATGGGAAGATGGATGAGGAGCCCATGTCATCTCCCTTGTGGCATTTCGGAGCCATCCATCAACCTGATCCCTACCAGGCTGCAGTCTGAGAAGCTGCCTGGGTTTTGGGGATTTGTGCTTCATTTTGACCCAGTATGAGTATTTCCATGTCAGCTCTGTGAGGCAAATTAATATCCTTAATGTCACCCACCTGGATATTTAGGATCCAGTCTCAGGCAGCCACACCAGACTGGATGGGAAGAGGAAGGGCAGCACACTTGATAGGAAAAGGGGATTGCTCAGTGCCTGGCAGCCCTGGGCACACCTTGGCTTGCTCTCCCAGCCCCTTCAGGGCTTCCGTGTTATGACCTTTGGTTGGTGAGGGGCTGCTCTGGGAAGAGCTGAGCCACGTGTGAGGTGAGGAGGGGTGAGGAACAAACAGTGCAGGAAGGTGAGACCAGAATCATCCTGTTCTCAGACTCCTCCTCTTCATCCTGAACCTTCCCTAGACCCTGGTTCTTCCTGGACCACTGGCCACCACGGTGTGTAGCAATGCACAACCAGAAGGAGCCTGGTCCCAGCAGCAAATCCAGTCCTAAGGGATGTGACAGAGGTGTGGGGACACTCAGTGTCACAGGGAGGGACGCAGGTAAATGATGACTCGAACTGGGGGTAAGAGAAAAAAGGTCTGGGTTTAAAAACCAGCCACGGGGGTGCACAGGAGGAGCAGAGCAGTCTGTAGAGCATCCTCGGGATGGAAAGGGCAGCTGCTCCCCCCGGCGCTGGCGAGAGGAGGTTGTTTCCCAGCTCCATCTGATCCGCAGCTCCCAACCAGCCAGGACCCATCGGGTGCTTCGCCTTCCTCTGCCCTCCCAGGCTGTCCCCAGCCGGGCTGTTTCCCGGGCTTGTCCGCCCGCCCTTTTGCAATAGGGAGTCAGTTCTGGTTAATGTTGGAGATTGTAACGTGATTACCGAAAGTCTCATGAAATGAAATCGCTTTGGTTCAAAGCGTCCGGGGAGGGGGAGCGTCCCTCTGGCAGCAGGGATGGCCGGGCGGATATTGAAAGCAGACTGGTAGCCAGGATTGCAGCGCAGACAATTGAGCTCTGACAGTGTGAAGGCAAATACAAACAGCAGCTTGTGTTTGCACACAAAGGCTCTGTGCACCAGGATCCCTGGCCCTGTGCTTTACACCCTCAGCTCTCGGGAAAAAAAAAAAAAAAAAAAAAAAAAAGAAGAAGAAAAAAAAAAAATAGTCCTGGGAGGGTAAGAGGGAGGGAAACCCGAGTGAATATTTAGGGCTGAATTGAACTGAGCAAACATGCCATTGGGAAGCTCTCAGTGGAAGGCTTTGGAGCAGCTACCCGCCGGGGCTGTAACACAACTGCTGGACTTGAAAGGGCGACTTTCACGCTGAAGCAAAACTGGACAAAAGAAGATAAATGAAACGGGCTCCCGGCGGGGTTTGGTTTGTTTGTTTTTGTAACTCGGCTAATATTCCCGCATTGTTCAGCCCAGCAGCCCAGTGCCTGTCCTTCACACACTGCTCGTAAATCGGGGCACAGGCAGCACAGGCAGCACAGGCAGCACAGGCAGCGCAGGCAGTGCAGGGAGTGCAGGGAGCACAGTGCAGGGAGTGCAGGCAGTGCAGGGAGTGCAGGCAGTGCAGGCAGTGCAGGCAGTGCAGGCAGTGCAGGCAGGGCAGGCAGTGCAGGCAGGGCAGGCAGTGCAGGCAGTGCAGGCAGGGCAGGCAGTGCAGGGAGTGCAGGCAGTGCAGGCAGTGCAGGGAGTGCAGGCAGTGCAGGGAGTGCAGGCAGTGCAGGCAGTGCAGGGAGTGCAGGCAGTGCAGGGAGTGCAGGCAGTGCAGGCAGTGCAGGGAGTGCAGGCAGTGCAGGGAGTGCAGGCAGTGCAGGGAGTGCAGGCAGGGCAGGCAGTGCAGGCAGTGCAGGCAGTGCAGGCAGTGCAGGCAGTGCAGGGAGTGCAGGCAGTGCAGGCAGGGCAGGCAGTGCAGGCAGTGCAGGGAGTGCAGGCAGTGCAGGGAGTGCAGGCAGTGCAGGGAGTGCAGGGAGTGCAGGCAGTGCAGGCAGTGCAGGCAGTGCAGGGAGTGCAGGGAGTGCAGGGAGTGCAGGCAGGGCAGGCAGTGCAGGCAGTGCAGGCAGTGCAGGCAGGGCAGGCAGTGCAGGCAGTGCAGGCAGGGCAGGCAGTGCAGGCAGGGCAGGGAGTGCAGGCAGGGCAGGCAGTGCAGGGAGTGCAGGCAGTGCAGGCAGTGCAGGCAGTGCAGGCAGGGCAGGGAGTGCAGGCAGGGCAGGCAGTGCAGGCAGTGCAGGCTGGGCAGGCAGTGCAGGCAGTGCAGGCTGGGCAGGGAGTGCAGGCAGGGCAGGCAGTGCAGGGAGTGCAGGCAGTGCAGGCAGGGCAGGCAGTGCAGGCTGGGCAGGCAGTGCAGGCAGTGCAGGCAGTGCAGGCAGGGCAGGCAGTGCAGGCAGTGCAGGCAGTGCAGGCAGGGCAGGCAGTGCAGGCAGTGCAGGCAGGGCAGGCAGTGCAGGCAGTGCAGGCAGGGCAGGCAGGGCAGGCAGGGCAGGCAGGGCAGGCAGTGCAGGCAGGGCAGGGAGCACAGGCAGGGCAGGCAGTGCAGGCAGTGCAGGCAGGGCAGGCAGTGCAGGCGGGGCAGGCAGTGCAGGCAATGCAGGCGGGGCAGGCAGTGCAGGCGGGGCAGGCAGTGCAGGCAGTGCAGGCAGTGCAGGGAATGCAGGCGGGGCAGGCAGTGCAGGCGGGGCAGGCAGTGCAGGCAGTGCAGGCAGTGCAGGGAGTGCAGGCAGTGCAGGCAGTGCAGGCAGGGCAGGGAGCACAGTGCAGGCAGTGCAGGCAGGGCAGGGAGTGCAGGCAGGGCAGGCAGGGCAGGCAGGGCAGGCAGTGCAGGCAGGGCAGGCAGGGCAGGCAGGGCAGGCAGTGAGTGGTGACGGGCAGGGAGGACCCTGGGGCTGGGAGGTTGTCCCCTGTGGCCATCGTGGTGCAGGGAGTTGGATGCTCTGCATCTCCAGGGTGAGGGTCACACCGTGTGATGCCGGGAGGCTGTGAGCCAGACCGGTGATGCACAGCCCTGTTCAACCTCCGGGGGAACTTGGGTTTAGCCCGTGGCATTTTGGGGCAGGTTCTATAGTCTGGGCTAGCAGCAGGAGGCTGACAAGTGGCTATGAACCAACACAGTTTTATTATCAATACATTCTGAACCCGAGCGTGCATTGTCTGGATGGTTTTTGCAGCTGAGATTTGCCCAAGTGGGGACACCGTGGATGAGCCGTGGGTGCCAGTGGTGATGTCTCCATCCCGTGGCCCAGCAACAGAGTGAGGAGTGGCACTCGTCCTCCTTGCTCCACGTCTGGCCCCAGGATGGGGCTGTTTCCAGCTGGGAGCCTGTGTGCGGCAGGGGTGATGCTGCTGGGATGGGGTGGACCATGGATGCAGGGTCAGGGCACTGCAGGGTCCCCAGGCCAGCCCTGGTGCCACAGCCAGGTTAGGTCATAGGATCATAGAATCATAGAATCATGGAATCATAGAATGGGCTGGGTTGGAAGGGACCTCAGAGCTCATCAAGTCCAACCCTTGCTCCACTCCCCCCGTGGTTCCCAGCCCATGGCACTGAGTGCCACATCCAGGCTCTTTGGAAATATCTCCAGGGATGGAGAATCCACCCCTTCCCTGGGCAGCCCATTCCAATGCCTGATCACCCTCTCCAGAAAGAAATTCTTTCTAATGTCCAACCTAAACCTCCCCTGGCACAACTTGAGACCTCTTGTGCCCTCTTGTCTTGCTGAGAGTTGCCTGGGAAAAGAGCCCAACCCCCCCCTGGCTCCAACCTCCTTTCAGGGAGTTGGAGAGAGTGATGAGGTCTCCCCTGAGCCTTCTCCAGCCTCAACACCCCCAGCTCCCTCAGCCTCTCCTCATAGGATCTGTGCTCCAGTCCCTTCACCAGCCCAGTTACCCTTGGTCCTTGGGTTTTAAGGGCAAATAGATCCCCACATATGAGCATCTTGAAAATTCACTTGTGCCCTGGGTTTTAGGCAGGGAAGCAGCCAAGTCTAACACCACAATATTTCCTTCATTAACACTGAGCAAGCAAAAGCTTAACCATCAGCTGTATGACAGTCTTGATAAAACCAAATGGCAAAATAGTGGCACCATTAAAACATTAAATAATAATAAACCTTAATATGTTCTGCTGCATTTCCTTCTCACAAGCCCCTGTGAAACCCCCTGATGTTCACAAAAATTCGGCAAATGGATTTCTCCAGAATCCCCCTAACCCCAACGAGTTATTTGTTTGACTCCACTTTGCAAAGTTTCACAAAAAAAAAAAAAAAAAAAGGAAAAAAAAAACCCCAACAAAACCCCAGACAGCACATCACGTGCTTGGGGTGAGCAAAGAAATCCCCTGATTTGGGTGAGCAATGAATATCCCAGCAATGAAAAGCGAACAATTTGTCGGCAGCCCATGCACTTGAAAACGAATGATCCAAATTATTCAGTGAGTCTCCCTGGATAGTGAATCCATTGAAAGGGGATCGAGACAGACTCATAAATTATTCATTACCCAAAAGAGAATGAAATGCATAAAATCATAACAATAATAATAACAACAACAAACGCAACACTAATAATTGTAACAGGAACTCAGCCAGCTCTGCTGAGGGAGGCATGAAGAGTCACAGAATTTATTTTCTCTTTATTCCAATCCCCCTCTGGGGCAGATGTGTTAAATAAAGGGATGTAAAGTGGGTCAACATTTGGAATAAATGTATTTATCACTGATAATTTGATTCCCTTGCCTTGGCTGGGAGTGATACATTTTGTACTCTGCTCCTTGCCAGCGAGAAGGTCCTGAACCCCCAGGCAGCCCTGTTAATTGCTTCTTATAATGAATTTCTCAGGGTCCTGGGCTACATTTAAGGAGTCAGTGGAAGTGGCTGCAACGCAGGCATGTACTGTACCACTGTCCCAGGAAAATTTATAGGTATCCACAGGCTGAAAGAGAAGTGGAAAGTGCTGGCCTAACACATAGCCCTGGGATTCGACTCTTCCTGACTTGAATGGGACCTTGATTGCAGACTCACCCGGGACCCATTGAGGCAGTAAGAGAGCTAAGGAGAGGCCACCACACTTGTCACACAGCCCGTGAGTTTCCTGCTGGTGCTGGCACGCAGGGCTTTGGCTGGGGAAACTCCTCTGCAGATCCACCCTCTGCCTCAGCTCCCTGCCTTCCAGCTCTCCAGCAATCTGCTGTTCTTGGGACCTCAGCTTCCACTTGAGCATCTTTTGCTTTGGGATTTCCCTTCCTACCAAACCCCTCTCCAACCCCCGGGGTTGTTTTTTTTTTCTCCCAGGGGTTGTGCTGCCGGGCCCTGGGGAAGGTTTAAAGGTTTAAATCCATTGATATGCTCACACCGTGGTGGAAAGAGCCCGACTACAGCTGTGGCATGTCAATGAATTCCCTGGTTGCAGTGCAGGGGCTCGGCCGTGGCACTCAGCCATCTCCCAGCCCTTTCCCACAGGTTGCCCCATGTTCACAAGGCGGGGGTCAGAAGGGCTCTTGGGTGCCTTGGGTGCCATGGTGTTTCCTTGGAGCTTCCTCCACCTGATGCTCTCAGCAAGGAGAAGGCAGGTGTCTTGCTGTTCCCTGCACGTGGGGGGGGGAAAAAAATGGCATTTTTCAGGCTAGGAAGCAGCAGGTTGGATTAGAAAGGAGAAAAGCTCTCACCCCATCTGGCTCCATCAGCCTTGGGTGCTGCAGTGGGTGCTGAGCATCCACAGAGCTTGGCTTGAAGGGGTCAAAGCTACAGAAAAGTGGTGCTGGTTCAGCAGGATGGGGGCTATTTTGGAGAGTGCTGTGCCCACATGCATGGCCACAGAGCATGATCTGTGTTTTCTTGGTGCAAGATTCTGCAGTTGAGGTGGATTTGTACTCGCTTGCTGAAATAATCCACAATAAAAAAGCTCAGCCGTGCTCAGGTAGGAAAAGGAGTGAGAGGATGGAGGAGATGAAGAAGAGGTAGAGGAGGGCCTGGGATGGGTGGGGAGCTGGCAGGGACACAGCAGGGTGTCCTGCCATGATCCTGGTGCTGGTGGGCACAGGGATTTGGTGGTGTGGTGGTACCTCTTGGTACCAAGCTCCTCTATCCACCACTGCTGGGCAGCTGTAAGGAAAGGAGAAGAAAGAGTTCCTGCTGGCATTTTTGTTGGAAGTCAGCTGTGTATTAAGTGGAGCAGAGTTTTCATTACCAGCTTCATTTTCATACAATAAATCACGAGCTAGAAAACACCATTTTTGGCCTAGATTCTGCCCTCAGTTACGAGTGGCAGTAACCAGAGGCAAAATCCAGCTTTGGCTTCAGCATGGCAGCCCATATGTTCACCTTTTGGAATTAATTCCTTCTGGTAATTTCTGTGTAATTATACAGCATTGAAGGCTGATTATGTGCTTCCTCTCATGGGCAATTAATATTGCTGATCTAGTGCCAAGGGTGCACTTTGCTCTGTGCAAACCCACGAAGAGAGACAGGCTCAGCCTCAGGCACCTTCTGCAAGGTGACAATCTGCACCCTGTTCCCTTCAGCCAAGGGATCACAGCTCCCCCCAACCCCCCTCCAAGAGTCCCTCGGAGGAGATGCAGCCACCAGCCAGCAATTTAGAGCAGGCTGAGCAC
This sequence comes from Heliangelus exortis, assembly GCF_036169615.1. Taxonomy (NCBI): domain Eukaryota; kingdom Metazoa; phylum Chordata; class Aves; order Apodiformes; family Trochilidae; genus Heliangelus; species Heliangelus exortis. Next base: position 9,593,935 of record NC_092441.1, read on the forward strand.
TTGCTGTTCAGCCATGGAAAGAACATGGAGCTTTTGTGCCTGCTCCAGCTGCTGCTGGAATATTTGGGAGGTGGTTTCTAACCTGTGCCTGCAACAGATGCTCTCCAGCAGCAGCAGCAGCCCCGGGGGTGAGCAGAGCAGCTCATCTCCCCAGAGCAATAATCTAATCTATATCTCATAAGACAGTTTTATTTTGGTGAATTACCAATGCCTAATGGCTTTTTTTTTTTTTTTTTTAATTTTTTTTTTCCTCACCAATGAACTGGAGGATCTGTGCAAACTCCCTGGGCTCTGGCCACATCGAGACAGGGGGAGTGCAGAGTCGTAAAAGCAACTCCTCACATCAGGTTATGGTGCCTATAAAATTAGCCCCGTTAGAAGCTGGCTGCCCCTTTAAACAAGCAATTGAAATGGATGACAAAAGCATCCCCTCACCCCTCCACCTCCTCCCCCCCCCCCCAGCTTCTGTAAAATAATTGGATGGAAAGAAGTGGAGGAGAGCAATGGGTGTGCTTGAGTCAGGCTTCTGTGTGGCTGCAGTGTTGGGGTGTGATTGCTTCTTTCTGCCTGCAAATGGCTTCAGTTCCAGTGAGATGGAGAGAGGAAGACAGTAGGAGGAGGAGAAATAAGTGGTAATTTCCTCACTGGTTTCCTCTGGGCAGTTTGTTCTCCCCACCTGGGCTGGGCAGCAGATGGGGTTGGGCTGCACAGGGGCTATGGTTGCACTGGTGAATTCACTCCTGCTCTGCCAGAGCAAAGAATCCCAGACTGGTTTGGGTTGGAAGGGACCTTAAAGACCATCTAACTTCTACATAGGACAGAGGCCAGGGACACCTCCCACCAGCCCAGGTTGCTCCAAGCCCCATCCAACCTTCAACACGTCCAGGGATTGGGTTTCTCTGGGAAACCTGGGACAGGGGCTCAGCACCCTCACAACAAAGAATTTATCCCTAATGTCCACTGAAATCTTCCTCTTCCAGTTTAAAGCCATTCCCCCTCATCCCATCCCTCCAGGCCCTTGTCCCAAGTCCCTCCCCAGCTTTCCTGGATCCCTTCAGGCACTGGAAGGTGCTCTGAGGTCTCCCCATTGCTCCCTTCTCTTCTCCAGCCTGAACACCCCCAACTCTCATCCTGGCTCCAGAGCAGAGCTGCTCCAGCCCTCCCAGCATCTCTGGGACCTCCTCTGGACTCACCCCAAGAACTCCATGTCCTTCTTGTGTTTGGGATTCCAGATGCAACAACATAACCCTGAATGGGAGAGTCTCAGGCTAAGGATGGAAGGTGCTGCTCTGCCTGCCTGGGTGCAGGGTTGTCCTTGCAGCCCCCCTATCCCATGGCATTTTGCAGGGAGGTGGGGACATGGGAAGTGCCAGCTCCTCTGAGTCTCCAGCTGCTTTCTCAGTGTCCTCGAATGGGAGAAGCAGCAATTCCACCTCCCTTGCCAGGGTCTGGGGCCAGCTCTGAGTCCCAGGTTGCGGGGAGACAAAATACTCTTTGACAGGGGTGCTCTCTCTCTTCTCATGCCCAAATGGAGTCCTCCAGCTCTGAGCTGCACTGCCAGGGGAAAAATAATTGAAAAAATGTGGAAAAAGAGGGGAGTGTTCCTGCATCTGCCATGCATCCAGCAAAGAGTCAGATTTACTTGGTCAGGGGAGGGCAGCCTCGTCGCATGCCCAGTTCCACCTCTGCAGGAAGCACTTTGCTTGTCACTCCATCACGTTGGCCCTTGAGAGCTTCAAATAAATCCTCCTGCTCCATTCCAGCTCCAGACCTAAGGCATCAAAACCTTCCCCAACCCAGGAGTCCTCATCAGAGTGAGGATGATGATGATGTGCTCAGAGTGAAGGCTCCCTCCTGAAGCCTCTGGTGCCACCCGTTAGCTGTGACAGCATTGTCACCCCCCTCCCCTGACAGGTCCCTCACCCCAACCTCTCCTGGGGGCAGAGGGAAGCCAGGAAAAGCAGATGCTGAACCCCATGGATGGTGAAGAGGAAAAACTGCCAAACCAGCTCACGGGAGACAAGAAGAGCTGAGTGCTTTCTGGGGGGGGACACAAAGGGACAGTCCCAGGCTTGTCCCTACCTCGGGCTGGATGCTGGGGAAGCAGCCACAGACACTGAGCAGCTCCCCAGGCTCCCAAGCCTCTGAGAGAGCCTCCTGAGAGTTTAATTTTTTGGGAAGCTTTAACATCCCCAGCTTACCAAGCACTGAAAGAAAGGTCAGCTAATCCCTCAGCACGTCTGAATGGATTCAGGCCCAGAAGTGAGATTACAAAACAGGGGAGTGGGAGGCCGGGAGAGCTGCATGGATACAGGGACCCTTCCCATAGTCTGGCCCTGGCTTTCTAAAGAAATAGACCTTTTATTTCAGTTCTGATCCCCCGGGGAGGAGGGGAGGAGGGTGGGCAGATGGGGCCAAAGCACCCATCTCACCTCCCCCAGCAGCAGCCCCACAATTGCAAACCCCAGCAGAGGTTGGTGGAGCCCTAAAAGATCTGGGTGAGGGTCTCCAACTGTGGGATGGGCAGAGCCAGAGGGTCCTGAGGAGGCTGAGCAGCACCCATAGCCCAGCCATCCCCCTGGATACCTTGCCTGGGGATTCAGCTCATGCATTTTGGAAGAAAACCCCCTAAAATGCAGGGTCCCCTCGTGCCTCCTGGCTGCTTCAGTGGCTTTGGACCTGTGACTCTGGAGGCACCCAGGTCCCAGTGCTCCCTGTGCACCCAGACAGCTCTGCACAGGGTGCTGCTGACCCAACACACCAATTTAAGGCAATGTGCCCCTCGCAGCTTGCCTCAGCCTCTCAGGTCCCTTTGGTGGGACACCCAGGAGGCCACCCAGGGGACTGAGCTGTGTCCAAGCCTGGTTGATCAGGGTGAGGTGGGTGCTCGGCCACCCATGGGTTCAGGACCCATCCCTGGCACCGTGCCCACGTGTCCCTGTCCCTTTTCTGGGCTGCACCCCTGGTTCTTTGTGAACCCCCGGGGCAGTGACATGACAGGACCACTAAGGACTTGCTTTTCTTCTGCAAATCATCTCTCCTGCTCAATGCTGGAAGAGCTGAGCCCGTTGAATGCAGGCAAGAAGCAGCCCCCCGGGGGTGGATGCACTGGGGATGAGCCATGGTAACCTGGCTACAAGTGTGACAATGCAGACACCCAGACCCTGAGCCTCCCTGCCAGGCTCCCCAAGCTCCCCAGATTGGGTATTCAGGCCACAGGGTTTGTTTTTTGTTTTTTTTTTTTTCTCTATTGACCTCCAAACGCTGTTCTGCATGGGAGAATTTTCTTTCTTTCTCTCTTGGTAACTGCAGGAGCAAGTGTTTGCAGTTGGAAAGTTTAACCACCACAAGGGCAAGCTGGTAATTCAGCTGGGAGCTGCTTGCCCACTGCTGGGCTTCCATTCTCAAGGTCCAGGGGCCAGCTAAGAGAAACCAGCCAGGATGGGTTTTTTTCAGGCACACTGGGATGATTCCAGCCAGGTGGGATGCTCCATCACCACCAGCAGAGCTCCCAGTCCCATTGCTTCATGCAGAGCCACCAGGTCCTGCCCCAGTCCTCCCACTGGGTGCCCTTTCCCATCTCACTGGGGATGGCTGATGGCAAAAGCTCATCCATCCAGCCAGCAGAGTTCCCAGTGAACAGCCCTGAGCTCAGATCTTCTCCATAGACTCTCTTTCCTTGCAGGACTCCTGTAGGAATATGGAGCAGGGGCTGAACTGTGCTCCCAGCAGCTCTGGGTGAGGTTTGTGGGTGTTGCAGGTCCCACAGAAAGTTCAGCATTTCCCAGCTACTCCAGGAACTGGGAGACTGAGGGCTCAGCCCTGCTCAGCACTCTCTGGGACCGTGTGGTTCTTTGGTCCCCAGATCCCTCCTGCAGGAATAAATTCCTCCTGGTGCTGGGGAAGAGGGCTCTGGGTGATGGGATGGTTTAATAACCCCATGGGCACAGCCATACAGATCTGCTCTAGGTGCAGCAGCAATGCCACCTTCACATACACAGCCACTTGGATTCTCACACTCCTGGGCAGTCAAAAATTACTTAAACTCAGCCCCTCAAAGGTGTCATTCACTAGCAGAACCATGGCAGGGGCTCAGAGGCACCCTGCAGGTCTGTGGGATGCCATGGGGGTGATACCTGTCCCAGGCAATAGAGACAAACTGGTGCCACCAGAAGAGTCTGAAAGAACAAGGGGCTGGGTTTAGGGTGTGCAATGTGAGCTCACAGGGAGCAGAAAGGTCCCAGGCAACCATAGGGTAAAACCAGCCCCAAGTGTCTTTGGAGGAGAGATTTTTCCCTCAATTTGCAGGGAAGCTTCCAGCTGCAGTCCTGGTTTAAAAACAAATGGATGGGAAGGTATCTGAGTATGGAATCTGGTGTGAAATACTGTACCTAGCCTGGGGAAACTGAGGCACAGGTGATCAATTAGCAATGCAATGGCAGCCAGAGATGCTCCCTGGTCCTGCTTCTCTTTTCTCTGCTCCTGCACTGGGGTGACTCCAATCCTTGCTTTACTGAAAGGGAAGAGAGAGGCAACTCATCCTCATTAGAGCATTAGTGTGAGGTTTGGGGTGCAGGGCACTTTGAGGGGTTCATGTTTAGCTCAGCCTGACTCAGACCTGGCTGCCTCCAGGTACAGCTGAACACTTCCACCCAAAGAGCTCCCAGTGCCACCCACAGGAGTCAATGGGAGATGCTCCTTAACCAGAGAGGAGGGTGAGAGGTGGTGATGGGATGGCCTGGGGGAGGGGAGATCATCTTCAGCAGGATCAGAGGGTCCAACCCCAGCACATGCCCGGGGTGTGCATCCCCTCCAAACCCTGCTCCTGCTGGGAGCTCATCCCAGCCTCCCCATCAATCCCCTGCACAGCTCCCACAACGTTGCCCCCAGCTATTCAGCTGCTCTCCGGATCATTAAACATATTGAGCAACACCAGTCCTGTGACTGGTTAATTAGTAAAGACTTGACTAATTAGTTAATCATGTTTACCAAGTGCTTTGAAAGCTCTCAGTGTTATTACTTTTAATTATGACTGCGCCCCGGGTGCCAAACCTCTCCGGGTTCCAGCTCTTTGTCCCTGCCACCCCAGCCTGGCTTTTAGGTGGGAATTTGCCTCTTATCCTTTGCTTACCAGGTTTCCTCAACAGCATCCTTGGGGGGGATTGCAGCAAAGCCCCTCACACACTGATCTCCCTCTTTCAAAGCCTCCTTACCCCTTCAGGAGGCAGGACTGGCCCTTGCTGAGCCACCCACAGTGGTGCCTCTGTGCACCCCTCATCCTGGAGCAGATCTGTTGATATCCAGACTCACTTCCCCATCCCAGCCTGGCAGTGCCATGGACACCTCCGTTTCAGGAGTCTCCCATCTGGTGAGGGAAGGTGAGGGAAGCCAAAGATTCCCAGCAAAAGGCAAGCAAGGTTATTCCCACATCTGACTTCAGCATCCCTGTGTCAGCAAAATGTGACCAGGGCAGGGATCATCCCCCTATCCTGGGCATTGGGGAGGCTGCACCTGGAATCCTGAGGTCAGTTCTGGGCCCCTCAGGACCAGAAGGACATTGAGGGGATGGAGAGTGTCCTGAGAAGGGAATGGAGCTGGGTAAGGGGCTGGAGAAGTTGTGAGGGCCCTGGGGATGCTGATCCTGGAGCAGAGGAGGCTGAGGGGAGACCTTGTGGCTCTCTGCAACCCCCTGAGAGGAGGTTGGAGCCAGGGGGGGTCGGGCTCTGCTCCCAGAGAACAAGGGATGGGACAAGAGCAGCTTTTGGCCTCAAGTTGTGCCAGGGGAGGTTTAGGTTGGAGCTGGGGAAGAATTTCTCCCTGGAAAGGGTTGTCAGGGCCTGGCCCAGGCTGCCCAGGGCAGGGCTGGAGTCCCCATCATCCCTGGAGGGGTTTCAGACCCTGGGGATGTGGGGATGAGGGACATGGGGTGGGGGTGGCCTGGGCAGTGCTGGGTTACTGGTTGGACTGGGTGATCTGAGAGGGCTTTTCCTACCAAGGTAACCCTGGAGCTGGGAATACCCTGGGAGCTGCAGGAGGAGACAGCTCGACCTGGGTCAGCCCGGGGTTAATGGTTGGGTTTGATGATCTTCAAGAATTTCTTCAAACCAAAGGATTTGGTGATTCCAAAGTGTGCTGCAAAGATTCCATCCAGTGAGTAGAACGTGAATGGGGTTTGTTAGTCAGGGGAGAGTCTTGGCATCTCTGAAGAATCCACAAGTCTAATTGTCTTGAGACTTTCTTCATCCGTAAAAATGTCATCAGCTCATTAAACAATGTCATAAGGAGCCCCATTCACCTCTTATCACCCTGCAATCTGAAGAGGAGTCTTGGAGCACCAGCTGCAGATACAAGATCCACCTCCAGGTAGCATGGAGGGAGAAGGAAACCTGGTGCTCCTGCAGACATTTGGCTGTAACAGCCACACAGAGCTGCCACAGGAGCAGGGTTTGGGGACACTGCTGTCCCCCTGAGCCGATGAGGGGCAGCCAGAGCTCACTGCATGGACACTGCTCCAGGATGTGGCTCTGAGCACTGCTGCCTTCACCCAAGACCCTGCAGTCCCCAGGTTGCAGGTGGGAGCTCTGAACTTGTGCTCTTCTAGAAAGCTCCAGGTGGTGTTGTCTGGGCTTCTCATCTCCAGGTATTCCCACTGAGATGGCTTCTGCCATCCCTGCCCTGTGCTTCTGGTGATGTGGTTGCAGAATCAGGGACGTGATCGTTGGGAAGTGGGATGATATTTCCCCTTGAACTCTGGAACTCCTTCTTGGGAACTGTTCCTCCCCTCATGGAGAGCAGAGCAGGCAGGCACCTCAAATGGGCACCAGCAATGAGTGAAGAAGAATCCCAGCCTCAAGCTCTGTAACTGGCCCTTAGACTGGCCATACTGGTCAGAAGAAAGAACCTACTGGTGCAGGCTCCTCTTTTAAAACCTCCCTGGGTGGTGTTGGAGCATGGGGCAATAGCTGGCTGGAGTGTTCTCTGTAATTTAGGGGTTGCTGAACCCAAAGATGGACACCTTGTAATTAGTTTTAGCAGCACATTAGGAGCAATAGCCACTTAATGGCTTTTGCTTCTCTGATCACACATCTGGGACATTTGCACTTCTTTATGTGAATTAGATGCTATTGCAAAAGGGGCTTCCAAGTGACAGGGACCATTTGGAGTCCCAAATCTTGGTTGTGCTGCATTTTGTTTGCCCTTTCATAAAGGTCAGAAGGGTCTATGGTCCCCTAGACTCCATTTTGTCCCTTAAGAGGCAGCACCCACGATGCTGGGCAGCAGGGACTGGTCAGGAGCTGTCTGGGGTGGGCAGAACTGGACCTCAGCTTAGTGTCTTTCCACCTTTTCTGATCTTCTCCCTGCTCTCCTCCTCTCACCACCTGTCTCCCTGCTCCACCAAGTTCTTTTTGAGCACCAGGAAACCTTTCCCATCCTCCCCACCACCTCAGTGCTGGGACAGAGAAACTGAATTTCCTCTGGAGTCCTCCTGGGGCCAGGCAAGACCTCCAGCCTGGATGGCTGATGGGGTGGTTGGAGTCCCCCAGCCCTCTCCCCTGGGTGTCAGAGCTGTTCCTCTGGCCCAGCCCAGCCATTGCCTCAATATTTCCAGGAGGAGAGCCTGCTAAATCTCTCTCTCCCTCTCTTCAAAAAGAGAGAAGAAGCCAAGGAAGGCTGGAAGGGAGGGGAGACAAACACATCTGCACCTGGGAAATGTCATGTTTAGTTTTTCGACTCCAAATGGGCAATGACAGCAGCTCCGTGGGGGTGTGAGCAGGGGGAGCAGGGCAGATTTATAGCTGTGGGTCACCATCCAGCTGAGCCAAGTCTTCTGCCTAGCATCAGTTTTATGAACAAGATGAAATGCAGAACCTCAAGCACAGGCGCCCTATTAGAGAGGAAACACTGGGAGGGCAGGAGCAGGGAGCGCTCTGCCAGAGCCCAGCCTGACCCTCTCCCTGCTCTGGGGCTCTCTCTTGGGCTGGAGTTGAGCAGGTTGGGGTTTGCAGTGACCAAACGTGCCCAGTCCTCAGCAGGTCCTGGCTTGGGTAGAAGTCCTGTGCCTTAAGGCATGAGAAAAGCAGCTGGAGGCTGAAGCAAACAGGAGTCCAGAACTGCTCTCTTTCAAAACAACATAAAATTCACAGTAATTTCCCAACCCTGTGGGAGGGAGTAATGCTAGGCAGGGAACTGAAACCTCTCAGATGACTCCAAATTCAACACCCTGTGGGGCATTGCCATTCCCAGTCCAAGGAGATGCTGTAGAGATTGTCACAACGCCGCAGAACAGAACGACCCAAACGATGCCAGGATTTCCCTTTCTGGCCAGATACCCAGCCCGAATCTCTTGTAAATTCAGAACCTCATATAAAAGATTAAGCAAAATTACCAGAGTCTCCCAGTTCTCACTGAGATAAATCTGGTGCAGGCCTTTTTCATAGATGTGGGTGAGATTGTCACTTCATCACAGCCTCGTACTCAAAGCTGTGTTTCAGATGGGGTTTGACACATAATTGATGCATGATGCAATGCTTTATTGTGACTGTAATGCCCCCAGATTGGCTCCTTTGGCAATGCCTTTTGATGTACCTCTTCAAAGAACTGTGGCAAATCCTCCCCTCTGAAGCAGGGACCAGGAAAGTCTTTGGAAACATGAAGAAAGTGCCTCTAGAGCTGAGGCTGCTGCTTCTTCATCCTAAGGTTGTAAACTGAGGCAGGTGATGGGTTTTGACTCATACTTGTGCTGTGGCTCCATCAAGACCTTGTGTGGGTGATGCTGTGGTGAGGGGAACTCTGCCTTTTGATTTCATCCTGGAGTCCACTGGGGTGTTTAACAATCTGTTAAACTTGGCCAAAGGCCTCAGCAGATGGAGCAGACAAGACCCAGCAGGGTTAGGTTGGGGTGGCACACCCTCTGGTTCCACACTTTGGTGGCTGGCTCTGAAGTTCCTGCCAGAAGAGCAATAACCTGGTGCTACCACCAGAGACAGAACCTGAGCTCAGGCATCAGCCTGAAGCAGCTACAGAAGAAACAAACACCCTGGAAATGGGAAAAGTTCTGAGTGCTGGATGCTTTTACAAAGCAGAGGAGATGTGGGGCCCCTTCAGAGGGCTGAAAGCACCCCCTAAATTATCACAACCCAGATGTGGGCACTGATGTACACCAGCACGAGGGAGTTCAGTGATCTGGGGGGATCTTGGCTTCCTCCAGCCCCTGCTTGGGTGTCCATTTGCCCACTCTGCTAGCTGGGCTGATTGCTGGTTTCTGCTTGGTGAGGTTGGGTTGATTGGCATCATTTGTCTGTGAGAAATAGTGAAAGTTTCTTCTGGAGCCAGAGGAAAGCAGTGGTGGCAAGGGCAGGGGGAGCCAATCCCATCAGCACTGGTGCTGATCTGTACCTGGGTGACATGGCTGTGGTGTGTCCCACCCCTTCCTGAACAGCTCAGCCCCATGGACACATCCTGCCCAGCTGAGAGCAGCTCTTGGGGCAGCATCTCTCAGGGCATTTCTCAGCTCTGTCCATCCCACAGATGCAGCCTGGGGATGGATCTCGTCCCTTCCTCCACTCCTCCCTTCATTCTGAGGCTCTCCTGTTCCCTTTCTCAGGGTGTTTGCTCAGCCCTTCTCTTTCCTGCTCCACATGTTGCTCTGGACAGAGCCTGACCCCCCTAAGCTGGCCAAAGGAAACCAGTACCAGTGGGTTCTTGATCCAAGTCTCAAACAGGAGATCCAGCATCTTGGGCAGAGCTCCTGCCCCTGGGAGGCAGTGGATTACAGAGATTTTTGTGGCCTTAAGGGGAGCCTGTGGAGAAAAAGGGGTGGGTTTAGGTGCTTTATTGCCATCTAAAGCTGGCTTGACTCTTTCATTGTATTTGTGCCCTTAGGAGAAAATTGAGTATTGTCCACATACCTTGGGACTGGGGAAGGGGGCAGCCAGCTCAGCCTCGCTCCTTGGGAGCAAAGCCCAAAGAGAACTGTTCAGCAGAAGAAAACCATGTCAAAGAGTGGATATAATGGTGGATTACAAGGAGTTCCTGGGGTGGCATTGAGCTGCCCAGCTCTGGTCAGCTCAGGCATTAGCATGCATTGTGCTGCCCATTCTCCCCAACCTCTGTCTCCCAGGAAAACCTGAGCTGCCCTGTCCCCATAACCCCAGCATTTGTTGCTGACATGGAGTCATTGACAGGTTGCCCTTTTATTCACACCAGCAGCTCCCCAGGAATCTTTCCATGGGCATTTTATCCCAATGATGGCCCGGAAAGGGATGGACCTACCCTGGGGTGCCTGAAGTTTGAGGGAGCTAAAGGTCTATTCAGAATCCCCCAAGCCAGCAGGTGGGACACAGGAGCCCTTAATCCTAAAAAAATTTTTTTTTTTTTGCTGGCATCCTTTTCCTTTTGTTTGGAATTATTATTATCATTATGATGGCAGGCAGCAAGGCGTGGGTCTGCCTCCTGGGAGAGCGATATTATTCACCTCCTTTTGTGCAGGGGACCATGTTTGAACTGAGAAACAAAGCCCAGCAGCTTGTGCCTCCTGTTGGAAGCCTTCCTACCCCGCTGGGAATCCAGGACCTTTTCATCTGAGCCCATGCACTCCATAGGCTTCTGCCTCTTCCCATCTTTAAGTCTTTAGTAAATATCATAAAAGAGAACATAAAAGCCATCCCCAGGGCTCAGGAGTCTTAACTTTCCCTACATTAAAAAGAGGAGCTGGGGGGGAGGAAGAGAAAGCAGAGATTTAGCCTCATTTTATCATTTTTTCAGGCAGAGCTTGTAGAGGGTAAATAGTATTTAGCCCCATTTTGGCAGGTTGGAGGGATTTGGGAATAAGGGCTCTTTAACTCTTTGTGTTTGTACCCAAAATTTGGGGGGACCCAGCTCCTGAGCAGGGCTCCTGTGGCACCAGCAGCCAGATGCAGCTGGGAGAAGGAAAGCAAAGCACTGGCAGGCAAATACCAGTGTGGGTGCCCCCCACCCACTGCTGGTCTGGGTGGCAGGGAAAGGGGGTGCTCAGTCCCCCTGGAAACCAGATGGAGATGATTTAACTTCAAACCAGGCACCCTAAAACCAACCCACCCATTAGTGGGGTGACAGTAGGGAAAGCAGGGGAGGTTGTGTCCCAGTGCTGGTGGGAGGAAGTTTCACTGCTGCTAATAAAGGAGCAATTCTACTTCTTTTAATTTACTGCATTAAATTGGATGTGAGTGTTTGGATGAGACTCTTCCCTTTCCATGAAATTTTTGATTATTTGATGGAAGGCAATTAAAAACTTTTGGCTTGGCTTGGCTTTCAAACCCCAAATTAAAGCATTTCAATCTGAAATAAACCCAGAGATGTTTCTGCTGCTTTTAGATGGCTGTCATTGGAAAAATGAAAATGCCTCAGCCAAGAAGCTCCAACAAAAGGCTCACCAGGGTGTTTTCTGTCTGCAGCACATGCACTGGGTAATCAGCTTTAGGTTTGACACCCAGGCACGTTGGCAAAAGCCATAACTAAGCTCCCCAGCCCTGGCTGCATGCTCTGCAACTGCAATTGCCCAATTCCTTGTTATTTCCTATGCAGAAGAACTCCATGGCAATAGCTTTCTTGGCCCAGATTTCAGGGATGGCTCTACTTTGTATGAATGATGATGTTCACGTATGGCTGTTGTTCCTTCCTGACTCTTTAATACTTCCCTTTCCTTCAGAGACATTTCCAGGTCAGGTTTTCAGTGACATTCACCTGAGATGGTGGCAGAGTCTCTCTGCAGAGCAGTTACTGCCCATGGCTCTGCCGTGCCTGGAGGGTGATGGAGGTGCTGGATTGCTCCATGGTAGCTTAAGGAACATTTTGAGGGTCCCTCTCCCATAATTCCATGTCCCCCTAAGAGATATTCATCTCCTCTCCAGCAATGTCTCCAGCTCCAGGACAGTTTTCTGTAGGAAAAGAGGGAGGTTAGGAGTGGGGTAACAGGTGGAGGCTGATGGGCACCAGGGTCTCACACCTCACCATCAGCCAAACCTTGGAGAAGGCAGACAGGGCACAACCCAGAAGGCAAAATTTGTCCATGCAAGTAGCTGCATAACTAGGAGCTCACAGAAAAAATAGCCCTTTCCCAAGAAACCCCCGAGGAGCAGAAGAGCTTAGGCTCCCCACGACTCCCATTTTCGGTCCCTCCTTCAGCTGGCGTGAGCCCAGGTCTCTGCTGGTGCAAATACAACTGGAAAAGAAATTATTCTACTGCCCCGATTGCTCCGAAAAGTTGCAAGGACAGAGATTTTGGTCTTGAAGAGGCAAGCAGTGTTCCTCCTCTCCTCTTATCTGGCTCTTAACACTGTGAGTGACAGACCCCATCAGCAGCACCATCCTGCAGGACATCTGCAACGTTCCGTGCTGCCAGGAACAAAAGGAGCTGTGGTTGCTTTAACTTCCCAAGTTTTCCTGCTCTCCTCGGGTTGATTTAAAGCTTTTCACTCGGGGTGTGTGGGCGAGGGTTGGTGTGTGCGTGTTTACCAGTCCGGGGAGGAATGTGGTTTGAATGGTTTCTCTGAAGGTTTGGATGCAGCTCACTAGAGCTCCGCAGGTTCCCCGAGGACTCTCCTAATTGGTACATTTGGTTTGCTTTTCCTCATTATTTCCAAGTTTTCCAGCCCTAACGCCAAACGAGCCTGCATTCTATGTAATTATTACTCAAAACTTTGAAAACATTGAGGAGGAAAAATAGGCCATTAAACAACTAAGCAGCACAGTAACAAGTGTGAATTATGGCTCTGCCCTCTGCTTTGACCGTGATGGGTTTGTTCCACCCAGGGAGAGATGCTGGAGAAGGGTAGGTTGAGTGGGTTGTTTTGCTTAATCTTTTGGCTGTCAGAGTTTCAGTCCCCGGAGAAGGCAGATCTATAGAGAAATGTGCCTGCCCTTTGAAAGGCAGTGCACATGCCCAGCTCCCAGCAAAGACTTTTGTTCTGCTCTGATTTATACAGTTCTCCGGGGCAAAGAGAAGCTGCTGTCATGGTTGCAAGGATTACTTGCTACTGGAGGGAAGGGTGGGCTAGGCAAGAATAATTTGTTGTCTGGCCTGGGCATGGAAATCTCCCCCACACCCCCCTCCCTTGGTCCCCATCCCCCCTGTCCCCAGCCTTCACCAACAAGGGGATGCTGGCTCCTGAGGTCCTGTTCCAAGGCTGGCCAGAGCTGGCCCTGCTCCCTGTGGGCCAGGGGGCTGGGAAATGCCTGGCAGGGGGTGATCCCCTTCCCCTCACACTGCCAGCTCCAGCCAGTGACAGCCTGGGGACCCTCCTGCCCCTTGCCCAGTGCTGAAAGGGACATATGAGTGTCCCAGCCCAGGTTGGATGGGGCTTGGAGCACCCTGGGCTGTGGGAGGTGTCCCTGACTGTGGCAGGGGTGGAACTGGGTGAGCTTTAAGGTCCCTTCCCACCCAAACCAGTCTGGGATTGTACGAGTTGGAGCATCTCAGGCAGAGGGGTGAACAGCAACTACTGTGGCCAGCAGCTCCTCACACCCCCAGCCTCCTGCCCAAGGGTGAGAGGTGGCTGCTTCTTCCCTAGGACTCTGAAAGGGGATTTGGTGTGTTTAAGCTCAGACATAAGCCACATGGCTACCAAACACACAGGCTGTAAGATGAGGGGGCTTTCACTGCACCCAGGGTTTGCTCCTCCTCTTGGTGCCAGCTCTCCGTGAGGAGCATCTTCTGATCACACACATAGCACCCAGGCAGTGCTGCACAGCTCAGGAGGAGGTTTTTTAAGTGCTGCTTCAAGGAAAACCTGTGGGTCTGCTCTTGGGATGTGTCCCAGGAAGAAGATGAACCCCCATGCCATGGTGGTGGGCCCATGGGCACCCCACAGAAGCCTCAGAGGGTTTGGCTCTTCCATCTGAGTGTCCCTTGCCAACAACACCGACTCAACCCTTCCCGCAAAGGAGGTGACTTCACTTATCTGCTCCAGGGATTTTTCTGCTTGTTTGTTTTGTTTTCATCCTGCAAAGAGGGCAGGGAAGGTGGTGCCTCTGCACGCACAGGGCCAGCCACCTCTGGACTCCACCACCAGAAGCCCTTTTCATGCTCTATAAATTTTATTGGGAAATCTGTTTCGCTTGGGGTTTTTTTGTTATTTTTTTTTTAATCTCGCCCCCCCCTCCACCTCATTTAGACACCATGAAACGGCTCATTAAAAAAAAAAAAAAAAAAAATGTGAGCTCCTCGTTCTGATTAATCCTTCCAAGGAGGCAGAGGTGACACATGCTAATGACATTTCCAGCCAGGCTTGTCCCCTGAGATGCCTGCTGCTATTGTAGGCTGAGCACCGCCGCAGGAGAAGGCGTGTTGGACCTGGGAAAGGTTGCTCTTGGCTGGAACACTCATTTGTAGTGGAGAAATGCCTGCAGCAGCCAGGCAATCCCTGTCTCTCCAGCAGGCCTAGGAGACTTTGTTCTCCAGATGCACCTCGTGGACTGTCCTCCTGCAGACATGGGCTGTTCCCTCTCCGGAAGGGCTGGGGAAGGAGGAGTGGACATCCCTGGCATCAGCACAGATCCCTGCAGCACGTACTGAGCTGCTGACTGAGGACTTCTCCCAGGCACCAGAGAGCCTGTCTACACCAGGTTGTTTTGCTAACCTCAGACTGCTGCTTGGCCCCTGCCAAAGCTCTGATGTTCTTGGAAAACACTGGGCTATTCAGACGCCTTTCCAAAACAACAGCTGACTTCAGGAACCAGCCGGCCATTGGCTTAGCAGCAGCTGATCCCCAGCAAACGGAATGAGCTGGATCTCCTTGGGTCTTCCATCATTCCCTCTCCCCATCACCACCTGGGGTGGGTGGTGGGGAGCTCTGTCTTCACCCCAGACTCTTCTCTTACAACCCAAACCTGATTTCTTGTGAGGGTCCCGGGATGCAGGTCCGGCTTAAGTGTTGTCAGGACCCAAAGCTGAAATCTTCTCCCTTTTCCTTTTGGAAACCAATATCCCTAACCATCTGAAGAGAGGAAGAGCCAGGGATGTTCCCAGACTGGGTCACCACATGCCTGGGGCCACCCAAGGTGTGCTGGATGGAGGGCAGACCCTGCTGAGGAGCTGCCCAGCAGCCTGGGCTGTGCTGAGAGTTCTCCACTTGGCCCCAGCTCCACAGTGACACAAGGCAGAAAACCCCCAGAAGAAAGTTCCCAGCTCCTGCCAGCTTCCCCTGCCCTCAGCAAACATCCAGCCCCTCGTGCCCAGAGCCTTAACATCCCCCAGGGAGGTGGCCCTGATGCTGACTCTGAACCTCTTTGCTTTCCTCAGAGGGCCTTGACCATTGTGGCCAAGAAACATAAGGGTTCTGTAATGCTTTGTTGGGCCAGGAATAAAGGGAATTTGTTGAAAGAAAGTTACCATGTTATGTAAGTAAGAAAAGAGGAGTTGTATTTAAACTGGCACGGGGCAGTTGTTTTCACTTAAACAGAGCTCTGCCCCAACCCCAGCTCATGGCTGCTTCTTCGGTGAGGTCTTGTTCATTTTGGCCCAAGCAGCTCCAGGTCAGGGAGGCAAAGCTGAATCTGTCCACGGGGGAGGCAGGAGAAGAGGAGAGGTGGAAAGGGCAGGACAGAGTGACCCGTGCTGCTGGGATCTTCTCTGGTGTGAGCAGACACAGCCCTGAGCTGCCCACCCGAGGTCCTGCATGGGGCAGCCCCAGCTGGTGGTGAGTCCAGTGGCTGCCCTGACCTTCTCCCTCCCAGTCCCAGTTGCTCCCAGTTTGGTAGCTCAAAGGATCCCTTGCAGACAAGCGAAGCTGAGCACTCCCACCCCTGCCCTAGCTCAGGAATTTGAGCCAAATTTGAGCTTCAGCACAGAGAGGATGCGCTGGAGCCAGTTTTACTGCCTCAGGGCTCTAACAAGTTGAAGGTGGAGTTGGAAATGAGCAGGAGCTGGAAATGGAGGTGATGGAACATCTCTGCTTGGGCTGCTCAGCACAGGGAGGCCTTGTGAGTATGATCAGGGAGGAGCCATGAGCATCATCCTCATGGGCAGCAAGGAGGGATTCCCCCCAACACAGGGAGATGCTGGCAGGGCACATCTGGCTCATTTGACTGCCACACCAGGGAGTTTCTGTACAAGCTGGACAGGTGAATGCAGCAGGAGCTGGATTTTTTGAGTGTTTGACCACCTCCATACTCAGCATCACCTTTCCAGGAGGGCTTAGGGTCAGCTCTGCCTCTGAATCCACTGCCCATGGCAGGATTCTCATCCATCCAGAGGCTTTTGGTCACGGCAGGGAGTTTAGGGGGGGTGTGAAACATCAGATCCACAAACCAGACTGGTCAGCAAAGGGTTATTGAGAGTCTGATGTCTAAAATCTTTGTAGAAAAACTGAACTGGAGAAACAAAGCATAAATGTGATGCTTGGCATAGGGAATATATTGCACTCACTGACAAGTGAATGATTTCCAAAGGTTCCCCTTTTTCCTTGAAACTGCAAAGAAATACTCTGTTGAGCTCAGAGCCATGTGCCAAGGTCTTGCAGAAGATTCCTACAAGGTGTCTCCCATTGCTAGCCACAGAGTTCCTAAAGCATGATGTTCCTAAAGGGAGCTTCTGGAGTAAAAACAGGGAATGTAATTCAGGCTGGAGGAAAAAAAAAAATAAATTGGATTGAACCTTGCCAGAAAACGTGGTGAAAGGCACCAGCTGTGAGAGGGGATGGGGCAGGAGACCTTTTTTTCCTTGATGTAGTTGGAAGAGTGGCAGGAGCACTGGCAGCTTTGCAGCCAAACCCCCCCAGGGCCATGGAGGGGGGGTCCAGGGGACCTTTCCCACCTCTTCCCTTGGGGTCCCAGCACAGGGAGCTGTGAGCTCCTCTCCTGCTTTATCTTGGGTGGCTGAACCAGCCCGTGTTAAAAGGGGATGAAGATAACACAATAGAGCCTGACTTTGTTTCTGTGCTGTGCTGTTCATTCAGGGGGATTACGGAGCCTTTTCAGCCTCTTACCACCTGGAGAGGCAAATACAAGGGAGAGTTGGTTCCAACAGGCAACCCACCGAGCAGCCTTCCTTCTACCAGAGCCAAAATTGCAGAAGGTTAAAAATGATCCAGGCAAGATCCAGGCCAAACAATCCCCCCGGAGCAGGGGGAGGTGTTGGGCACACAGGGATGGGGTTTGTTAGTAAAGGGTTTGGGTTGGTAGCTCAGAGGGTCACAGGGCAGCTCACTGGTGCCAGGCCCTGTGTGGGATGTGAAACCAGGCTGTGGAATCATCCCAGGGAAAGCATCTCTTCTGGTTTTTGAAGGAAAAGAGGCTTGCAAAAGGAGGAAAGTTGAAGGTTCAGTGGGGTTGAGCTGAGGATCTGTATGGTTAGGGGAAGAGAAACCCTCCACCCTTGTTTCTTGTTGAGGGTTTTAAACTGGAAGAGGGGAGACTGTGCCCCAGAGACCAGCAGTCTGGGAGCTGGGCTGCAGCCCTCCATCCCCCCCTGACCCAGGAGCTCCCCAGGCAGACACATCCCCATCCCATCCTTGGGGATGGGCTCCAACCTTGCATTTCATAGAATCACAGAATCATAGAATGGGCTGGGTTGGAAGGGACCTCAGAGCTCATCAAGTCCAACCCTTGATCCACTCCCCCCGTGGTTCCCAGCCCATGGCACTGAGTGCCACATCCAGGCTCTTTGGAAATATCTCCAGGGATGGAGAATCCACCCCTTCCCTGGGCAGCCCATTCCAATGCCTGAGCACCCTCTCCAGAAAGAAATTCTTTCTAATGTCCAACCTAAACCTCCCCTGGCACAACTTGAGACCTCTTGTGCCCTCTTGTCTTGCTGAGAGTTGCCTGGGAGCAGAGCCCAACCCCCCCCTGGCTCCAACCTCCTTTCAGGGAGTTGGAGAGAGTGATGAGGTCTCCCCTGAGCCTCCTCTTCTCCAGGCTGATATTTGAAATATCATTTGGGAAAAGCCAAACCAAACCAAGGTAACCAACCAACCAAAAAGAAAAAAAAAAAAAAAAACAATCCGATCTCAATTTTTATGTCTCCCCATCAGTGGGATGAAATGACCTTGTGCCTGCAGCCAGCTGAATGGAAGGGGGGAAGCATCCCAGGAAGGGCTGAGCTGCACCCAGCTGATGGCACCAGTTTTTGTCACCCACAGAGGTCTTGGTGCAAGGCTTGCAGCAGACACTCCCATTTCAGATTACAGCTGTCAGTTTGGTTTAGCTTGTCAACAAAAGCAATAAAGAAATCTCTCTCACTTGCACTCCCCCAAACAGTGCAGCTGGAACAAATCTGCTTTGCTGCTTTCAAAGGGAGAAGGAGGGTTGCTCCCTCTGGAGGAACGTGCTTGGCTGTAGGTGAAGAAGATTCAAGTTCCTGGGGAAGGACCCTCAGGGAGACCTTTAGACTGATTGCCCAACCTTGGCTTTAAAAGAAGTTGTCCCAGCAAAGACAATTTTCTTTCTCTGCTTGGCACTGGAGGTTCCCAGGTCTTTTGGATATAAAAAACCTTCATTTGGCAAGCAAAGCCAGCAGCCATCCCACTGCCATCTGCCAGGACCTCAGCCCCACGTGGCAGACAGAAAATGCTGAGGCCCAAATTCAACCCTGTGAGAACTTAAGAGCTTCAAGCACTAAGGCTGAGCCCTGTGTCCCCTCTGCCCCTCTCCCTGTCACATCACCCTTGCTGGGCCACCATTTGCTCCAGAGCTCTGAGGGCAACGTGATCCTTTGGTGGGTGTCACAGCTCCATCTGTCACCTCTCAGCCCCCAACTCCCTGTTGGGTTTTTTTGGTTGGTTTTTTTTTGTGTGTGTTTTTTCAAAGACATTGTTTCCAAAGGCAGGAACCTCCCTTTGGGCTCCAAGGCAGTGGGAGTTGGGTGGTACCTGGCCCCATGGCACCCATCATCCCATGGCTGGGACTTCCCCATGGAGGTGGCTGGTGGTCTGCAGAGCAGCTGGCCCAGAAACCCAGCCAAAAAAATAAAAAAACCTCTGCTGGAGGGATTTTGCACATCAGCATCTGCTGCAGCCAGGCTTTTTGGAGCTAATATGTGTCTGGGTCTCCTTGAGACCTCTGGGTTTGCTTTGGGGTGAGCAAAGGCAGAGGCAAAGGTCAGGTTCAGGCAGCTCTGGTTCATCTGGCTGGAGTGGGCAGGATGAGTTTGGGGTTGTTTCTGGCCTGGAGGGATCTTCCATGCCTGGGGAGGGGAGCAGAGAGGGAGCGAGTGCTGCAGCTCAGGCCAAGCTGGGAACAGCAAAAACTTTTCTGTCCGGAGGTGGCTGCAGCTCAAACTTGTTTCCTTCCTCTTGCCAAAGCATCTGCTGTCCTGCACACTTCCCTTCCCCCCTGCTCTCCAGGATTTCAGGCCACAGAAATGTTTTATCTAATCTCTCACCCCAAAACTCCCTTTGGTTTGGTTGTCTGTGGCTCGATTTCCCTCCTCTGCTTGTCTTGAGGTTGTCTCTGGTTGTCTTGGCTTTGCAGTGCCCTTTCACAGGAGAAAAAACCAAAATGTTGCATTTCCAAAATGCCCAGATGGGTATTTCCAATGAGCTAACAGGAAAGTCAGCATTTCCTTACCACTCCATCCCCAGGATTTTGTCAACAGCTCCAGCTGGTTCCAAGTTGTTTTAATCAATCGATAATTTGTTTGGCTGGGCTGGGATCCTTCAGTCCCAGGGCTGGTGGGGCTGGATCCTGGGATGATGGCTCTGGTCCAGTCCTGCAGGCTGGCAAATTGGAAAATTGGGCCATAAGAGCTGTGAATGTGCAATGGCCAACGAGGAGCCTGTTAACCAGGAGCACTGGGGACAAGCGGGTCTGGCTGCTTCAGGGGCAGGGCAGATTTTTTAGGTAGGGCAGGACCAGATGTGCCACCATAGGATGTGAGATGTTACATCATCATCACACAGGGATTTCTGTTGAAGTCAGGGATGAAAATGGAAGGCAAGCCCAAAACATTGACTTCCAGGATCACATCTGGGTTTAGGTGCTGGTCAGCAGCTACACACAAACCTTTGTCACCATAGCCTAGGGCATAGCTGACTGCATGGTGGGGGAGGTGTCCCCCTTCAGGGATGCCACTGGAGGGCTTCAGGCCCTTGGCACCCTCACCATAAACCCTCTTTGAGCTGTTCATCATAGAATCCTAGAATTGGCTGGGTTGGAAGGGACCTCAGAGCTCATCAAGTCCAACCCTTGATCCACTCCCCCCGTGGTTCCCAGCCCATGGCACTGAGTGCCACATCCAGGCTCTTTTGAAATATCTCCAGAGATGGAGAATCCACCCCTTCCCTGGGCAGCCCATTCCAATGGCTGATCACCCTCTCCAGAAAGAAATTCTTTCTAATGTCCAACCTAAACCTCCCCTGGCACAACTTGAGACCTCTTGTGCCCTCTTGTCTTGCTGAGAGTTGCCTGGGAAAAGAGCCCAACCCCCCCCTGGCTCCAACCTCCTTTCAGGGAGTTGGAGAGAGTGATGAGGTCTCCCCTGAGCCTCCTCTTCTCCAGCCTCAACACCCCCAGCTCCCTCAGCCCTTCCTCACAGGACTTGTGCTGGATCCCTTCACAGCCTCCTTGCTCTTCTCTGGACCTGCTCCAGCACCTCAATCTCCTTCCTGAGCTGAGGGGCCCAGAACTGGACACAGGACTCGAGGTGTGGCCTCAGCATCATCAGGACATCTGAGAGCTCTCTCCTCCTGCTCAAGCCCATACCAGAAATTCTCCTCAGCCCAAACCACTCCCAGGGGCTTCAGGCAAAAAGAACAAGCAGGGATGTCCTCATGGATGGAGACTATAGGGGGAAAAGGGAGAAACACCAGAGAAGTCACTGGCACAGCCAGCACCACAGTCCCAGAACTTGGGGTCTGGTCCCAAGGTGCTCAGCAAACTCAGCTCCCAGCAAAGCCAAGGGGTTCCTCCCATCTGCCAGGATCAGGCCCTTCACTAACCATGGACTGTTGTGGAAAGCCTCTTGCCTGGCCCTGTGAAGTCATTCAGACTCATTTTGTGGCCACCCTGGAATGTGCTAACCAGGAGTTGTTTTGAGGTCAGAAAGGAATAAGCCTTTTGCAGACAATTGATGTTGTTATAAAAACATCCACGAGAGAGAGGAGGCGGGGAGGGAGGTCCTCTTTCCTGTTTGGGAAATAGTTTCTCACTGCATCCATCAAACGAAAGAATTCTGTATGAAAAATTAATTTAAAAAAAAAAAAATTTCTGGGGCACACGCGCCTGAAAATGAACCACAGCAGGATCAGAGGTTTGGCTCAGAGCAACGTCCAAGACTCAAAAGCAGAGGCCAGACTGAAACACAGGACTCCTCGCTCCCAGCTGCTCTCTGTAACCAGAGGAAATGCAGTTTCCTTAAAAGAAATGCAATCCCCTCTCTGCAACACTTGGGCAAAATTCATGAACTTCAGCTGAAGCCCAGAGCAGGTCTCCCACTGAGACAGACTCGGTGGAAGTCGAGCTCAGCAGCTGGGGATGGCTTCAAAAAAAAAAAAAAAGGAAGGAAAAAAAAAATAAGAAAAAAAAAAAGCCCAAGATGAAGGGATTAGGCTTGTCACCCTGCCCTGCACATCATTAATCTTCCAGCCCAGGGTGAGTGGCTTTTCCAGCCCCATCCCACAGCAGTAAGATGTTACCCTAGGTGTGACCCGAGCAGCAGTCACCTCCCGTGGCACTGTCACCCTGTGGCCACCCCCTTGCCCTGGTGCTGAGCCTGCCTCTCCTCACCATCAGCACGACGTGGGTCCTGGCACGGGGCTGGCCTGGACCTGCTTTCCCCAGATTTCCAGGCACACTGGGGAATCAGAGATCCAGAGACCCTTTCCAGGGGACACGTATGCTGGAGAGGAGGGAGGGCAGCCCAGATATAAGCTGAGGAGTTTCTCTGGAAGGTTGGATTCCCTGGAGACATTCCAAGCCCACCTGGATGTGTCCCTGGGGGACCTGCTGTGGGGGAGCCTGCTCTGGCAGGGGGGGTTGGACTTGGTGAGCTTCTGAGGCTCCTTCCAACCCCTGACTTTCTATGATTCTATGATTAAAGCTACAGACATGACTTAAGGGTATTTGGGGGCAGGGGTATGTATGGATAACATACATTAATGGCCAGCTTCAGTATTTCTGAGGAAGTGGCTCAGTCCCTGCCCGTGCCCAGGCTGCCCCATGTCCACCCAAGCACTGGGTCACACTCCCTCTGTCCTGCCAGCCTGGTCATGGACCAGGTTCAGATCCAGAGCAGGATGAAACCTTCTCTCAAGGTGGCGGGACAGGCAATTTTAGGGCTAAAAAGGCCCATCCCTTGGCTCAAGTGGCACAAAGCCAGCTCAGAGCATCCTCTTTTCCATCGCCCATGTTGCCGCTCCACCCCGTGGTTTCCTGGGGATGTCTTCACATCTGCAGCCCTTGCTTGAAACGATCCAGACCTGCAGACTGTGCCAGGGGCAGTCTGAGCTGTGGAGCTAATTGCCCCTGATAAGCTACTTAAAGTGTTCTGATAAAATCTGCCTGGCAGTCTGAGCCTGTGGTGGCCTCGGGTCTGCCCAAGGGCGGCTGCGGGGACACCCGGTGCTTGTCAGACCCCCTGTGCTGACCCCTTCCTCCTCCTCCCCTGGCCTTGAGAGGTGGTCAGCACATTTGTTTGGGTCTGGGCTGTCTCATTGTCATTTCTCAGCCCTTTCCCTGTCCCCAGGGTGGTTTTTGGCAGTGACCTTGGTGTTAGGGACGTGAGTGCTGGATGCTGGCAGGGGCTTGATGGCAGCACCCCAATGGAGCTTTGAAAATGCAGGTGATGTGATACTGGGAGAGGGGGGACCCCAACATCCTCCTTCTACTGCCAGGCAACCCAGCCCTCTGCACATCTATTCCTCAAGTGTCAGCTAAAAGGAAAAGCAAAGGCTTTTCACAGCCAAAAAGAACCTTTGCTGCCCCCAAGCATGTGCAGCTTTATGTGTTTGGGTGTTCATGTCAAGCTCTTCTCCAAAAACCTGCCCAGTTGCCATGAGTGCTGTCACATCTGGGATTAACCACCCTCTTCAAACAGTTCTGGGCTTCCCTGGCCCCCGGGCAGCATCCCGGGGCTGTGGCAGGCAGGGGAGGTTCACCCCAGCAAGAAAGCTGGGAAATCCCTGTGTTTGACTGGCTTTGATCTGGATTAAATCCCTCTGAGAGAAACAGAGGAAGAGCCCCGGGAAGGCTGGGGTTGTGTTTTGACTTTCTGCCATCAAAGTTTGCCCTAAGAGACCCTTCAAAGCTTGCAGGTAGCCACAGGCTCTGGGTTGGGCACTGAAGCTCTGCTGCTTCTCCAGGTGCATCGTCCTTGCTCCAGGGAAGTTATAGGGCCAGACCTGGTGGTTTTGCTCCAGAATGGGGTAGAGGGCTGCCTGCTTCCTCCTTGGTTGTTCTGGGTCAGTGGGATGACTCCCAGCTCCACACTACCTCAGGGCTGGGCTGAGATGGATAGAGCTGGGAGCTGAGCATCCTTCGTGGGGTGTCATCTGGTGCTGGATGAGTGTGTCCATACCCATTCCCCTTCTCCTGCACCACTGAGAGTTTTGCCATCCCTGCCCTCAGGACTCTACTCAAGCACTGTTTTTAGGGAGAGAAGAGTTGGCTTCGAGTCCCTTCCCTGTGTTGCCCAATAGATCCCACAACCCCAAAGATAGTTCCAGGTCAGCAGTTCTTCCTGTAAAGCCCCAAACACTATAACCTTGCCAAACCTGGGTTTCACCAAGTGGAAAACAGCTGCTTGGGAGGATGAGCACGTGCAGACCATGAGGCTTCTTGAGATGCTGACATCTAAGGAGGCTTCTGCAGGACCAGGTCACAGCCCAGCACTTAGGGCAGCCCAGACCCATCTCTGGGCTGAGCCTGCAGGCAGTGCAGACTGTCACCAGACTGCTGCCCAGCAGGGAAAAGGAAAAATAACACATCCCATGGCAATCCAAAGGAAAGTGAGAAGGTGAAATGCTGTGTTCACGATGGCTCCACGTGTGGGGGCCACCAGAGCTGGCAGCTGTTCCCTTGCAGAGGGAGGGAGGTGACCTTGGTGGCAGGCAGGGGATGCTCTGCACAGCCTGCTCTGGCCCAGCCTCCAATCAACATTTTTACCCAGAGCCTGTTACAGAAAACCATTAACAGTAGCAGAGCTCTCCTGATAAGGTGGGATAAAGCTGTCAGCTTTTGATAAAACCCCAGTCTCCAGGAAAACAAAATACATCAGTGCCTCACGGGGGAGTCCCCAGCCCGGCCAGGGAGCACAGAGCAGGAAGCTGGGAGCAGTGGGACAGACAAGTTGGTCCCAACACCTTTGCCAAACACTTCCATGTCCTTGCTGATGATAAGGGGAAGTCAGGCACATAAGCTGGAGCTTTCCTTCTCTCCCAGGTCCCCTGATAACACCCCAGAGATAAGGGAGCTGTGTTTACCCTGGCTCAGCTGTGGCCACAAAAGAGAGTTTTGTCCCCAGCCCAAAGGTGAGGACATCACCCAGCATCACCCAGAGTTCCTCAGCTCTTCACACCTGCCTGCCCTTCCCAAACCAGCCCCCAGCCCATAGGGGGTCCAGGGGAGGGGAGGGTGGTGGGTGCTTGTTCCATCAACCTCAGTGGTTCCTATTAGCTCAGGGTTTTGGAAGCCTTGGAAGCAGATTTAAAATCTCTGTTGAAGTTGCCCAGCTAGAGCTGGATTTTTGTGATGTGTCTAACAGACCCCAAGACAATTCTGTCCCCTGCTATCCAGGGCTCTCACACTTGGCCAAAACTAAACCTCCCAGGATCCCTCTGAGGCACGTGCTTGCTTCCAGAAAGGGAAACTGAGGCACGGTGGTGTTAGGCAGCTCAGCCTGGGTTACACTGGGCTGATAGATTATGATATCCTAATAGGACCTTCTCTGCATCTGAGGTTTGAGTGTGCTGGAGCACAAAGAAGGGGAAGGTGCAGCTGTGTTTGTCACCAGCACGATGGCCCAGGACAGTGTGTGCCCATGCACCAGCAGAATCAACCTTGGAAGAAGCAGGGAGAGCTGGCCACTTGTCTTGGCATCAAGCTACCAAACTTTGGGGTGTTCCCAGAGCAAGAACAAAGGCAGAACAGGAGGAACAAACACCCCTGAGCAGCTTCCCACCATCCTCCAGCCATGCCTGGGGGGATGGATGGCCCCTGTCCCCATAGTCACTGTAGGGCTGGTTGAACAGGGATTCATTTGCAGCAAGCTACTGCATTTTGAGAGCATAACTGGGACGTGCTGGTGCTTAGCCCCAGGCTCCTTGGTGTTTCCCATGCACACACCTGCCTCAGCAGAGCACTCTGCAGACCTCCAGGGGCTCAGGCCCTTTTCAGGGCTGTTTGCTGGTGAGCCCAACCAGCCAGAAGCCATTAGGGAACAGAGAAGGACCCACCCTGTAGGGAAGATCAAGCCCTATTTTGGACCCGTGGTGTTTGATTTCTGCTTTTCAAGACACTGGTTCTCCACTGCATAAGAGTTTCCACCAGAAACCAGCCCTATGGAGCACTGAAGTGTTTTGGAATGTATTGATTAACATAAGGGGTGAAAAATATTTTCAAAAAGGTCTGATTCTCCATCTCAGCCACAGCACCTCAAGGTGGCTCAAGGCTCTCCTCTAGACTTATGTGTTGCTCTTGGCATAGCCAAGGGCTTTGCAGGTAGGGATGTTGTGGTTTCTTCTGCCTCTCCTGGGCTGGGAAGCAGCTCTGTGCTGGGGAACATTTCCTTGCCAGAGAAAGAGCCACTGAGCAGAAGTGGCCAAGACCAAGCTGTGTTGGACAGAGCGTGGACAACCCCCATGGCCAAGTCCCTCTGTGGCTCAGCCCCTTTCTGCAGCCTGGAAATGAATGCACTGAGCTGCCAACTGCTCCCCTGAGCCAGCTCAGCCTGGGAGAGAAACCAAAACCCTTCCCAAGAGCCATCATCTGTCAAGCTTTTGTTACTGTCTGGCACATCAAGTGGCCAAGCTGAGGTCTGTAACTCGTGGGCAAGGGGAAGAGGCCACGGTGGGCAATCCCAAAGCATCCCCTGCTCCATCTCCCAGCAAGGGACAGGGGCTGGAGCAGCACCTGCAGGCACAGCAAAGACCATCTCCTAAACAGCCCCAGTGTTGGACAGAACAGGGGTGACCATGCCTTTGGGGAGACCCTCTCCCTGGGGCTTTTGGGCCTTCTGTAGCCTGGCAGCTCTGGGGATCACTCATGAGAGCTGCTGCAGGGAGCCATCCTGTCCCTGCTCTGAAAAGGATGCTGTCCCCTGCCCTCTGTCCCCTGTCCCCTGTCCCCTGTCCCCTGTCCTCTGTCCTCTGTCCTCTGTCCCTTGCCTCTCTGGCACAGGGGCACAGGGTTTTGGAGCTGTAAACACAGGTGTGCAGGCACTGGCACTGCTTAGGGTGACAAAGTGATGCCACCCCAGAAAAGAGGGGGAAAGGCAGCTCCAAAGCCGTGTCCAAGGAAGGACAGAAGGATCATTCCAAGTGGTACCTGCTCAGCCTCCGAAGGGAAACTCTGGCAGAGCTGCTCTGTGTTCCTGGCTCAGGGACCTGTGCTCTGTGTCACCTCAGAGGGGACACCGCTGGGTTTGGGGGGGAAAGCACAGCTGGGTGGGTGCTGGGCTCTGCTGGCACCCCCAGGGTCCCTTCAGTAGCCGGGTCTGGCCAGGGCGGGTTTAACAATCCCCCTGGCCCCACTCCAGACAAGATTGGGAAATGAGCTGGGGTTAAAAAAACACAACCGGTCCCTGAACGCACTTTGTTTGTTTTTAAACTCGAACCCGACAGAGCCCGACCCCACAGGCTGCTGAATGAACCCAGCCCAGAGGCAGTGCCCGGGCACACGTTCGGAGCTGGGTTTGCCCCGCAGGACCTGCAGCCGGAACCGGTTCCGAACCGCTCCGGGTTCGAACCCATCCCTGGATTGTTTTGGAACCGCGGCCAAGGTTCCCGGCTTCTCGGGGCAGCGATGGGAGCAGGGCTCAGGCTGTTTGTAACCTCGGTTCTTTTAGGCTGAGCAGTTTTAAGAAGGATTTTCAACTCTTTTGCCTCTTTGCTGGGTTGGTTGCATGATCAGGGCTTGAGCCACCTTTGCTCTCCATGTGCAAATCCTTTCAATATCTGTTTCTGCTGGGACATTAACCCTCGAGTGCCTGATACACTCTTGTATCAGAAATGTAGAAAAACTTGGAGGAAAATGTCCTGGGTTGGGGCAGGGATGGGCTGGGGGCTGGGGGTGTGCTGGTCCCTGCCCCTTGAGCTGGGCTGGAACATCTCTTTGAGGTTTGCAGTGCTCAGATCCTCATAATTTGCTTTCCTTTTGAGGGGTGCTGGTTTTTACTGGGACACTGGATGGAGGTATGGATGGGACCAAGCACCTGGGGACCGGGAGGCTGATTTTAGCACCTTGAAAAGCATCTGCTCAACCTGCAGCAGTTCAGAGCTGCCCACTGGGGTGAGCAAACTGGGCAGGCAGGAGGTGAGCACCGTGGCCTGGGGTGGAGAAAGGTCTTGTAAAGTTTCCCAACCCCTGCAGCACTAGGAGGAAAGCTGCTGCTGAGATCTCTACCAGATAAGAGGAAAACCACAGGGCCAGAGCCTAAGAGGATAAATTGTTCCCAAGTGGATTCCTCTTGGGCTCTAAATAAACAGGGATGCTTAAGGAGCAGCAGGGAGCTGGGCTGGGGTGGGCAGAGCAGGGGCTGGGGGCTGTGTGCTTCCTCTGATAACCCATAGGTTTTGGGTGAACTCTCCCATTAGCCTTTGGATGGCATCTGGGTGAATTATGGGATGCAAATAATTATTTCCAAAGTATTTACAAGCTTAGGAGGCTGGATGGGGATGGTGCAATTCAATAGAGAAAGCTGATGACAGCCTGGTATCATCTCCCAGATCAAAACAAAGAGCTCACATCTTGCCTTTTCCTTTCTTTATTAATTAATTAAGCTCTTTCCAAGCTGAAGCTTATCTGCAAACTGCCTGATTTGCAGAGGGAATCTCCTGGGCAGATCCCACAGCTGCTGAAGGAAAGGGACCTCTTGCTAGGTCACTCAGGGCATGACTGCAGGCACCCTCACCTCCCTGTCTCTGCTGGGACCTGAACATGGGTGCCATGTGCTGGCAGCTCCAGCACAGGCCAGGAGAGCCTCCTGCACATTCTGCCCCTGTCCTTCCCAACCAGAGGTGAGGTCCCACCTGCAGCTCCCATCCCAGCCCTCAGAGATGGTTCCTCCAGTCCTTGCTGAGGCAGACTCCTGATGCAGAACTCTCCTCATCCCCAGGCAGCTTTCAGAGGTGCTTCCTGTGGGAGATGTTTCCATTCCAGCTGCTGTTGCAGAGCAGCCCACGTCCCCTCCCTGGAGGAAGCAAAGGGCAATTTGCAGCCTGTTTGCTGGTACTTTGAGTGCAACCCTGTGTGTGCTACACCAGGCTCAGCTGGCTTTGGGAGCCTCATCCTGTCTTGAGCAAGACTGCTTTTGTCTTGGGATAAAATGCCTTGGCTGGGAGGCTGCCACAAATCTCAACATTTCAATGCCACACAACAGGCCCACAGGTTTCTCATCCATCCTCCTTGCCTGCTGAGGGACAATCAGCAGCCCTGGCAGGTCACTGGAGATGTCCCCGAGGTTTCAGGGCAGGAACACAGAGATCAGTGGGTCCTGGCTGGCTACCAGCAGCTGTTTGCCACATGTGCAACGGGGAGATCTCCACTGCTCAGGGATTGTTAAAATCTGGATCATAATGTGAACATCTCAGAGCTGTAAATCTCCCAGGAATAAGTCTTGCTTTTGCTCCTCTGATCCTTTCTGCAGGGCCAGAAATACCATGTGGGCAGCCAGGAAATACCCAGGGAGATTTCAGTGCTCCAGTCTGCTCAGGAACTAATAAATGTAGAAGCAATTAAGAAAATATCTCCCTCCCTGAAATGAATGAACTCATATATCAGATGGCAATCAGACAGGTCCACGTGACAGGTTAAGTGGCCAGCAGTGTCTGTCACTGTTGGAACCATGTCTCAGGGTCTGGGGATCTGGAGGGGTGGACAAGCAGACACCATCCCTGGTTTGCAGCAGCTGCTGGGTGTTCTCCAAAGGGATCTTGGGCTGTTGGGAAGAGTTTTGGTCTCACAATACTGGGAAGAAGTTGGTTATTGTGAGTGTCAACAAAGAGACCCTCACTAGCTTAGCTGGTGGGTTCTTTCCTCTTGGGTTTGATCTATCAGAGAATCCCAGACTGGGTTGGGTAGAAGGGACCTTAGAGACCATCTAGGTCCAAAGCCACAGACAGGGACAGCTTCCACTGGACCAGGCTGCTCCAAGCCCCATCCCACCTGGTCTGAGACACTGCCAGGGATGGGACCCCTGTGAGCAGCTCACAATTTTCTCCCTGTATCTGTCTTCCAAACCACACACCAGAAACCACGTACTGGCTGCTGGCTTGGCCAAGCTGCCTGCTGCCAGGCTTGATGTCCAGAATTCCAGCTGGCAAGGGGTGCTGAGGGATGACTGGTTTACCATGGACACGTCTGATTTATCCCTGCTGACTGAGGGCAACCCCCAAAACACATCCCTGGGGTGAAGTGTCAGGCTCTGCTCTTTAGCATTGGGTTTTACCTTCTCTCTAGCACCATTTCACCTCTCCTGCTGGTGGGCCTGCAGATGAGCATCCCTGGGGAGGTCTGAAGTACAGAGGTGAATCTTGCACTGAAGGCAGGAGGGGTCAGGAAAAGTCTCTCCAGTCTTGGTTTGGAGCTCAGTTTGGAGCTCAGTGAAAAGCAGATCATCAAGGAACTTATCTGCAAACTCCATCAGCTTTGACCTAACGTGTCCCCCATTTTTCAGAGACTTAGAAACTCAGCCAAGCTTGTGCACTTCTTCTTAGAGACAGCACAAGACACATCCCTAGCAGAGACAGATATTTTCCTTTTCAAAGCTTGGCTTCAAATGTAAGGGCAGTGGATTTTCTTTAAGGAAAGAAATCCCCAAATTTGTTAGCATTGGCACAGCACTCTGTTTTTCACTGGTCTTGCTTCTCATTAGCAGCTGAATCATTTTAGCAAGAACTTTTCCAGAAATATTCAGCCTGAGTCAGACACCTGGTCTCAAAACATGTTGGCCCAAACTGTGAATTTGGCTTTCGTTCTGTTACACAAAAAGAAAAGAAGGGTCTTAAAATCAGAAATCTCAAACAGGTATAGGTATTCCTGTTGCCTATTTGAGCTTCAGGATTCCAAAACATTGTTATTCTTGGCAGAATCAGCACTGACATCTCCAGGGGATGTCTCCAGGAGAAATCTCCAGGGCCTCCTGGTCACTGGGGCACGCTGAGGTTTGGGACCTGGGTAAAGTGGGAAGTGAAGGGCACTTGGGACATGCAGCATTCCCAGGGAGGTCCTGGGGCACTCTGATGCAATCCTCTCAATAGCTTTTCCACAGAATTGCCATTCCTCAAGTTTTTCGTGCCTGGAAAATTCTTCTGTTCCCCACAACCCTTTTGTGCCACTGGGAAGATGGTCTCAGCATGTTTCTCCCCAGGACCCTTCTCTCTTGTGTCCCCTTCATTTGCTGTTTGGCATTTCCTTCCTCTCAGGGGTGGAGAGAGGCAAGAGGGGGGCACTTGGCTTTGTTGGGAGCAGCTCAGAATGCCAGGGGCTGCTCAAAAGCCTTCAGCCCCCATGGGGAACAGGGTTCCTGGGATGCATGGCAAGGATCTTTCCTTCCCCTTTCCAGTGCTTTTGCTATCAGCCAGGTTTGTGGCTCTGGTGTCAGGGGTGATGCCAGCCAGGGCATTTTTGTGCTGAGGCCACACACTTCCCTCCCACCTTTTGCTCCGACTGTCAGGAAAAGCTGGGTCCTGGCTCAGCCCCTGTGTCTGCCCCTCACAACAGCCTGGGGGGGGGGTTTCCCTTTGGGTGGCTGAGCTGTAGCAAACCCAATCAACTTCCCATCCTCCTCCTTACTCAGACTCAGTGGATTTTCCCCAGCAAAAGACTTTTTTTGCTCAGTGTCAGAGGATGAGGTCTGTGGAGAGTGGCCCCGAGTCACAGGGGGGGTCTCCATGGTGGGTCAGCCACTCCATCCTGGTGGCTCCAAGCTCCTGGGGGTCACACCTGGTGGCTGTGACATGCAGGGTTTACACCATGCTTTGCCATTTTGCTGCAGCAAGAGTGGTCAGAACCTCCCTGATCAGCTCAGGCAGTGTCTGTGCCTCTTGGGGACATCTCTGCAGGGCCACAGCACCCAGGATCAGGGACAGCCTCAGGGACAGAACTGAGGTCTGGTGGCACACAGCGGTGCAGGAGCTCATCCAGCAGCTCCAGGTACATTCCCAACTGCTCCAAAACCTCCAACCAGCAGCAGGCTTGAAGAGACCCCAATGCTGTAGGGGATTAGGGCCTTCCATGGGGGTTTTCTCTTTACCTCCAGCAAGCTGAGAGGTCTCTGCTGGCTCTGGCTGCTCCATCTCTGTTGTCCTCTCTCTTTGATTTAAGAGCAGCTGTTTCCTTGTGACCCTCCAAAACAATATCCCTGATGGTATCTCCAGGGTTCCCCTGGGACCAAAGCCCTTTTCCAGATGGGCAGAGAGCCCCTCTCAGCACCAGGATGGTGCACAGGAGGCTCACTCCTGCAGAAGATAAACAATAGCTCAAGCTGAGCTAGAGATTTTCTGGCAAAAAAAAAAAAAAAAAAAAAAAAATTATCTGGGAAAAGGATAATTTTAAGGAGACTGAGACTTTTCATAAATTCAAGTAAAATTTAGAGATTACTTTCAGCCCCTGGCTCCTTCTATCCTCCTGTTTCCCTTCCCCCCTCCCGTTGAATTATTGTTTGCAAAAATTGAAACAAAATGTTTTGGGGTTTTCGTTTGTTTAAAAAAGCAATTTGCATTTTGAAAATTGCCAAAATATAAGTTTTGGAAGGGTGGAGTCTTTTGAAAGGGCAGCATTGTCACTGCTGAATGAAAACCGCGGAGAGGAATGTGTCCTGGGAGACGCAGGGCGCTGGGACACGGGGCCTGCAGGACACAAAGAACCACAACCACTGCTCCCCTCATGCAGCTCCAGCCTCTGCCTCCCATTCACTGAGCTCCTTTCCTCCTCTCAAATGGAAATCCCACCCACCTTGACCTTCTTCTTCGACAGATTTGTTTGACCAAGTCAAAGGTTTTAACGCAGAGATGCTGCTGCTGGAGTTTCTTCGCCTGGCTCCAAAGCTCAGCTTCCCTCTTTTCCTCTCCAAGCTTCTTCATCTTTCTGAACATCTCCATTTAAATTATATCTTCTTATTCCTTCCAGAAGAGCCCGGTGGCCCAGGTAGAGACAGTTTGCTGAAGCTCTGCACATCTGTGCACAATAAGATCAGTGAGTTCGTGAGCTCCTCGGCAATGGAAGAGGGCAGGAGGCAGCAACACTGAGCTTAGCAAGGCAGCTGGAGCCAAAACCTTTCCTCTGGGAGGACTCAGCCCCTGGCATGGCCCTAACCCATCCCTGGCTCCATAAGCCTGGGCAGGGAGGTCTTCTCCCCCAGGTGAAAAGCAAAGCGTAGGGACAGGAGGTGATGCCAGTCTGGGGAGGTGACTTTTATCAGGGCTGGTGGAGGCGTTCATAGAAAGAAAAGCCAGACGGGTTGCTAAAGAGCCACTGACTGTGGCAGGGAAACACAAACCAAGAAGCACTGGCTGGAAATTAAAGCCAGGCCAATTCATGTCAGGAAGGAGGCAAAAAGCTTTAGCACAGCAGGGGATTAACCAGCAGCCCAGGGAGAGGGTGGGCGGGATCCTCCTTTCCTGAGCTCTCTGTCCAGGGAAAATGTGGCCGGGAGAGCCAGGGAGGGTGCAGGGATTGGGAGCTGGGATCCAAAACCATCCTGACCTGATGCTGGGTCCCTGTTGCTCCTCAGGACCAGCACCCAGCAACAGCCACGTGCCCGGGCACTGCCTGCACCCAGCATCTCCCAGCTCCCACCTCAGGTTCTCTCCAAGGCTGTAGCACCAAAGTGATGGATCCCATCCCAACGTGTCCCAGCTTTGTCCCCAGCAAGGACTCATTTATTGCATTGCCTTGATTTTTCTGTCCCAATGTGCTATTGTCAGGGAAAAAACAAGATGGCCATTTGGTTTCAGCCAGATCAAGCCTCTCCTGCTGGGCAAACGCATCAGGCTAAAGACAGAGCTGCCAGCTAGCCCTGCCTGCTGGCCCGTGGTGCACAGCACTGGCCACTCAGGACCCAGGCACCCAGGGTGAGCAGAGGAGAGAGTCATTTCCATCAAACACCTTGAGTCCTGTGTCCAGTTCTGGGCCCCTCAGCTCAGGAAGGAGATTGAGGTGCTGGAGCAGGTCCAGAGAAGAGCAAGGAGGCTGGGAAGGGATCCAGCACAAGTCCTGTGAGGAAGGGCTGAGGGAGCTGGGGGTGTTGAGGCTGGAGAAGAGGAGGCTCAGGGGAGACCTCATCACTCTCTCCAACTCCCTGAAAGGAGGTTGGAGCCAGGGGGGGGGTTGGGCTCTGCTCCCAGGCAACTCTCAGCAAGACAAGAGGGCACAAGAGGTCTCAAGTTGTGCCAGGGGAGGTTTAGGTTGGACATTAGAAAGAATTTCTTTCTGGAGAGGGTGCTCAGCCATTGGAATGGGCTGCCCAGGGAAGGGGTGGATTCTCCATCCCTGGAGATATTTCCAAAGAGCCTGGATGTGGCACTCAGTGCCATGGGCTGGGAACCACGGGGGGAGTGGATCAAGGGTTGGACTTGATGAGCTCTGAGGTCCCTTCCAACCCAGCCCATTCTAGGATTCTATGACTCTATGAAACCCACTCTCCTTGGGGCAGTTTGGTCCCCTCTGGCTGTGGCTCAGGAGGGGGTGGATGATGGAAAAGCAGCAATGTACGTTGCATTAAGAGAGAATCAGTGCTCAGGGGTGTCCTCAGTACAGGTGGAAGGAGGGGATGGAGCCAAGGCTAGGCTGACAGAGCCAAAAAAAGCCAAGAAGTCCCAGGGAAGGGGTGGCTGTCACTCCCTGGCTGCACACAGGGAGAGCAAGTGCAGGACATGGGGGCTTCACCAGCTCACACCTTCTCCCAGCTCCCTGACTCCCTCCTGGGAGGGTTTCTATCCCAAGGCATGCACAGTCTGTTGCTCTGGATAAGGACAGGGATGTCTCTTCTGGGGAGTTCCTTGCAGTACTGTGAGGTTCAGCTTCCTCACTTCTCCAGACACTGGACTTTCCCACTCCTGGAAAATCAATCTCCAGTCAATCCCAGGAGCTGCCAGCAGCTCTGCCCCTCCATTTAGCCCTCCACATTCCTACCCAGTTCTGCCCTGGTGGGATGAGCTGAAATATTTACAAAGATCTGGAGAAAATCCCCAGAGTTCTGCTTGCCTGGCTTTGCAAAAACATTTCTGATTATCAGGCAACCCAAAGAAATGTGATTTTCACTCGCTCTTCGGGTGGGCTCAGCTTTGAATTTTAAAAAAGGATTTGCCAATGCAATCTTGCAAAATACTTGAGTACCAAGTCCAGCTCTCCTAAAACACAAGTTTTAGGAGGTGAGCTTTCACGCTGTTTGGAAAACATTTCCTTCTGCCAGCTTCAAGGAAGAACCAGATCTTCTGTGAGGCTGTGCCACCCTCCTGGAGAAATGTGTCCTTGTGCTGGTTAACAGGGTTGGTTAATCCCATGGCTGGCAGCACCAAAGGAAGCAGCTCTGCTCTGGAGCCAGGCTGAGGTTTGGGGGTGTTGAGCCTGGAGAAGAGAAGGATGCAATGGGGAGACCTCAGAGCACCTTCCAGTGCCTGAAGGGGCTCCAGGAAAGCTGGGGAGGGACTTGGGACAAGGGCCTGGAGGGATGGGATGAGGGGGAATGGCTTTAAACTGGAAGAGGGGAGCTTGAGATGAGACATTAGGAAGCAATTCTTCGGTGTGAGGGTGCTGAGCCCCTGGTTTCCCAGAGAAGCTGTGGCTGCCCCATCCCTGGCAGTGTCCCAGCCCAGGCTGGATGGGGCTTGGAGCACCCTGGGCTGGGGGAGGTGTCCCTGACAGGAACTGGGTTATCTTTAAGGTCTCTTCCAACCCAAACCAGTCTGGGATGCCACGATTCTATGAAAGGCAGAGGGAATCTCAAGGCTTTGAATGCTGGAGATGTCCCTGTGTGGCCACAGAGTTAGGGACTGAAATCCTTTTTACCTCTGCTTGTGCTGAGCCCTGAGGCCATGGCACTGATGAAGATGTCCCCATTCACAGCCAAGAGGACACCCTTCACTTTGCAGCTCTGGTGTACCTCTCAGCTTCTCCATGCCTGGGAGAAGTCTGTCCTGAGCAGTGGGACCCAACCTGGTACCTCCAGCACAGCAAGGGAAAGGGTTTCACCTCACCAGCTCTCTGTCCTCACTGTAAAGCAAGAAATGGGACTTTAAAAAGGTCACCTTCCCAAAAGCTTGGCTGATGTGTTCTGCAGGCCAGGAATCCCCTCTCAGCCTGCTTCTCCAGCCCTGCCCAAGTGGCTGCTGAGGTGCTCCTAGCAAAGCCCAAAGTGATTTTTCTGAGATGAAGATGGAAGGAAAAAACTACAAGAGGGTGACTGAAAGCACCCGGTTCATGCTCCAAGGCTTTTTTCTGGGATGCAAACAGGCTGTGTAAGTGTGGCATCAGCAAAGCAGCCAGATCTAAAGAGCAGCAGTTCCCTCCACATGCAGGAGCTCTGTCTCCGGTCTCCTTGATGGTCTCTCTGGTCTTGGGAGATGCCAAATGCAGCTGAGAGGCCAACCACAGTTCAAAGTGGTGACCCCAGTGGGTGTCAGGAATCTCACTTCCTTAGGGATGCTGAACCCCTCTGGGGTCTCTTCTCACCATCAGCATTTTGCTGGCTGCTGCTTCTCCTCTGGCAGCGTTTGATGGGGACGTGAGGTTGGGCCTCACCACCTCAGCCAGGGGAATTCAGATTGCAGAGAGAAATCTCCATCCTGATGCTTGGACATGTCGGGAACATTTTCCTTTCCCCTTTGAGTTAGCCGGGGATTGTTCCTGAGAAATAATCCGGAACTGCACTGTAATTTTCTGGGCTGAAATTTGATAATTAAACAAATATAACATGGCTTTGTCTTGGGCAAGCAGCATAAGGTAAACAGGAAGGAATGAGGGATTAAGATGTCTCTTCTCTAAAGGAAGGTGACAAGCCCAGAGCCGTGACACCTTCGTGCCGAGGCGAGAGGCCCAGCTGTGGGTTGGCATTGCACAGATGCATTGTTCAGGGGTGAAGAGCAAATAAAAGCAAAGGGAAAAGAAAACAAGCTGTAAAATTCTCAGCCCAGCACAGAGCCCCAGCAACTGGCTCTTGATGTTCCCGTGACAGCTCTGGGGAGAGGCAAGCGAGGGGTCGAGCTTTTGATGTCCTGGAGTTGTCCTTTGTGAAGGCCCCTGTTAAAATAGGCCCTGTGTTGACATTAGGCTGCATATGGTGGAGAATTTGGGCATCTCCCGGCAGGGCTGGACCCAGCACAAGCAATCAAAGCAGAGGGGGACATTTTGGTCTTTGTGAAACCTTCTGGCCATCTCCAGGAGGGAGATGTGGAGGCAGAGGGGAGGTTTTCTCAGCATGGTCAGGGCTCTAGGTGCGTGATGGATCCACATCCTACGGGCCCCAGGCACGGGCAGGAAAGCTGGGGCAGAAGCTTCCTAGGAAGGTCTGGAAATGGTGCTTGGAGGTCAAACGTGTGTGTGTTGGGACTGGGAAAACTGGGGATAACGTTGCTGGGCAACTGATGCTTGAAACCCAGACAGAGGGGGTCTTGGGGTGATGGGAGTGAAGATTTTGTAGCAGGTTGAGGGGTTTGGTACAGAGCAATAGCACAATGTGAGACCCCCCCAGTGCCAGAGCAGATGAGCTGGGGGGTGAGCAGCACTCCCATGGGACAAAGTGCTGGGGACAAAGCTGGAGGAGCAGCCAGGGGGTTGAGTGTTGTGTTTGCCAACCCTGGAAGGGGCTCCCTGCCCTCACAGCCCTGCCTGCACCCTGCTTTTAATCCACCTTAAGAGTGGGGGGGGGGGCAGGATTGCAAGCCACGATGGTGAAACGAGGCTTTGGGGACCTCAGCTTCCCACCCAAAAGTCTGAGCCCAGCACAAAGCCCTGCTCGAGGGGAGATGGGGGGTCAGCAGCTGCCTTCCCACAGCCCGAGGTGCCTCTGGAGCACCCCATCCTCTGGTGGGACCCCTGGAAGGTGCCTGTCCCAAGCCTCTTGGGCTGCTGCAGTGTTGGGGCCAGGGCTGTCCAAGGGTGCCTGGGGTTGGGACTGGGGGTGCCCGGGGGTATCTGGGGGTGTCTCGGGGTGTCTGGGGTTGGGAGTGGGGGTGTCTGGGGGTGTCCAGGGGTGTCTGAGGTTGGGACCAGGAGTGCCTGGGGGTGTCCAGGGGTGTCCAGGGGTGTCTGGGGTTGGGACTGGCTGTGTCTGGCAGTATCCTGGGTTGAAGCCGGGGGTGTCCAGGGTTGGGACTGGGGGTGTCCGGGATTGGGTCCGGGGGTGTCCGGGGTTGGGACCCGGGGTGTCCGGGGGTGCCCGGGGGTGTCCGGGGTTGAAGCCGGGGGTGTCCGGGGGTGTCCGGGGTTGGGTGCTGACGCTCTGCTCCCTTTTCCTCTCGCAGCCTGCAATTGCAACCTGCACGCCCGGCGCTGCCGGTTCAACATGGAGCTCTACAAACTCTCGGGTCGGAAGAGCGGCGGCGTTTGCCTCAACTGCCGGCACAACACTGCGGGGAGGCACTGCCACTACTGCAAGGAAGGTTTCTACCGAGACCTCAGCAAACCCATCTCCCACCGCAAAGCCTGCAAAGGTACCGGGACCTGGGACGGGACGGGCGGGACCACACGCGGCTCCTTCTCTTCCAGCTCCTTCCTGCCCCTCCTGCTCCCAGAGCTCTCCCCCAGCTCCTCCTGCTCCCACAGCTCCCCCCAGCCTCTCCTGCTCCCAGAGCTCTCCCCCAGCTCCTCCTGGTCCCATAGCTCTCCCCCAGCTCCTCCTGCTCCCAGAGCTCTCCCCCAGCCCCTCCTGGTCCCACAGCTCCCCCCCAGCCCCTCCTGCTCCTCCCTCTCCCAAGCCAAGCATTTGCAATGACTTTTCCTCCCCCGGCCATCACCTCTCCCTGGTGGCCCCGAGCCGTCTGGGGAGGAGGAGGTCACCGAAACACGAAAAAGTCCTCCCCGCTGGGGTTGTCTTGAAGCTATTTCAGGTTTTATCACTTATAAATCAGGCTTCATCTGCTCTGGTAGCCACAGCCAGCTGTCCCAGCACATGTGGAAGGGCAGAGTTCCACAAAACCCCAGGCACGGGGTGAGATGTAAGATCTCTAAGTGAGCCTCCTCCAAACACCAGCTCCTGCTCCCACCCTCGCCCCGCAGCCAGCACCTCACCCACACACCAAACTTTTTGCTCCTCTAGACGAGGAGAGACCAATAAAGTGGGAAACAGTTTTATTTTCAGCTCAGCAAGTGAAGCTTTTTGAGGTTTCCTCTTCTCTCCCTGTGGCTGTGGCAGTGAGTGGAGCTTCAGCTGGGGCAAGAGCAAATCCTGCAGAGGATTTGATTTTATTTTATTTCTCTCTCAGCTGTCTGCTGGCAGAGATATCAATCTTGACCCTGAGACCAAAGCAAATACTCAAAAGCCAGATTAGAAGGTGCTGGGCTTTCCTGCAGAAAGTTCTAGCTCTGATCTCTCTACAGACTCATTTCAACAAGGACCAGAAAGCTTTTTGGCCTCTGCTGGGTATTTTTGGCTGGAAAGCTTTGGGTCTTCAGCATTGTCAATTTTTTTTAATGAAAATGCTTCTCCATGGGATTTTGTTTTCTTTTTCTCTTTTTTCTTTTTTTTTTTTTTTTTTTTTCCCCCACTGAAAACAGACACTCTTTGCCAAAGCAGAAAAACAAATTGCTTCTTTAGACAGCCCTACTCTCCCCCCCACTTTTTTTTTATCACCTTATAAAAACTATTTCAATGAGACATTTTCAACCCACCCTGTGCTGAGGCTTCCAACAAGCTGAAGTGCTGGTTGCTGGGATGTGAACCCTGCCCGTGGCTTTGTTGGGGGAAAACAAGATGTTTGGGGGTCTGAGGAGTGAGAAAGTTGGGGGGCTGAGTCCCAGCACCCAGCATCCTGCCCAGGCCCCAGCTCAGGCAGGGAGCTGTGCCTTGCCCCCTGCTCCCAGCAGATTTGTGTCATAACAAAGTTCAGATTCCTGCAGTCCCAGCTTGGTCCCAGGCGAAGTAACAGGGTGTTAGGTTGAGAAAAACAAAGGGAATTTGGGAAGCCATGGGCTCTATCCCAACAGGACCAGGCAGTGATGCAGAAGGGCACCCAGCACCCCTGGGTAGTGAGGGGGGAAGGCACCCATCTCCCCCAGGCAGCAGTGTGCTCACAGAGGCATTTGCTGCTGTGCAGAACTTGGATCTCATTGATCTTCCTGCTCCCCAGAAAGGGTTTTGGGGTGCTGGGCTGGTGGGGGGAATTCCCATCCCTCCCCAAGCACACTTCTGTAGCTCTGCTTTAGCTCAGCTGCCTCTCCAGCATGGGGGGGCTGAGGATGTGGTGGGATTAGGGGGCCAGAGGGTCTTTCCCAGCCAGAGGTTCACTGTGCACCCATAAGGGAACTTCTGGGATCAGCACAGGGAGCAGGGAAGGGAAGGGAGCAGGCTGATCCCATCCCTTCTCCATCCCCAGTTTTTCCAGCTCAGGAAAAGGCAGCCCCTGCCTGTCACTGACAGTCACATCATCCCCACATTTAACCCTCTCCATCTCATCACTCCCAGGACATTCCTCACTCCTGCTTTTCCCGACTCTCCTCCCCAGCCAGGCTCCACCTCTCCTGCCCTTCCTGCCTTGCTCTCCCCTCAGCCTTCCTGAGCTCCCCATCTGGGAACACGATGCTCTTATCCAAAAAACACAGGGTGGGGAACCTCAGAACCACGCCGTGCCTCAGTTTCCCCACCCTGAATGGTGCACACAGCCTTCACAAGGCCCTCAGCACCACTTCCAGGCTGAATTTCCCATTCCCCCTATGAAATGCTCTTCTCAAGTGTCCTGTTCTCATCCCCTTGCCTTTTCCATCGACTTGAAATTTGAGCTGGCCCAAATTTAAATACTCCTCCAGCTCCCCCAGGGTTTATAACAAAACCGTGGCTATTGGAGCTCAGAGATACAAAGGTGTGTCATAAATATGCTGGTGCACAAGCAGCTCCCCAGCCGGTGGGCTCTTAGCACCATTTCACAGTGGCTGCAGTGATTTAGTGTCAGTGTAATCCAGCACCCCAGCCAAAAGCAGGGGAAATGTCCTCCAGCCATGGCATTCCTTTGAAAACCCCTTTTCCTGAGCTGCCTTTAAGGACACCCCGGGATAGCACGTTCCCTCTAGGTGTCCTGATTTACAGAATTAAGAATTGTACAAAACAGGCATTTAAAAAAAAAAAAAAAAAAAAAAAAAAAAAGAAAAAAAAGCAAACCCTAGCATCTAACATCTTTGCCCACTCCTCTGATAACAATATTCATTCCTCATCTCATCAAGCCATCTGCTGGTGGGCAGCTCTCCAGGAGTCTCATCTCCACTGAATGTCTTTAGAATTAAGGAATTAACCATCCTGTAGCATCCACCATCACCCTCAATACTTCCTGCTGCCTCTGACCTTGCAGAAAGGTTTTGCATGACAGCTGCTTTTTTTTTTTTTTAACTTGAAAAAAGAAATGTCACCAACTTTTGGACATGTTGCAGGGCACTGGGTAAGGGGCACAGCCTCTTCTCCCTGGTGGTGTGGCAGGAGCAGAGGACATGGATGGAAGCTGTGCCAGGGGAGGGTTAGGCTGGATATTAGGAAACATTTTTTCTCTGGAAGGGTTGTCAGACATTGGAATAGTCCACCCAGGGCAGTGGTGGAGTCACCAAACCCTGGAGGTATTTAAAGAGTGTGCAGACCTGGTCCTTAGGGACCAGACCATGGTTTGGTGGTGGCTTCACAGTGCTGGTCACAGGTTGGGCTGGGGGATCCTCAAGGTCTCTTCCAACCAGAAAAAGCCATCCTGTGATTCTGTAAGGCAGAAAAAGTGAGAAGAAGGTAGACCTGGGTAGTGCTCAGCAGAGACCTGGTTGTTTTTTTAGTAGCCAAATCTATGATATTTCTAAATTAAAGGATTTATTTAAAATAATCTCAAGTTGTCTTAGCAGAACAGGTAAAGACATAAGAAGTTGGGCTTTAGGGATGACTTTTACCCTGGTGGTTAAGGGTGATGCATCCAGGCCACTTTCCTGGCCTGTGCATTGTGCATTTTCTTCCAGTTATTTCCTTGGGAAAAAAAAAAAAAAAAAAAAAAAAAGGGGAGAAAAAAGGCCAAAAAAAACGTTGTCAGTGATGGGAGATGCAAGAGCAGAGTATGAGGTCTGGGAGCCTCCTGCAAAGGAATGGCTGAGAGTTGGAGCAGGGTGCTGGGTGGGTGCCAGGCAGGGGCTGGGGGCCAAGGAGGGTGGGGGCTGTGGGTGGGTGGTCAGGAAAAGACAGGGACATTGGTTACTCAAGCCTGAGCTGGGGCTCTCTGGGGTTTTGAGGTCACAACCCATCTCTGCCTGGCCCGGGTGGGCTGGAGGAGCCCCGTGGTGCAGAGGCTCTGGACCATGGGGGTGGATGGGCTGATCCTGGTGGGAATCCAAGTAGGATGCTTGGGGAGATGCATCAGAGCTCAGGTCCTGCACACAGCCTGGAAGGTGTCTGAGGTGTCCTGAGAAACAGCCAAAAGCCCAGGCAGGAGAAATGCTGTGGATTCATCTTTTCAAACTCAGAACAAAATTGTTCTTCCGTTCTCCCTGATTTTTGTGAGACCTCAAAGAGCTCCCAAAGCCCTGATTCCCCTTCCTTCTGCTTCCCCTCTGCTCAGAAGGGTGTTGCAAGTGACATTCCACAGCTGGGTCCTGCAAAGCCCAGTCCTCTCCATCACGGGCTGCTGTAAATCAAGGCCCTGGTGTTAGTTCTTCTGATTAAATCCCCTTCTGATATTTGCCAGATTATTGGCACCAACGTCATCCTGCTGGAAGGGAGACTGCAGGATTTGCTCTCCTGGCTGACAAACTGCTCTGCACCTTGGGGAAAGGCTTTTTGATGAAAAGATGACAAATGCTGCATGTCCTGAACCCCCCTGTGCTGAGGCTGCCAGTGCAAACCCCCCGGGGAGGGGCAGGGTTTGGCACCTGGAGAGGTCCCATTCATTACACCTCCAGGGTATGGGTAAAAAAAAAAAAAAACAGACAAACTTTTCCATCCGCCTGGGAAGATTATTTCATGGCATCCCAAGCCACTCCCAGCTTCCCTGCCTTTCCCTTGGACTTGGTTGCTTTTTGGGGACACTTTGGGTCCAAGCAGAGGGAACCTGAGTGCGGTCTCCATGGGCTCAGCCTTCAGCCCGTGGTTTCAGGGCTGCAGATGGAGTTTTTCCTCCCACCCAGCTCCAGGAGCTCAGGGCACACGCACCCACGGACACACCTGAACCCCACCCGAACCCCTCTGGCTCCCGGTGCTGCTGGAGGGGGCAGCGGAGCCCCCGGTGACAGGGACAGAGAGGGACGGGACCCCTGGCTCTCTCCACCGACTATAGAGGGAGCTGCGGGACCAGCTTAGGAAAACTCCTCTGTAACAGGAGAGAGGAGGCTCTGGTGCTGCCTGCAACCCCCGAGAAGCCGGGCTGAAACCCACCTGGGATGGCAGAGATCTCTTGGTGTCCCAGGGGCTGATCTCAGATTCACAGGATCACAGAATTGTTTGGGTTGGAAGAGACCTCAGAGATCATCTGAATCCCAATTCCCCAGCCTGGGCAGGCACAGCTCTCACCAGACCAAGTTGCTCAAAGCCCCAACAACCTGGCCTTGAATATTTCCAGGGAGGGGACACCTCAGCTTCTCTGGGCAACCTCTTCTGGTGTCTCCACCTTCACCGTAAAGAATTTCTTCCAAATGACTAACCTCAATCTACCCAGTTTAAAGCCACTACTCCTTGTCCTCTCACTACAAGTCCTTGCAAAAAGTCCTCTCCCAGATTCCTTGTAGGTTCCTCGCTAGCTCAGATGCTCCCTTCCCATTGCTGACTCTTCTCTCACACACTGACCCTGTCCCAGGGCAACTTGTGCTGCCTGACAACACTACACACAGGACCATGTTGCCTCCAGAAGCAGCTTGGTTGCAAAGAGGAAGCAGAGGAGAAACATCAGCTGCTCTGAATCCCCAGATCTCAGGAAGTTCAACCTCCCCGTGGTGCATCCCTGCAGGTTTCAGCTGTGGCCAGCAGCCTTCCAGCCTCAGAGATGTCCCCTGCCACCTCCAGCCTCAGAGATGTCCCCTGCCACCTCCAGCCTCAATCCACAGCTTGGGGGGTGGGAAGGATGACAGATACCCCAGCCAAAAGCCACAGGAGGGGGTGCTGGTTGAAACCCCTAAACCAGAGCTCCCTGGGGCAGCAAGGCAACCAGGGGTGGCTCCTGGCAGGGCTCCTGTCCCCAGCCAGTCCCTGTCTGGAGTGAGTCCCAGCTCCCACAGGCTCCCTCCCATCAGGACTGGGCATCACTGCAGGAGATCTACCCTTGGCATCCATCTGGGATATGCATCCTAAGAGAGATGCTCCTCTCCCCAGAGCAACCCCATCTGGATGCCCATCACCAGTCCAGCTCATTTGTGGTTTCACGAGGCAAAGTCCAAGGCAAGACTTTCTATGAATCCCCCTAGGGTGTTGTCCTTAATTATCTAATTTCCTTCCTTTGCTTTGCTCCTTTTCTTCCTCTTTGCAGACCAGCTGGAACTCCCCTTTAGATGAGAGATGAGCCAACTCGTAGTGCTGGCAGGGCTTGGATCAAGCTCTTGTGTCAAGGCTTGGTCACCTCTGAGAAATCACTGGAGAAATCTGAACTTTCAAGGCACTGATCTGCCAAAACCTGATTTTCTCCTTAGAGCATCCTCTTCTCCTGCTGCCAGAACAATTTCCTAGCTGGATTCCTATAGTGCTCGTGGTGGTGGCTATGCCTCCACCCCCTCCCCCTGCTCCCCAGGGTCCCATAAATCTTTATCTCCATATTATTCCAAGTGCTGAGCACTGATTTATGGTTTCTCCATCTACAACTTGTCAACAGCAACCCCTCAGGCACATAAAAACCAGTCGGAGGAAGTTTATAGAAAGGCAGCTTCACACTGTCCCACGCACACAGGTCACTGCTTGGGAGTGTCCTGGGCCAGC
This sequence comes from Heliangelus exortis, assembly GCF_036169615.1. Classification (NCBI taxonomy): domain Eukaryota; kingdom Metazoa; phylum Chordata; class Aves; order Apodiformes; family Trochilidae; genus Heliangelus; species Heliangelus exortis. The sequence goes on from NC_092441.1 coordinate 9,638,132, forward strand.
ACAGGAAGCTTGATTGTCACTGCCACCAAGTGCCACCACCTCCACAGCACCTCCAGGGCCCAGGGAAGAGCTGGGCCTGCTTGGGCTGGAAAGGTCCAAAGTAAAGGAGGGATATGAGTATCACAGAAACTCTTCAACTGTTTTGAGTTTTAGGCTGAAAACATAGAAAAGGAGTGATTTTTATTTTTTTTTTTTTTTTTTTTTAATGAAAACTTGAGCTCAAGGCAAGATATCTACCTAGTCAGGCCAGCTTTTAACCATCCACAGTTTTAATGACATCCAAAAATCTCTGTCAAATGAAGCAGCTGGGGCTGTGCTAGCCAGAGTGGGAAGAGTTTGCTGAGTGGCAGCCAGGGAATATTCCTGTGGCAAACCCAGCAACTGAGGAGACACTTTCTGGTTGTTTCAAGCCAGATGGGGCTCCAGCTGCCAACCTTCTCTCTGCTTCCTCTTCCTCACACACCTTCCAGTCCCAAAGACTTTCTCATGAAGTCTGAGCCATCAATGAGGAACAACCCAAATGCTGGGGCTGTGCCAACCCCTTTGCCCCAGACATCAGGGTATCTCTGAGGCAGAGGAATGAAAAGCAAAGAATTGGCTTCCCCCCCAAAAAATATTTTCCATCTAAATCTGGATCCTAAATCTTAAAAGTCCTCCAGGGTCTCAGGTCCTGAACTCTAAAAAAAAATCCCATCCTTCACACCCCTGTGCCCTGCTCTGACCTGAAGCACATGAAACCCAGAAGGCTTCTTGCTCATTAGATATTTTCTAGTTAAACCTCCACCTCTCAGGGCATCACAGACCAGTGGCCCAGATTTGTGTCCTCCATTTCTTTTTGTGGACATTTGGGGTGTTGGGGGAGCTGCCCCCACTGGAGATGCTTTGGGGTCTGATAAGGGCTGTGCACACCCAAGGGATCCCCCTCAGCTGAGCTTTTCTGAAGATCTCATCCACCCAACAGCCTCATTTTGTGAGGCTTGTGGCAACCTCACCATCTCTGGGACTTTTGCCCTGCTGCCAGATTTGACTGAAATATTAGCAGGAGAATATGCTTATAGGACCCTCATTTCCTCAGGAGACAGGCTTGAAACACATCAGGAGGAGAAAATGTTTGCTTTTTTTCCATTTTCCCCCAATAAAAGCCTTTTCCAACCCACTCTTGCCCACGCCATGTCTCCCAGGAGAGCAGGTTGAGCCTTTTTTTGATGTAGAGCTGGAAGGACACCATGCCCAGGGACTGCACCCCACTCAGCTGCTCTCTGCCCGGCCAGAGTTGCCCCTGGGGATGGTCTTTGACCAAATTTGACATCATTTGACTGAAAAATAAAAGGGATAACATCTCCCATGACAAAACCCAACATCCTGCAGCACAGCCAGGAGAAGAAAACCCAGGTGCTTCATCCTTGGGTGTCTCAGCATCCCCACCAGCAGCTCAGGAAAGGTGGAGCCGGGGGACACGAGAGAGGAATTTTAAACAATTTCTTTTTTTTTTTTTTTTTTGAAAGGAGAAGATTTTCTAGCGTTTTGGAAAATGCTGCCATAATTGTCTTATTGTCTGTATCACTAATGCCTGCCCAGAGTGCTCCTGCCCAAAAAAGTGGATTTATTACCCTGGTTCAAAGCCCCCTCCGGATTAGTGGCGACTCTTGCTCAGTGGAGGCATTGTGGGCCCCGTCTGTTCCTTGTTATGGAGAAGACAAAGACAAGGTCTAATCTGTGAAATTTGGCCCAAAACCACAGGGGGGCCAAAGCCCTTGGCTTCTCCAAGTGCCAGTTCAGGAGGAAGAAATGGGAGAGCCCTGAGAAGCGGCACAGGAGGAGGGGACACTGGGAAACGCCGGGAGATTATTTGGCTTTGCCTGATAAAAGGGGGAATTCATTTTCTGCTGGCAAGGAACCTTTAAATCTCCCAGAGAATGTGCTGAGGGACATTGTGCATGAACATGATCCTTTGGAGGACTAAATCCAGTTCACAATATCACAGACAAGCTGACGATCTCGTTGCAAAGCAGTTAACAGTTAAGTTTTTTAAAGCCATTATTAGTATTCAGAGTTAACACGGAGACTTTTCAACCTCTGCTTCTTGCTTTGCAAAGTGGCTGGGGCCAGGCTGGGTGGGGTACACACTAAACACCAGGGTTTCTCTTCCCCGTGACCTAAACCTGTGGGATTTGTGCCTCCCGTGGTGGGGATGCTCTGCCATTAAATATGGTCTCACCCATCATCCCTGGAGGATGCTGGCCCTGGAGCCAGCATAAACCTCTCAGCACTGCTCAGGTGTAGAGGTACCAGGTCAGAATTCTCCTCTCCCTGGATAAAGAACAAGGGTAGGTCTCCAAATGAAGGAGCCCCACTTGGTTTGAGTTGTTTCTCCAGAGACATGAGCCAAAGGAAACCAAAAAATCAGCTTCAGGACTGGGGGAAGCTCAGAGATGGATTCCAGCTACAGGGGGACAACTGGACTGACCCCAGGAGTTTCCCAAACAGGGGCTTCCCCAGCCAGGTGTGTTCACTGGAACCAGGATTTAAAGTTCCCAAGTTCCCAAGGGTCAGGGGGGAAAAAAGGCAACTACCAAAAAAAATTGCTGAAATATGAATGGCTGAACAAACTCTCTAAATACTAAGCCACAAACTACAGGAAATTTGTTGCCTGCATCAGGAGGGCACAGGCTGCACTACTGAAGCAACAGGAAAGTTAAAGTTGAGTTGTTTTGGTATTTTTCTGTTACAAATAGATCTAAAGAGAGCTCAGCCTGGAGGTTTATCCCTCTGTTTACCTTTCACCACACACGTTTGGAGGGAAGGTTGAAGATTAGCAGCCAGAAATGCCTCCAACCCAAACCCAGGGCTGGAAAAACATGTGAATTTTGGTCATGCTATTTGTCAACTTTTGGGTGGGCCAGAGACATCCCAAGTTCAACCCCTTTTCCAGGGCACTTTGCATCCTCTCATGCCTGGTCCTAAAATATGTTTTCAGGTATTTTTTAAGTCCCAAACTGGGTAAATAATGGATCATCAGAGGGCTGGAGCACCTCTCCTATGGAAACAGAGAGTTGGGGTTATTCAGTCTGGGGCAGACCCCGAGGAGACCTCATTGTGGCCTTCCAGTACCTTAAAGGGGCTACAAGAAAGCTGGGGAGGGACTTTTTAGGATGTCAGGAAGTGATAGGACCTGGGGGAATGGATTTAAAGTAGGGGAGGGGAGATTTAGATTGGAAGTTAGGAAGAAGTTCTTCACCATGAGGGTGCTGAGACCCTGGCACAGGTTGCCCAGAGAGGTGGTGGGAGCCCCATCCATCCCTGGAAGGTTTTAAGGCCAGGCTGGATGGGGCTCTGAGCAACCTGAGCTGGTGGGAGGTGTCCCTGCCCATGGCAGGGGATTTGGAACTGGGTGGGCTTAAAGGTCCCCTCCAACCCTGACAATTCTAGGATTCTATAAAGCACAGAAACACCACTGTCTGTGCTCCAGGGGATGGGGGCTGCCTCATCAGATCCCTGCATAAACTAGTGACTCGTCCTGGGAGCTTCAGACAGAGATATAAAACTCCAGGACAGACAGTTTTGCAATAGCTTGGCTCCCAGGGGAAATCTCTCCTGAGTGCAGGCAGTTAGTAGCTGGCTGGGAGTGCTTCTCCCCGTATATATATTAATCCCAGCTAATGGAACTACAGATGTTCTCATTCACCAGCCCATCTAATCCTGTTGGGTCTCTGCCATGGTGTCTCAGAGCATGAGTTCTACGAGTTAATTAGGTACCGTGCAGAGCAGCATTTCCTTTTATCATTGAAAACAGGTTGCCTTTTAGAGGCCTTTCAATGTCCCTTTGTGTCGGGTGGTCCCTCCCCACCCCAGCCCCGTTTTGGAGGAGCAGTGAAGAGCAGCAGCACCTGTCTGACCTCCCCATTGCTCTGCCTTGCTTGGCACCCCTCCACCCCCTCTTGGCAAGGCAGTCCTCAGCTTTTCCCCCACCCTCAGGTGCCTCTCCAAGCTTTTCACTCCAGCTTCCCAGCTGAGGAGCTGCTATTGATGTCGCTGGTGTCACAAGCTCATCTTCATCCCCCACCTCCCCCTTCACCTCCTCCCCTTTCATCACCCAACCTCCTATCTCGGCTCTCCTCTCCTTTGCAATCAGCCAGATGTTTCATTGACTTCCAGATCTGTTCCTGGAGTGTTTGCAGTTAATTGGGACCCTTCAGCCTGGAGGAGCCAGGCTCGTCCCTCCTGCCCATTCTCCCTCCTTCCCAGCTCTGGGTTGTGTCTGCACAACCTCACCCACCCAGACCTCTCTGCTCTCCTCATCTCTGCACTGCCCAAGCTCAAGGTGGTCACAGAGAAATGCTGGTAACTCCCTGCTTGCCAGCTCATGGCTCTTCTCAAAATCAAAATCGGTTTCTGTGGGCATTGCTACCTTCTTCCCCCTTCAAACCTCACCATTTCCTCCTGTCTGGTGTTTTCTCCTCCCCAGCCAGATTTTAAGCAGAAAACAACCAATAATTCCTGGTCTTCTCTGCCACAGAGACACAGCAAAGATTTTTTGCTACAGATTTTCTGAAAGAACAATAAGGATGCCAAGGGAGTTTTTGCACCAACCACTCCCCATTTGCCATGCTAAGTGCAATCGTTCTTCCGTTTGGGGTAATGACAAAAAGAATTAGGGTTGGAGAGGATGAGGGGAAGGGTTTCAGACTGGAAGAGGAGAGAAGGAGTTGAGATCTTAGGAAGAAATTCTTTGCTGTGAGGGTGCTGAGCCCCTGGTTGCCCAGAGAAGCTGTGGCTGCCCCATCCCTGGCAGTGTCCCAGCCCAGGTTGGATGGGGCTTGGAGCACCCTGGGCTGGGGGAGGTGTCCCTGACCATGGCAGGGGGGGCACTGGGTGGGCTTTAAGGTCCCTTCCAACCCAACCCAACCCAGTCTGGGATTCAGTGAATTTGAACTTCACTGAAAAAATCAGCACCCCAAGGATGGCTGAGGGAGGAGAAGAGCTGTGATTGCTGGCTGCAAGTGTTTGCACTGGCCAGGGAACTGCAAATTGCCTTTAATTGCTCCTAATTGCTGGCACTGGTTCAGTTCCTCTGGGACAGGGACTGCAAGGACATCTGCAGCCACTGCTCAGCCCCCCTCCTGCCTCCCCACACCGGGAGGGCTGAGCTGCTGCTGACCCAGAGGGGTTTCTGGAAGACATAAAAGTCAAAGCAAGGTCAAAGCTGTGCTCAGAGAGCCAAAGTGCTGCTGCCCAAGGGGAACAATCCTGGTGATGGAGAACAAGAGGTATGAGGAGCAGCTGAGGGCCCTGGGGGTGCTGATCCTGGAACAGAGGAGGCTGAGGGGAGACCTTCTGGCTCTCTGCAACCCCCTGAGAGGAGGTTGGAGCCAGGGGGGGTCGGGCTCTGCTCCCAGGGAACAAGGGATGGGACAAGAGGAACTTTTGGCACAACTCAAGTGGTGCCAGGGGAGGTTTAGGTTGGAGCTGGGGAAGAATTTCTCCCTGGAAAGGGTTGTCAGGGCCTGGCCCAGGCTGCCCAGGGCAGGGCTGGAGTCCCCATCATCCCTGGAGGGGTTTCAGAGCCCTGGAGATGTGGGGATGAGGGACATGGGTTAAACACTGCACTTGGTAGAGTCAGGGGAATGGTTGGTAGAGTTGGGTTATGGTTGGACTCAAGGATCTGAAAGGTCTTTTCCAACCAGAACAATTCTGTGATTCTGGAAAGGTCTGGGGCTTACAGGGTCCTGGGCAGCAACAAAGATTTGGGGACTGGTGGCAGAAGAGCTGGGGACCTCTCTACACTCAGTTTACCCCAGGGCATGTTGGAGGGAACAATCAGCCAGAGGCTTCTTCTTGTGAGGTCCTGGAGGAAGGGATGGTGATTCCCAGCTCCTCCACCACTTCTCTGCTCTGTAACCCTGGGCACATCACCCGTGCCCATGGGGACACAGCTGACACCCGTGCTGGGAGAGGAGAGCAGACAACCTCAGACAGATACGGCTGTAAAAATAACCCCAGCATCTTTGGACAAGCTGTGCTGAGGCATTACCTCATGAGGGAAGGAAGCAGCAGCATCACTATTTATTTATGTGGTGTCCAAAGAGCTCTCTGTGCTCTGCAGCCCATCCTCCAAGAGCCTGATTCTGGAAATTTTACTCATCACAAAGCTTTTTTTTTTTTTTTCTTCCCCCTCTCCTGTCCAAGCTGTCTCCCTGGAGCCAGTGCAATGCCTTGACATGGGTGAGGATTACTCACAGGCTGGGGCTGAAACCCATGAGCAGAGCCCCAGAGAGGGGCCTGAAACATGAGGCTTGTTCCTCCCCATCCTCCTGCCCTTTGCCTCTCCTTCTGTAACCCTTTCCTGATTTGCTTCTTTTTAAATTAACTCCTGCCTCTCTGCTCTTCTTCAGCTCTTTGCTGTCCTTTCAGCAGGTTTGGCCTTTAGGAGGTTTTTATTTCCTCTCCCCCAGCAATATTGCAGCCAAGCCTCGGGGCTGCAGCTCTTCCCCTCTCAACCTCTCACTCTGTGCTCATCACCTACCCCACCAATTTCAAGTTAAAACTTTTCCAATCCAGCCTGGGAAAGGAAGATTTCCACCATGGGCAGGTTTGCAAGCAGCTGGTTCCCAGGGGCAGCTCGAGGCAAGGGGAGAAAGCAGAAGCTTTAATCAGAAACCCCAAATGAGAGGTGTTAGGGGGAGGAGGAGAAAAGAAGCAAAAGCTTTGTTTTAGTTTCTTTCCCCCCTCTTTCATGTGAAAAATCATCACGTTTTGCAAGGCTCTCCCCATCCAGCACCAGTGGAGCTGTGGGGATGCTGAGAGCTTACTGGTGCTTTAGGGTGCCTGGGACAGAATGCCCCATGTCAGGGAAAAAGGGACATCCCAGTGCATGGCCATCCCAGTTCAGGGACATCCCTGTTGGGAGCTGTGCCAGTGTTTGGACATCCCAGTGCAGGAGGGTTCCAGGCTCCACCCAAACCCTGCACAAAACCTGGGAGCTGCTGCCCAGTCAGTAAAGGTCAAACTGGGAGCTGCAGGATGGTGCTGGGGCAGCCAGGAGGGAAGCTGCAGGCAAACACCAAACTTTGGACACCCAGCCCCAATGAGGGGGGGGATCATAGAATCATAGAATGGGCTGGGTTGGAAGGGACCTCAGAGATCATCAAGTCCAACCCTTGATCCACTCCCCCCGTGGTTCCCAGCCCGTGGCACTGAGTGCCACATCCAGGCTCTTTTGAAATATCTCCAGGGATGGAGAATCCACCCCTTCCCTGGGCAGCCCATTCCAATGGCTGATCACCCTCTCCCTAAAGAAATTCTTTCTCATGTCCAACCTAAACCTCCCCTGGCACAACTTGAGACCTCTTGTGCCCTCTTGTCTTGCTGAGAGTTGCCTGGGAAAAGAGCCCAACCCCCCCCTGGCTCCAACCTCCTTTCAGGGAGTTGGAGAGAGTGATGAGGTCTCCCCTGAGCCTCCTCTTCTCCAGCCTCAACACCCCCAGCTCCCTCAGCCTCTCCTCACAGGATCTGTGCTCCAGTCCCTTCACCAGCCCAGTTGCCCCAGTATGATCTGCCATCCCCAAATGGTGCAGCTGCAGGGGGGCTCAGAGCCAGGGGGTGCAAGGCAAAGCAAGCAGCACTGGGGGATTCAGCACAAGCTTTCCCAGGAATGAGAAGTTCAGTTTAGGGGTGTTTGAAAGCCAAGCCCAGCCCCTGGAGCCTGTAGGGACCCCTCCACTGGTCCTGAGCCCTGGTTTTTGGGCAGGTTTTGCCCCACTCCCTGTCTCTGGCAGGCAGCTCACACACGGGGCAGAGGGAGAGAGCAGCCTGAGTGCTCCCCAGGGAGGGCTTTGGCTGGCTCCTGCCGAGGATGCTGCCCAAGAAAAGGAAAGAAGGAAAGCTTTCCTGCCTTTCCCTGCCACTGCTCAGCAGGGGCAGACCACAGTCTGGCACAGCACTCACAGCTCTTAGAAATCAGGGCTGTTAACAAATGTGCGAGGCAGTAATCCTTTTGGAGCAGTGATGATAACAAGCCCCAATTCTTTTTTTTTTTTCTTACTTTTTTTGGCTTTTTTTTTCTTTTTTCTTTTTTTTTTTTTTTTTTTTTTTTTTGTGAACCAAACAGCTGTGCCGGTAAAGTCCCACTGTGGGAAATGAGCTGGTGAATGATTTCAAGTACAGTATTTACATCCCCTGCCAAACTCTTCACATCTGCCCAGCTCTGCAGTCAAGCTTCCATCCATCTGGCTGGGAACAGCAGGTCCTCCAGCCTGCCTCTATCCCACAAGGGCATTTCCTTCCTGATCCCACAGTGCCAGCTGCCTGGGATGCTGCTCAGCAGGGAAGGGCTCGAGCAAAAGGACTGAGAGGAGTGAGTGCTGGTTTTTGGGTTTTTTTTTCTTGTAGTGCACGGGAAATGAATTCCCAACATCTCTGAAAGTGATTGCTTCCTGCCTGAGAGCTCGTGTGCTGAAGGGCTGATGAAATGCTCCTTGATTTTCTACCTCTTCCTTACAGCTCCACCCCTGCTCCAGGGAGCCCAAAGGAGCCTGAATCCCACTGGGGTGGGGACAGTGGGTGCTGTAGCTCCTCGAGTGCCTTGGCTGCTCCCCTCCTCTTCAAGCCCTTCAAACACAGCACCCACGGGACCAGGCAGGTGCTGTGTCCGTGGGTGGGCACCCCCCAGCCCACGCTGTGGATCTGCAGAGCTCTCCTTGTCCTGGCCAAGACGCTCCTGGCCGCAGCTCCGTCTCCAACCGTGGAGACCTCACCAGAGCTCCAGCCTGCTCCACGCCTTCTCTCTTCTCCCTTTGACCCTCTCGTTGTGTGTTTCCACCCTACAGAGTGTGACTGCCATCCCGTGGGTGCTGCTGGCCAGACCTGTAACCAGACCACAGGGCAGTGTCCCTGCAAGGACGGTGTCACCGGCATCACCTGCAACCGCTGTGCCAAGGGCTACCAGCAGAGCCGCTCCCCCATCGCCCCCTGCATAAGTAGGTGGATCCCTCCTTACACCCCTCCAGTTCAGACCTATAACTTCTGCCAACCCACAGGAGCTGGGGGGCTACCAACCCCACCCCATAGGTGCCAACCTCGGTGGGGACGGAGCTGCCAGGGTGACCCTGCAGTCCGAAACTCACCCTCAGCTTCCAAATAATCACAGAACCATAGAATGGGCTGGGTTGGAAGGGACCTCAGAGCTCATCAAGTCCAACCCTTGATCCACTCCCCCCGTGGTTCCCAGCCCATGGCACTGAGTGCCACATCCAGGCTCTTTTGAAATATCTCCAGGGATGGAGAATCCACCCCTTCCCTGGGCAGCCCATTCCAATGGCTGATCACCCTCTCCAGAAAGAAATTCTTTCTAATGTCCAACCTAAACCTCCCCTGGCACAACTTGAGACCTCTTGTGCCCTCTTGTCTTGCTGAGAGTTGCCTGGGAAAAGAGCCCAACCCCCCCCTGGCTCCAACCTCCTTTCAGGGAGTTGGAGAGAGTGATGAGGTCTCCCCTGAGCCTCCTCTTCTCCAGCCTCAACACCCCCAGCTCCCTCAGCCTCTCCTCATAGGATCTGTGCTCGAGTCCCTTCACCAGCCCAGTTGCCTCCTTTGGACCTGCTCCAACACCTCAATCTCCTTCCTGAGCTGAGGGGCCCAGAACTGGACACAGGACTCAAGCTGTGGCCTCCCCAGGGCTGAGCACAGAGTTCAGCTGCCTGGCTGGGTGGGTTGTCTGAAGGTATCTCCTGCCCAATCTGCTGGTCATTTGGTTTTGTTTCACAGGGCAAAGGTTTTCCCCCCAAGAGCACATTTGCTTCGGGGTGCCCTGTCAAGTCTGGGTGCTAAGGTAGATTGCTACAAACAGGTTTTTCTCTCCAAAATCAGGCTGTGCCGTGCTGGCACAGAGCTCAAAGGGAGTTACCAACACAGCAGGGCAGCTGATAGCCCCTGGCTTGCCATGGAGGAACACTCCTACAGCCCCAAGGTTTACCCCTTGTTCCCTTGGGGCTGCTTTTGAGCTTCTTTTCCCAAGGCTGCTCTCATCCTCTGCACTTAACAACAGCAGCAAGCACCAGGTGTTGCTCCTGAAGTCTCTGGGTTGGAGCTTCTCCTCTGCAAACATCCCCAGGCAAGGGCTGGGGGAGCTCTGGGCTTCTCCTTTCTGTCTCTTGCTTTGGCTGTTGGTGGATCACTGGGTAGCACCTTGTGAGAGACATCTCCACAAACAAAGCATCAAAATCCCAGTGCCAGGACCAAGCTGGGAAGGAGGGTCTGCTCCTCTTGAGGTTGATTCCTCACTGCTAAAAGTAGAAAAAAAAACCCAAAAAAAAGTGAAGGTTAAAAAATCAAGTCTTGGTTGGGAACCCCTAGTCTGCTCCTGTGCTGTCCCTCCCTGGGTTTGTCCCTCAGGGTGACCATTGATAAAGGATGGGGAAGATCCCTATTTTCCACCTTCCCCTGTTGAAGAAAACATACATTCCAGGGTGGTTTGGGGTCACTTGAGATTCATTCTTCCCTGTGTTGCAACGGGAGGGCAAGAGCTCAAACCAGATGCTTGTTTCCCCAAGATGCTCCAGTCACAGCTCGGGTATGCTTTGCAACAAATATGTGCAAAAGTTTATCATTAATCATTCCCCAGGGCCCTGGTAAATCAGAGGGTAAATTGTTCCTTGCATCACCTCCCTTGGGATCCAGCACACTAAATAAAGACAGACACAGAATTTCAACACGAGCCAACCAGGGCTTTGGAGCTGGGCTGTGCAGAACCCATATGCTCAAGGCTGCCCACTGCAGCCCAGCCCTCGAGAGAGACCCTTCCTTGGGTGTCACTGCAAAACAGCTCCAAAAAATCTTGGTTGAAATATTTTTCAAGCAATGCTGGGTTCTGGCTGCCAAGCTGCTGAGCAGTTGTTGGGCATTTGGTCTGCACGGGCAGTGCTAATGCAATGAAAATGAGGAGCTGAGCAACTCACAGTTCTCTCAGCCTCCAAAAAAAACCCCAAAGCAGCACAATTGTGTCCTTGAAAACTGTCAGTCAGCACACCCTACATGGGGGGGATGTCTTTCAGATGTATTTTATATGGATGCAGGGGACTTGCTCTCCAGCCCTGCCTGCTCTGCCCTTCCAGCCAGCCCTGGCAGGGCACAGGCAGCAGCGATGATCCAAATGATCTCCAGGAGCACAGTTTCTCTCTGATTTACCCCTGCTCCAGTCCCCAAGGCCTATAGACATCCGAAAACAACTTCCTGGGGAAGTTTATTCCTCCAGTTTATTCCTGGGGAAGTTTATTCCTCCAGTTTATTCCTGGGGAATAAACAAGACCCCGGTGGGTTTTACCTGTGTAGGAGCCCAGGCAGCTGTGAGCACCCATCCAGCCTGGGTACAGCTTGTGCTGTCTGGTCACCTACTGCCTGGTTATTCCCTCTGTGGTCCCCAGGGGCTTATCCCTGTCTTTCATTGCATTAAATGACCATTTAATTGCATTTCATGCCCATTGGGCTGCACCCCTCGGAGCTGCCCTGACTGCAATGCAGACAGAGCCAAGCAAACACAGGGGTAGTCCCCAGAGCAAAAGCAGAAGGAGGCAGGTGCCAAAACCAAACTGGTGCCTAATTTCCACTTTTTAAACAGTTCCCCTCCCGGGGAATGCACAGGGGACACATCTGGGGATGCACAGAACTCACAGCCCATGTGCCCCAAACCCACAATGGATCACGGGAGCTGCACCAGGGGAAAGAGATCATCTTACCAAGTTGGGACCAGAGTCTGTGCTCCAGCTGTGGCCCAGCTTCTCTGACATCAACAAACTGTCAGACTGGGGCAGGGAGATGCAGAACGTGATGGGCTTTCAAGCAGGCAAAGCTGAGCCCACAGCAGAAGCAGTTGTGTTGGCACCAGAGAGAACATCCCAGCTGAGAGATGCAAAGCTTTACCTGCATCCCTGGCTCTCATCAGAGACTTGGATGGAAACAGCACCTGGAAGGGACATCCCTGGAACTGGGAGAGGCAGCAGCACTCCCATGGTTTGCTGGGGGTGGGCACAGCAGCCCCAGCCCCTCCCAGAGGAGCCCTCACCCTGGGACACAACCTGGCCGTGGCTGGCCAGGGCACCAGAGTTACCTGGCTGGGTGTTTCATCTTTTATTTAGAGCCCCAAGCCAATATTTTCAGTGCACAGCACCCTTCCCCACAGCCCCTGGAGCAGCCCAGCATCTCAGATCTGGTCCTGGCATGCTGAGTCCTGGGGGTCTTGCAAGGGGGGAAGGGTTGGGAAGGTCAACGCAGCTTGTGCAAGGGACAGGCTCTTGGGGATCAGGAATAATGCCCTTTTTTTTTTTTTGTTTTTCTCTCCTCTCCTTTCCTGCCTGCTTCTCACTGTCCTGCACAGAGATCCCTGCTGCCCCCCCCACCACTGCTGCCAGCAGCACAGAGGAGCCTGCAGGTAGGTTGTCTCTTCTTCTAAAGCATCTTGATGGCAAAGGGCTTTTGAGCAATCAGCTGCCCGACAGGAAATAATTTTAAATTAATACATTAATTCTGTTGCTTATACTGGGACAAGTGGTTTCCATTTGTGCCCCAAGTATCTGAAGCATCTCGAGAGGTTGGTCCTATGGGAGAGCAGGGAAGATGCAGAGGGGCTTTCCCAGAGGTGGTTAAACCTATAAGCAACAAAAGTTACCCAAAGTGGGACCAATGCTGGTTGGAAAAGAGGTAAGGACTCAAGACGTGGTTGATTATTAAAGCTGAGTGGTTCCTACTCAAGTAGGAGAGCCCTAAAAGAACAATCCAGCCGAGTTCTTCTGGGGGAGGAGGACTAGAGAACCAAAAATGCTGCAGAAGAGAGCAAAAAACCCAAAGTGTTGCTTACTACTGCCTATAAGCATCCTTTTTTTTTAACTGCTTAGCTCTGTGTATTTATGGTGCTGCTGGGACACATGCAGCATCTCGTGGCCACCTCTGGGGGTCCTTGGGGTGGGACGTGGCTGTGGTTGGTGGTATTGCTGGGGACAGTTGTGCTCAGATGTGTCTCAGGGTCAGTGGCTGCATTTATCTGTGATTTATCCTGCTCAGAGCAAGGGATCCTCCAGGTGCTGGGACCTGGAACCCTCCATATTTCATCCCTTCTTCTTCTTAGCCAGGAGTGTCCCAGGTTTCAGCATCACTCATCTCCCAGCACCACCCTGAAGCATCCTGCTGAAAATTCACAGTGGTTTCTTGGTGAACCCTTAAATCTGTGTCCCTGCCAGAGCTCCCATGATGTGGGTGCAGAAGTGTTATAGTGATGGAGAAAAAAAATGAGTGGGAGACTTTGGGCAGCCAGTTCTGGGGGGAGATGCTGCTTTATTTCTCTGGTTCATGGATCCACAGGACACAAAGTGCTTTCCTTGCCAGGGGCCAAGTTAGAGTCACCACCAGATGGAGAAAACAAGGGGTAAATTCCAAAAGAGCCTTGGCCAAAGCTGGTCTTGGTGCAAAGAGTGGAACAATGGTGACTCTGGAGAAGGATCCTGCCTGGTTCTGTTTAGTTCTGATCTGGGGAAATGGTCCAGAATGGAATTGTTTAAATGAAATGCATTTTTGCTCCCCCATGCTGGGAAACAGGAGGATGAGGAGGAGGGGGAGGAGGTGCTTCTCATTTTCATGGCCAGGAGACGAAAGCCTTTCCTACCACCCCTTTTTATTCTGGCCCTGTTCAGAGATACAGAAGGAGGAGAAAAATAAATAAATAAATAAATACCAGTGTGGGGGGGAAAAGGTTTACAAACCTGCCAGTCAGTCCTTGTCTTATCTGAATTGAATCCAGATTGGCTTGGAAATTATTATCCTAAGTGGATGATTTCAGCTTAAATAAAACCAGGTGATTGGATCCGTGCAACTTCGCACGGTTTTCCCCTGGAAAGCATCCTCCCCCGTTTCAAAAACCAGATCTGGACTTTCCAAAAGTGATTTGGGCTCAAGGTGTTGCCTGGGGCCTTTTGTTTCTGGCTGGTGACGAAGAGGTTGGATGTAGGTGCAGAAAAGGGAAACAAAAACCCCCAAACCCACCATTTAGTGATCCCTGGGTGTGCCTCAGATGTGCGGAGCCCCCGGAGCAGCTTGGCTGCACTTGCAGCTTCCCCAGAGCAGGCAGAGGTGGGATGGATGCCATGGGATGGAAGGGAGGATGATTAATGCCTTCTGGAAGGAGTTTGGGAAGGGAGATGGGCAGGAAGGTCTCTGCTCTGGAGCTGACTGGAATAGTCTCAAGGAAAAATTTAAAAATCCCAAGCAAGCATTAGAAAAAACACCAAACAAACAAAACAAACAAACAAAAAAAAAAACAGCCAACCAACCAACAAACAAACAAACAAAAAAAAACCCCAAACAATCCCATGGGCTGTCTGGGACTGTTCCTGCTTCTGCATCTCACTTGGAAAAAAAAACACAAACAAAGGTTATGGCTTCAGTCCGGGAAAATAGAAATTCTGGAGGAAAGAGTAGAAAACACTCCCAGGAAAACAGCCCTTCCCCCAGGCAGAGTCATGGAATCATGGAATGGGTTGGGTTGGAAGGGACCTTAAAGCTCCTCCAGTGCCACCCCTGCCATGGTCAGGGACACCTCCCCCAGCCCAGGGTGCTCCAAGCCCCATCCAACCTGGGCTGGGACACTGCCAGGGATGGGGCAGCATCAGCCTTCCCAGGAAACCTATTCCAGAGCCTTCCTGCCCTCATGGTGAAGAATTTCAGGTCTCCAACCAAGCAGCCCTGGAGCTCCCACAGCAACCTGCCTGGGAGAGGGAGAGATGCTCTCCTCCTCCCAGGGGTCTGGGAGGCTGCTGCTTGGGCTGATCTGGGCACAGGCAAATTTAAAAAAAAAAAAAAAAAATGTACACCCAAAAAAAAAACAACAAAAAAAAACCCCCCAAAAAACCAACCAACCAAACAAACAAACAAAAAAACCAAACCCAACCAAACCAAAAAAAAAAAACAAAAAACAAAAAACAAACCATCCAAAAAAAACCCAACCAACTTTGGTAGCACCTTGAGAATTCAAGGTGACAGGGACTACCAGAAGAGAGAGTTCAGCTTCTGCCAGCTGATGTGTGTGGAAAGGGAACAGCCTGAGGAGGGGTCTGATTCCAAGCCAGATTTCTCTCAAGACCAACAATCACCAAGTCTGAACCCTGCAGAATCCCAAGCAGGGGATCTTCCTATTTATCCTTTGTGGTCAGATTTGACTTCCTGGGCAGCACCCAGAGCTGCTCTTGGATGGCAAGGTGTGTGGGCAGTGCTCCCCTCCCACTGAACTCCCAGCTGGGATGAGCAGGAGCTGCCAGGCTGTGGGCACTGCCCCTGGTGAGGATGTCCCCAAAGCCAGGGAAAGGGCAGGGACAGGGGGGACTTTGCACCAGTGGAGAGAAAAAAATCCCAGCTCCTCACTAGCAGGGAACTGGAGCTCTGCAGAGAGCTGGGAGCATCCCACAGGCTGGGAATAAAGGGCTGCCCAGCTCTCAGGGGTACAACAGGAGGGGAAATCCTCATTTTGGTCCCCCTGGTGTAAATCTGGGCTCAGCCCGGGGGTCTCCTGCTTTGTAGCCATCCAAATGAGGGCATTCAGCACCCCTGGGGCATTCTCTGGGCTGTCGGGGAGGTGATGGATGGGCTGGGTGAGTGAGTGACTGATGGGTGGCCCAGAGCATCCCAGCTCCTCCTGAAAGGGTTCTCAGGGTGAGCCCCAGAGAATGGCTGGGAGGACAATAGGGGTGAGGGGTTTGCAGTGAGGAAGCTTCTGGTTGCTTTCCAACACTTCAGAAAGTCTGTAGGGGAAAAAAAAACAACAAAACAACACACAAAAAAAAAAAACCCAACCAACCAACGAACAAATAGAAAACAGAAAAATAAAAAAAAATAAAAAATAAAAAAAAAGGAGGGGAAAAAAGGCAAAAATAAACAACAAACAAAACCTGCAACCCACCAACAAACAAATGGAAATCAGAAAAACAAAACAAAAGACAGGAAAAAGCACAAACCAAAAGAAAAAAACACAAAACAAGAAGAAAGCATAAAAAAACCACCCAAAAACCAAACAACAAAGCAAATCAACAAAACCAAACCACCACAAAACTTCTGCTGCAATGCAGATAAACTTCATGCACAACCTCATCACGTTCTTACAACCCCCTCACAAGGCTTCCTGCATCCCCACATCCCTCCATCTCTCTTTCCCTCCATCTCTCCATCCCCACATCCCTTTTTCTCTCTGTCCCTCCAGTCACATCTCTCTACATCCCTCCATCTGCAGCTCTAGGATGCTGTCACCTCAGGGACTGTCCTGCCACCAGGAGCCCCTGGATGTCCCCAAGCCATGGGCACCATGGCCAAGCCACAAGCTTCAGAGCAAGGACTTCAGGAGCCCAGAATTGTCACCAAACCCATTTAAAAAATAATAACAATGATGATTTTGAAGTGAAATGAACTGCTCCTCTCCCCTTCCTGGAACATTGCCCAGTGCTGCTTCCCTTTGGCAAAGTTAAATCCTTGCCTCCAGCCCCATCCCTCCATGTCCATGTTTTCCCTGGAATGGAAAGTCTGATTTGCCCCAGCCCTGGTTTCTGTCCTGTCCCCAGGTTCCCCAGAGCACCCTCCTGGCCAGGGACCTTCTGTCAGGCTGGGGGTTTGTAGCGTGGCCAGGTTGCTGCTCCCCAGCTGATTTCCTGGGGATGGATTTCAGCATCTCAGCTCTGTGCAGGGCTGTGACCCCGTGTGGGGATGGTGGCCCTGGGCTTTGCCAGCATCAGGTGGGACAAAACACCTCCTGGTCCCCTTGTGTCCTGGGGGCTCAGCACTGGGATGGATCCTGTGGGAAGGGGGAGGGAATGTGGTCCAGAAAGAGGGACAAGGAAGGTGCAAAGGCTTGGGTCATTGCAGAGTAAATCTCCTGTGTTTCTGTGGTGTTTTAGTGACACAACTGGGCTGTCCCCACGGTGTCACTGGTGGCAGTGGCCTGCTGGCTCCTCCTCTATCTGGGAAAACTGGGATGCTGCTGTGGGAGCCCATGTCCTGAAACATCAACAACTGAACAGAGTACCCAGAATCCTGGGGTCAGTTCTGGGCCCCTCAGGATCAGAAGGACATTGAGGGGATGGAGAGTGTCCTGAGAAGGGAATGGAGCTGGGGAAGGGGCTGGAGAAGTTGTGAGGGCCCTGGGGGTGCTGATCCTGGAACAGAGGAGGCTGAGGGGAGACCTTCTGGCTCTCTGCAACCCCCTGAGAGGAGGTTGGAGCCAGGGGGGGTCGGGCTCTGCTCCCAAGGAACAAGGGATGGGACAAGAGGAACTTTTGGCACAACTCAGGTGGTGCCAGGGGAGGTTTAGGTTGGAGCTGGGGAAGAATTTCTCCCTGGAAAGGGTTGTCAGGGCCTGGCCCAGGCTGCCCAGGGCAGGGCTGGAGTCCCCATCATCCCTGGAGGGGTTTCAGACCCTGGGGATGTGGGGATGAGGGACATGGGGTGGGGGTGGCCTGGGCAGTGCTGGGTTACTGGTTCGACTGGGTGATCTCAAAGGGCTTTTCCCACCAAGGCAACCCCGGGGCTGGGAATGCCCTGGGAGCTGCAGGAGGACACAGCCCGACCCGGGGCACCCCCGGCCGCATCCTGCAGGGTGCTGGTGGTGGAGCTGGTGCCAACCAAACACCTCCCCCCCCAAATCCCAGCCCTGCTGGATGCTGGAAGTGAGGAAGGGGCTTCAGGAATCCCCGGATCCCCCCGCAGTGGCTTTTCCACCCGCTCCAGGCGAGAGGCTTTAATCTAATTACACGCTTTATTTGCGCCAATTTGTTTTTCAATCAATCTTGTTCAGGCAGAAGAAAGGAGGCTGCTGCGGGCTCATTTGCACCTCCTTGTTCCAAGGGGGAGGTTAAGGGCAGTTTTCCTCCCGGCTGGGGATGCCTGCGGGGCTGCGGAGCTGCCTCCTCCCTCCGCAGGGGCTGCCCGGTCCAGAGGGGAGGTATTTTGGGGGGAGGAAGGGGGGATAATAATTCACCCATTTTTGCCCCGAACACCACAGAGGTGCCCAAATGGGACAAAAAGCAGCAAAAAGACCCTGTCCTGCAGCCGGGTGCCCCGGGCCGTGATGTGCAGGGCAGGAAGGGCTCAAGAGCCCCCTGCCAAGTGGTTCGAGGTGCCAGGGAGTTCTGGGGTTGTCCTGAAGCAAAGATTTGAGTGGATTTTTAGCCAAGGGTTTCAACAGGGTCCCGAGGGATTGTGAGGATGCTGGTGATGGGGCAAGGGTGGCCTCAGCACCCCATGGATGTGACCCCAGAGTGCTTTGGGGAGCAGGAGATGGTGCAGAGCCTGAGCAGGTACCTGCACACAGAGAAGTCCCAGCTCCTCCCTGAGGCTGCCTGAGGAGCTGGAAGGGCCGAGGGGCAGCTGGTGGGACAGATCCTGCCAGGGCACCCTGTGGGGACAGCTGCCCAGAGGCCATCTGAGGATGGGCAGACAAGAAGGGCACACAGCAGCCATGGTTAAATGCAACCTCCTCATGCCAGAGGTTTGCTCAGCACAAACCCCCTGGGAGCATCCCCAGGTCCTCAGGATCCCCCCGTGCTCAGGCTGAGGAGGGGACAATCCTGGGGACCCTTCTGTAGGTCAGACAACATCCAGGACTTGAGAAACCCAGTCCTTCCTCATACCAACTATAGCATCCCAGGCTGGGTTGGGTTGGAAGGGACCTTAAAGATCATCTCATTCCCAAACCTTGCCAGGGGCAGGGACACCTCCCACCAGCCCAGGTTGCTCCAAACCAACCTGGCCTTCAGCACTTGGACTCCATCATCTTTAAGGTCCCTTCCAACCCAAACCTTTATGACTTGGATTTGTGCTTTAGTTTGGCTGCACATCCCTCTGGGTGCAAACAGGAGTTGAGGGGACACAGATCCCCCCTCCTGGGAGCCCCATCAGGAAGCTCAGCCCCTCAGGAGCAGGATGGGGGAAGGGGGTGACCACCCCAACCTTCCCCAATGCTGAGGCCAAACCATCAGTGCTGAGTCTCCCCTTCTAAGCCCCGACACCTCCACTTTGGATCTCAGCCCACAAAGGTATTTAGGGCCCGACCTGGGGGAAATCAGTAGGAATTTAGCTGCATAAATTGGGATTAGAAAGCTGAATCCCCTTGAGGATCTAAACCTTATATCTGTGTTTCGAGTTAGGCACCCGGGCCAAGAAATGTGGCTTTAATCGTTGTATCATGTCAGAATCAGGGGGCCTTTAATTTCCGTTCCTGCCATGTGGCTTTTGCAGAGGCTTAAAAACTCCTTTCAGAACTGCAAGCACAGCAAGATGCAGCCTCCTGCAGCATCTTCCTGGGACTGCTGCTCAGCACCCCGAGTTCTGGCTGCCAGCACCTCCATCCTGCCCAGTCCCACCAGCATCCAGCACTTGGGCAGAGCTGGGTGCATCAAAGGGTGACCAGGCCCCCAGCTCCCCAAGGGGTTCAGTCTCATGCAGACAGCCCTGCCTGAACCTCCCCAAAATTATGAAATGTTAAAAATTATATTTAAAAAAAAAAAAAACACAAACAAAAAACCCAAAACTTGTGCAGAAAAAAAAAGAAAAAAAAAAGGAAAAAAAAAAAGAAAAAGAGGGGAAAAAAAAAGAAATAAGAAAAAAAAAGAAGAAAAAAAGAAATTAAGCAAAACAAAGGAGGTGTTTAGCTGTGAAAACTCCTTGCTGAGCCAGGGAATTAGTGATATCAAGGGGATGGGCTGAGCTGCAAAGCTGACACATTTTACTAAGCTGTGATGGACACGAACCAGCCGCCCGCCACCTGCTCCCAACCCTCTGCAAACAGCCCCAAACGCCTCTTCCCAGCTCCCCCCCTCCTCCATTCATCCAGGAAACAGGGAAAGTTTGGGCTTTCCTGCTGGGAAGGGGCCAGTTGCTCCCAGTCCCCGGGGGACCCTGCGGGGAGGTGCAGGATGGTCCCTCCCATGGGTGGTGGGGGTGAGGATGCAGTGATGAAAAAAATCTGTCTGTGCTTTGGGGTTTGCAGCTCTGAAATGGAAATTTGCCCCGAAATCTTTGTGCAGGCTGAGTAAATGCAGGGAGGAAAGAGCTGGGGGGGCTGGAGGAGGGGGTTCAGCTATCACTACCCAATTTTTCCCACCCCCCAGTGCTGTGGCCAGGGGGGTTGGAGTCCTCCACAAGGAGGATGGATGGGCCAAGGAAGGACTTGGAGGGACTGGGGAGGGTTCAGGACATTCCTGTCTAGGGCCAGGCAGGCTGAGGCTTGAGCTCTGCCTGGGAGGAGGAGCAGGGGAGGGTGAGGATCAGCCCTTGTCCTCCAAGCCCATCTTCATGGACACCTCTGTACAACAGGAGGGGACTGGGAGCTGATCCCAGGCACCCAGGAGGTGTCCATCCCAGGAGGGTCTGTGGGGTGGAGAGGACTCATTTCACACTTCATGCTTCAGCTACCTGGTTGGTCCCCATCCCAAAGAGGGCTTCGGATCCTCATCTCCCACCTTGGTCTTTGCTTCAACTCCAGCATCACCTCCCAAGGACACATTTACCCCAGGCTGATCCCCTCAGCCTCAGGGAGATGGCTGAGAGGAACCTGCAGGAGAGATGGCACTGAAGCAGCATTGGGAGCACTCCAGGCACCAGGACAATCCTCTCCTCCCCCTCCAGCCTGCTTCCCCTTCCTCCCATCCCTTCCTCAGCTCTGGAGCTGGGCTCTGCTCTCACCTTCCAGCAGGACCAGCAGCCCAGAAACCTCCCCCAGGGCCTCAGCTGCTGCAGTGCCCCTGGGGTGATGAGAGCAGCACTGAAACATCCCCCTCAGCATCACCACGTGGAGGTGGCACTAACTGCCAGCAAACACAAATCCCAGGGCTTGGCTCTGAGAAAAGCAATTTTCCATCTCAAAGAGGCCCCAGAGGACCTCAAAGTCACCCAGAAGAGCTCCCCAGAGAGGAGAGACAGGAAACAAAGTGGGGAAAGTCTCCCACCCAAATTATAAATCTGCTCTGGTCTCAAGTGATTGACACTGATTTACACCAGGTGGCTTTGGCCACCTCAACTTCAATTGAAAGCAGCTGAGGCTCTGGCAGAGCCCATGATGGGGCTGGGAAGCAGAAGGGAGGTGTGCTGGGAGAGGGAAAGCAGGGTCAGGGCTGGGCTGGAGTCTTGGTGCCTTAAGCCACAAATTCCAGACTGGTTTGGGTTGGAAGCTCACCCAGTGCCACCCCTGCCATGGTCAGGGACACCTCCCCCAGCCCAGGGTGCTCCAAGCTCCATCCAACCTGGGCTGGGACACTGCCAGGGATGGGGCAGCCACAGCTTCTCTGGGCAACCAGGGGCTCAGCACCCTCACAACAAAGAATTGCTTCCTAATGTCTCATCTCAAGCTCTCCCCTTCCAGTTTAAAGCCATTCCCCCTCATCCCATCCCTCCAGGCCCTTGTCCCAAGTCCCTCCCCAGCTTTCCTGGAGCCTCTTCAGGCACTGGAAGGTGCTCTGAGGTTTCCCCATTGCATCCTTCTCTTCTCCAGGCTGAGCACCCCCAACTCTCTCAGCCTGGCTCCAGAACAGAGCCAAGGTCACCCAGTCCAGGTCACCACCCTCTCAAGGTCACCCAGTCCAAGCCCTGCAGTATCAGGGACACCCTCACCCAGATCAGGGTGCTCAGAGCATCCTCAACCTCACCTTGAACATCTCCAGGGATGAGGCCTCTGACCATCTTTGTGTCTTCCTCTGGACTCACTCAAACAAACTTAGCTCCAGGTTTGTACCCAGGGAGGAAGCAGAGATGCCCCATCACCCCAGAGCCTCCCTGGCTGGGTGCTGGGATGGGTTTATGCCAGGTCTGGAATCTCAGGCAGGCTGAGATCCAATCCAGAGGGACTGGGAAGCTGGGATGTGGGGAGGGATGTGGTTGTTGTTGTTGTTGGGGAAGGTGTGAGCTGCAGGTCAGTGATGGTTTCAGTCTGACTGCTCCTTCCTGGGGCTGGAGGAGGCTTCTGCTCTTGGTGGGCTCTGCCCTCATGTCCTGGCGCTGGCTCATGGGAGGTGCAGGGGGGAGTTGGTTTCCACCCTTGCCTGTCATTAGAGCTCAGAGCCAGGATCTGTCTGACTTGGATCTGTCCAGGGGAGGAGAAATCTGCAGCCAGAGCTCCCAAGCACTGTCCCTGCCTGCTTCCCTGCAGCTTTGGGCAGGCTGAGCTGCAAAGCTCTGCACTGCTCCAGGATTGCTCTGCCAGAGGAGAACCAGCACAGTGACTTCCACGGTGGGAACACCATGAAATCCCGTGCAAACATCAGCTCCTGGGCAGGGTCCCACCAGCTGCCTGGTGGCCTGGCTCTCCTCAGTCCCCTGCTCCCCCAGGCAGGTGAGGAAAAGCCTCCCCAGGCTGTCAGGTTGCTGCATGGACATTTCTTTCCCTTTTAAACTGTTCCTTCCATGTCTATGGCCAGGAACATTTTAGCAGCCAGTTGGATGAGGAATAATTCTGTTCCCTGGGCTGGGTGACACCAGGCAGCCACGTCCCACTGCAGGTGGTGGCATCCTGCCATGTGGGCATGGCTGGGGCTCTGCTTGCAGATCTCCATCCCCTGGAGCACAGCTCTATGGAATTGAGCACACTTTCCCAGCACACTGCAGGGTTTGGGGGATGTTCAGGGACACCCTCACCCAGATCAGGGTGCTCAGAGCATTCTCAACCTCACCTTGAACATCTCCAGGGATGAGGCCTCAACCCCCTCCCTGGGCACCCTGTGCCATTGTCCCACTGCCCTCCTGGGACACAACTTGTTCCTCACATCCAATCTAAACCTCCTCTTCTCTAATTTAAACCCATTGCCCCCCATCCTATCACCCCAGGCCCTTGAAGCTCTGCCTGTCCCCAGTGTCACCCCTCCGTGCCACCCTCCCTGCTGCCACCCTGCCAGCCCAGCCCACAGGTCCCAGCACTGGGGGCCCATTAGAACTCCAACGTTCCTCCTGGGTGTATTTTATTTGCACACTTCAGTGGAGTGGACACCAAAAGGCTTTTGCTAATGCTTCACGGGCTGCTAATTTCCTCCCTGACCCCCATTGTTGGGGGGTGACCCCAGCCCCAGTCACCCAGCAATGAATGCCAAAGGCTGACACCAGCCCGGGTTAGGGGTGACAATGGGGCCTCTGTGGGCTCCGGGCAGGCTCCAGTTGGGAGATGGAGAACAGGGGGAATTTGTGTGGCTCTCAAAAGCTCTGGGTGGCACAATAAGGGAGGCCCTGGGGTCTCCCAGGAGGACAGAGGCAGCCCGGGGAAGCTGGGCAGGGGGAGGTTGCTTTCCTTTGTGTGAAGCTTTCTTTAGAAAGGAAAAGGGGGGGGATGGGGTGGGGGTCTCAGTGCCCCCTCAGATGACTCAGTCGGGGGTTGGCAGATGGATATCACAGGCACACACTGCTTGTTCATGGCAGGCTGCAGCTTTGAGCCGTGTTGTCCCGTCCCCCCCACACCCTTCCCCTCCCTCCTCCTCCTCCTCCTCCTCCTTCCCCCAACCTTTTATTCATTTCCAGGCTAATTTGTTTTGTTAATGTTTTCTTGCCCTCCCCCTCTCCCCTCTGCAGATTGTGACTCATACTGCAAAGCCTCCAAGGGGAAACTGAAGATCAACATGAAGAAATATTGTAAGAAAGACTACGGTGAGTCCATTCCTCTGCCTCCCAGCCCCAAAGGGATCCAGGGCTGGGACATCTCCCTGCTGGGATGTAGGGATGAAACATCTCCTGCTGGGATGTGGAGGTGAAACATCTCCTGATGGGATGCAGGGCTGGAACATCTCCTTGATGGGATGTAGGGATGAAACATCTCCTGCTGGGATGCAGGGCTGGAGCATCTCCCTGCTGGGATATAGGGGTGAAACATCTCCCTGATGGGATGTGGAGGTGAAACATCTCCTGATGGGATGCAGGGCTGGAAAATCTCCCTGATGGGATGTTGGCTGGAACATCTCCTGATGGGATACAGGGCTGGAACATCTCCTTGATGGGACATAGGGGTGGAATATCCCCCTGCTGGGATGTAGGGCTGGAACATCTCCTTGATGGGATGTGGGGATGAAACATCTCCTGATGGGATGTAGGGCTGGAAAATCTCCTGCTGGGATATAGGGCTGGAACATCTCCCTGCTGGGATGTAGGGGTGAAACATCTCCCTGCCAGGGTGCCCCCCTAGACTCACCCAGCCCAGGGGCTGTGCTTGTGGCCAAGCAGCCCAGCTCTGCTTGGGGGCAGCTGCCCCATGCTGGGGGAAGGGTTGCAGTTTGGGGGATGGATTTTGCTGCCTTTGGAGAGGACCCTCCCAGGGGGATGCTCATGGGAGGAGGGATGCAATGTGTCACCTGGAAAATGGGAGATGCTGAGGCAGCCCTCAAGCCAAGGTCCAGTGGTCCCCTGGGTTAGGCTGGCACCATATCCTGCTGCTTCTCTTACCTGTGGGAGCTTTTAAAAACCCTGCTTGGCTTCAATTCCTCCTTTTAGGGATGCTTCACCCTTTTAACCCCCAGGCAGGTTGGGGTGTGGGTGCTGCAGCCCTGGGAGGCTGCTGGGTCCCAGTTCTTGGTGGCACCTGAGGATCCGGGTGCCTTCCCATACACCAGATTTTTAATGTGGGTCTATTCCTGATGGGGTCACCCCAGAGTCACCCCTCAAAGCCCTCCCTGGAGCTCAGCAGTCCCTCTCCACCCATTGCCCACCAGCACTGAGGTGGTGGGGGGAGCTGGGAGGGATGGAGAGGGATAAGGAGGCATAGGGAAGGTCAGAGAAAGATGGGAAGGGCTGGAAAGGGACAGAGAGGGATGGGAAGGGATGGAGAGAGATGGAGAGAAATGGGGAGGAGTGGGGAAGGATGGTTCCACTTTGGTCCTTTCTGCCTGGGGAATCCCTCTCCTTTGCCACCACTGCTGGGATGAGCCAAGCACTGGGAATGGGGCTGCCCTGGAAAACTGAGGCAGAGCTGGTTAAATGCATGTGCAGGGAGGTGACTAGAAATGCTCTGAAACATCTGAACATGTGTAAGGACTGGAAATCAGCTCACTCCTCCCTAGACTGTGCTGGGGGGCTGGGAGGCAAAGTGTCTGCAGGCAGGACCTTTGGGTTTGCCCCAGGGCTGGGAGTGGGCAAGTGATGAGGTGCTGTGGGACAGGGTTTAGGATCTGCAGGGGTAAAGCTCCCCTGGTGTCTGCCACAGCAGAGGAATACATAATATATATATATATTATATATATACCTTATATCTCTGTGTGTATCTGCATGCATAGAGATGTCTTTCTCTTCATGTGTATCTATTTATTTCATCAAATGACCAAGGAAAGGGGAAAAAAAAAAAAACCACAACCAACACAACCTGTCCCATCAGAGCATCCAGGAGTGGAGACACCTTCCCTGCCTCCTACGCTCAGAGCAGCAGCTCAGCAGGACTGGGAATGTTTGTTAATTCCCATTTAACAGCCCAGCCCTGGACAAGGCTCTTCCCACTGGGGTTGGCCAAGGATGCTCCGAGCTGGCTCTGTGCTCTGGCACCTCCCCGGGAGCCCAGGGGAAGGAAGAGAGCTTGGAGGGAAATGTTCTGTTTGTTTTGCCATTTATTCACCCATTTCCCCCGTGGCAGAAAAGCAAGGGGCTGCTGAGGCTGGGGCTCTGCTTGTGGTCCCATCCTGCCAGGCTGTGCTGAGCCCTGGCCGTGCTCCAAGGAGTTCCCAGATGTTGGAAAGGTCCAAAAAATGCCTTTTCCCTTAAGAGAATTTTCTAATTTTTTTTCTAATTTTTTTTTTTTTTTTTTTTAAGAAAAGGCATTTTCTCTGTATTAATAGCAAGTGAGAATACTTTCTATTGTGTGTGAGAAAAGGAGAGGGGGTTATTAAAGACAGGAGAGGGGCTGAGCACCACACAGGTTTCTCATGGGTGGATTCTCTGCTGGCTAAGAAGCCACAAACACTTTTCCTGCATCCCTGCCTTTTCCCACCTGGCTCCTCAAGCACCTCCTCTGCTCAGGCTGGCACATTCCCCCTCTGGAAAGTGGAGAAAGCAGCTGCCTGGAAGGAAACCTGGCCCTGTTGTCCTCCAAACTGGGGTTGGGAGGATGAGAGAGGGGAACAAGGGACCCGTGCAGCCCCCTTGGGGCATTTCCCAGCCTGACAGAGCTGTCAGAGTTGTGGCTCTGTGGGGTGATTTCTGGGATGTTTCAGTGGTGGCAGCTCAGGGACTTTTCTGGAGCACTGGTCCCAGCATGGGGTTGCCTCTCAGCTTCTCCAGTCTCATCGGGGAGATGTTTGGAGGGGGCTCAGGGCAGAACCCACCCTTGGTTTTGTTGGAGATTGTAACGTGGGCTTCACCAGAGCCTGAGGGCAGCTCAGGAGCTCTCTGGGACAGGAGATTCCCTGGATCCGTGAATGGGGATGCTGGAAAGAGCTTTTCTTTACTCTTTTAGCAAGCAGCATCACTTCTGCAGCAGCAGGATTGAGCCCTCTCCTTGGTGGGGAGGGTTTGGGTCCAGGCTGGCCCAGCACCGGGGTGCAGCCACCCAAACCCTCCTGTCCCAGGGGGTCCCCACCCAGCCCCAGAACCAGGGAAAATTTGTTTTTCCAAGGGCAAACCAGCGATGCCCCAGCCCAGGCTTTCGGCAGGGCTGGGGAGGGGGGAGAGAAGAAAGGGTTGAAAAGGACCAGGGAAGGATAATAAAGACTTCGGGACTGACACCCCAGCAGGAAGCCAATTAGGAGGCTCTTTTCCTCCCTGTTCTGCCGACATCGCTGGGCTGAATGTCCTAAAAGGCCTTAATTAGCTTGAGCTGAGTTCCCTCTCCCCAGGGCTCAATCGGGAAGCTATCATCTGCCCCGCTCCTCAATGGGGCTTTTTAGCTCCCTGTTTCATTCAGCCATTCAAAAGGGATATTTTCCTTTATTTATTTTTCTTATCTGTTTGTTTTTATTGGGTTTGTGAGTCGGGTTTGATTTTTTTTTTTTTTTTTTTTTTTTTTTTTTAATAAATTTTTAAATTGGGCTCTTTCCCTCGGGATACGTTTGAGTGCAAATATTTGGAGTGAACCAGGGCACCCAGAGGGCAGGCTGGGACATTTTAGGATGGAGGGGGGCAAGTTTGGATGGACGAGAGGCAAGAACAGGAGCAAAAAAATCTTTTTCTGGATTTATTTTGGCTGCCTAGAGCACGGGGGTCGTTTGGCTCCCAGAAATCCAGGGGGCTGGCAGTAAAAATTAGCCCAGGAAAGAAGGGGGGGAGCCCCGCTGAGGATGGACTCCCCAGGGCTGAAAAGGAGAAATTATTTCAGCAGAGATGATGCTGGGCTGGGTGATGTGGGGACATCCCTCATCCCCTTGCTTTTCAGCCCCATCCTTGGGGTTTTTCCCCCTGCTTGTGTGCCCGGGCTCATCCCAGCACCGAAGGAAACCCGACACTCCTGAATCCCAAATTTTCCACCCCCCAACCCCCCCCCTTGCCCCCGAGAGGGCCCGATCCTGTGCAGGCTGAGTCCCAGCACCCTGGTCCCAGGCACTGCCCCCCCTGCTCTGCCCTGGTGCAGCATCAGGGAAGGGATGAGGGAGAGGAGCAGGATCCTCAGCTGAAAGGTGAGATCATCTGCTCGTTTTGCCCTTTTCTTGGAAAAAAATAAATTAAAAAAAAAAAAAAAAAAAAAAAGAGGTAAAAAAAAAAAAAGTCTTCCCTTCACAGAGCCTTCAGTTAGTCACCCCCTTTGTCGAGAGGAGCTTGGCAGGGCCCGGTGGAAAAAAGCAAAATGTGTTTTCAAAAGGCAGCTTGAAAAGAGAGGGAGGGGGGGGGAATATCCCTGAGTCCACAAAAAAAAAAAAAAAAAACGAGGAGGAGGGGGAGAATCAGCCCCAGATCTCAGCCCCTGCCACTGCCCTGGCAATTGGAGAAAGTCCCTTCCTGGCCAGGGACCACTGAGCAACCCTGACTGGGAGCCCTGGGGGCAGGGGGGGTCCCAGGGCTCAGCCAGCCCAGCCAGGATTAGGGGCCATAAATCTCCAATATTAACCTGGTAGGAAACTGGCACTCGGAGGCAGGCAGAGGCCCCGCCAAAGAAATTAGGGGGAAAAAAAAATAAAAGGTGGGAAAAAAATAATCCCATGTTAACCCTTTGCTCCAGCAAAGAGCTCAACCCTTTCCCAGCCCCAGATGGTGTCGGGGTCACTGGTTGGTGGTGCTTGGAGTAAAACCCATTTGGGTTCTGCTTTGTGCAGTGAGAAGGGACCCAGGGCCAGGGAAAGCCCCGGCTCAGTCCCCCAGTCCTGTCCTTCTGGCCCCAAAACCCCTCTTGTCTCTCCCAACAAATTGCTCTGCTCCCCTTGTCCCTCCCAGAGATCCCAAGGGATCTGCAGCAGCAACACTGCCCGTGGCTGGAAGCTCCAGCTCCTGGACTCAGGTCAGCACATGGGATTTTCCAAGGAATCCCATGGAGAAGAGAAAGGGCAGTGGGCACAAGTGGCTCCTGGGGAGGTTCTGGTTGAACACCAGGACAGATTTTTCCCCATGGGGACAGTCAGACCTTGGAATGGTCTCCCGGGGGAAGGGGTGGATTCCCCCACTCTGGAAAGTTTGGAGTCTCAGCTCAAGGGGTGCTGGGACACCTCCCATCAACAATAACATGAGAAGGGTTGGAGCAGGGGATCCTGGAGGTCCCTTCCAAGTTAACACTCTGGGATTTTATGGGTAGGTTTGTCCATCCATGGAGCCCAGACCTGGGTCAGGTTCAAGGAGGGAAAGCTTGAAGTCAGGAGAGTTACCAGAAACCCTAAAAGTAAATTAAGAAACAAACAAACAAAAAAACCCCCATATTTTTTTGCAGCTTCACTCTTTTCATGTCTATCTTGTGGGTTTGGGGCTCCTGACTCTTGGTCCCTGAATGCTCGAGGTGCTGCACTTATTTCAGCCTTCATGCAGCTGCCCTCAAACCTGTTGGTCCCTGGGGCTGGGTTTTGGTTTTATGGCCATCCCATCACCATCCCCTCTGCTTCCCAACACCAAGCCTTCAGCTCTGCCTTCATCATGGGCCCCAGAGCTGAGCACCAGGGTGGAACTGCCCAGCACCCTGTGGCAGGGGATGCAGGAAGGGTCCAGGGACCCCCTGTCCCCTCCAACAGCCCAAGAACCACTCAGAAACCTTTTTCATGGGAAGAAATATAATGTGGGGAGATGTCTGTGTGCATCACCCGGGCTGGAGGGGCTGCTAAGGCACCATCTGGGCAGGATTTGGGGTTCAGCAGCACTCACCAGGGATGAGCATCTTCCAATCACCCCCTGAATCCCACTGCTCCCATTCCCAGCACCCATCTGGGGGGTCAGGGGCTCTGTTGGTGCTGGGCACAGAACAGCCCATCCTTCCCTGACCAGTGTCACCACCCTAGCCCATCCAAAGCTCACTGGATTTGTTCTCCCCTCCTGGGTCACCACCCAACCCACTCCCTGGGGACCAGAGCCAGGGCAGCAGCATCTCTGCCCCTTGCTTGAGTAACCACCATCCCCTGTTGCAGCTCCTCATCACTTTTTTCCTGGGGTGCAGTGACAGGGATGGTCCCCAGCACCACTCAGGATCACCACAGGGGTTCAGTGCCCCATGGGCCAAGCCAAGATTTTTCCTAGGAAAAGGCAGGAGGAGGACAACATCCAGCTCCAAAGCCAGGTTTGGGGGGAGGGATGGGGAGCTGGAGGGTGCAGCTGAGTCCCCCCCAAGCCCATAAAACCCCAGAAGCCCATTCTGAGCTCCTAAATCCCCCAGTTTCACCCAGTTTAGGTGCTCCCAAAAATTCCTCCTGTCCCAAAAACCCCCCGGGAAGGCATCACCAAACCCAGGCTCTGAAATCAGCCCCAGGGAAACCACACGTCCTGGACCTGAAATGCTGGGCACACAGCTCCTTGTCAGGGAGGCAGCTGCCAGGAGAGCCTTCCCTGAAGCTTTCACTCCTTCCACTTCATTAATAAATGGGGAAAAAAAAAATCAGAGACGGGGGCCTTGACATCAAAAAAAAAAAAAAAAAAAAAAAAAAAAAAAAAAAAAAAAAAAAAAAAAGTCCAGACTGTGTATTTTAGAGCAGAGTTTCCTGTAACCACCTCTCCCCGGTTCCTTTTCATTCATTTTCTCCATTTTGTCAGTGTGGACCCAGGCAGGTCAAAGGTTTAAGTTTTTTTGGAAAGATTTGCTTCCAAGAAAATAAAAATTGGCTAATCTGCCCATTTTGTTACCTTCACACCAGACTGGGAAATACACAGTCAGAGCCCAGGGATGGGGTTTTTCGTTTTCTTTTTCTTTTTTTTTAAATAAAAGCATCTGGTGTCCATGACATGCTCTGAAAAAAAATATAAAAAACCAACTATATCCACATAGCTTTTGCAACGTGTTAAAAGCCTGGCTGGGCTGCAGAGCTCTGCTCCCTCCCATTGCTCAACAAGGGTTTGCTGGTTGGGGTTTTTTAGAGAGGGAGATGCTCTGGCAGTGCTAATCTGGAGGGGAAACTGTGGTGTTTCCAGGCAAACAGGGGAGTTTTGCCTGGATTTACTTGGGGTTTATTTGAGGTTTCTTCTGATAACTTCTGCAGTCAACCTTGGACCCACCAGGATCTGGCCAGATGGCTGAGATGGGGAGGGGGCTGGAACTCATGGGGCATAGAGGGGAAAAAAGAGAAAAGCTCAAAAATTTGGCCAAAAAAAGCACTTTTTTGTTGGAGTGCACTGAGCTGCTGGCCCTCACCTGCCCTCCTGGCCATGGCTGCCATTGTCACCAGGATTTGTCCCTCTGTCCCTGCTCCTGGGACTTGTGCTCTTTACCAGGAACAGGAACATCTCCTCAGCCCTTCCCCATTCCCAAATCCTCCCACAGGTTTCCCAGAGGAGTGTCCTGCTCCAAGGCTGGGCTCCTGGGGAGCTGTGTCCTTGTCCTGGCCCTGGGCAGGGACCCTCACAGCTCTTCCCTACCCCCAGATGCCAAATGCCTGGAGACAAGGGCCAGTCCCAGGGTTTAGTGGTTTTGCTCCAGATCGGGGCTCAGCTTCTCTGGAAAGCTGGGGCTGTGGTGCAGATGTGCTGAGTGGCCCATCCAGGGATGAATGCAGGGAAAAGGGGCTGGAAAAATGCCCCATGCAGAACCTGAAGCACGTGCTGCTCTCTGGCTGTGTGGGAGAAAATGTGGCCACCTCATTGTTTGGGATTTTTTTTTTTTTTTGAGCCCTTGGGGAAATGCTTCACCCCTGCTTGCTTCCCAACCACATCCTGGGAGATGATGGGAGGAGAAGGAGGCAGAGGGCTCCATGCCCATCCCAGGGATCCTGGAGTCCTGTGGTTCCCAGGGTGAAGCTTCTCCTAACCTCTCCTGGGGGTCCTCCAGCTCCCTAATCCTTGGGTAGCCAAGGAGAGCTGGGTGGCTGGAGAGCATCTCCCAAACCTATGGTGCCCTTTGTACCTTTGCTGAGTCCCTCTGCCACCAGCTGATGGCCTGGGGACAGAGGCAGCTTTTGTGCAACCATTGCTCTTGGTCACTCTCCCCCAGCCCTGGGTTCAGGAGACAAAAATCCCTTTTCAGCACAACCCGTTAGGTGAGACTTCAAATTCGTTTTCTCCTCACCAGCTTGAATCCCTGACATCTTTTTTTCTCTCTCTCCTCTTTTTTTTTTTTTTTTTTTTTTTTCTTCTTTTTTTTTTTTTTTTCTTTTTTTTGGGTTGGGTTGGGTTTTTCCCACACACCCCCCTCACCCCCCCCAGCTGTCCAGATCCACATCCTGAAGGCTGAGAAAAACGCCGACTGGTGGAAGTTCACCGTCAACATCATCTCCGTCTACAAACAAGGCAGCAACCGGATCCGGCGTGGAGATCAGACCCTCTGGATCCACTCCAAGGACGTCGCCTGCAAGTGTCCCAAAATCAAACCCATGAAGAAGTATTTGCTGCTGGGCAACAACGAGGACTCTCCCGACCAGAGCGGCATCATTGCGGACAAAACCAGCCTGGTGATCCAGTGGAGGGACACCTGGGCCCGGAGGCTGAGGAAGTTCCAGCAGAGGGAGAAGAAGGGGAAGTGTAAGAAAGCCTAAAGGAGGAGAAGACAACTGAGGGGTGCAGGAGAGACTGAGTGTGCATGCTGCTTGTGTAGAGCTGGGGAGGGCAGGGTTTTGGGGGGGGGGGGTCGGAGGGAGGATGGGGGTGGGGTGGGATGGGGCGGCAATGACGGCTGTGGGGCTGCTGGGTTGGCACCCGGTGTTCTGGGAGAAAACCCAAGGAAAGCCAAGAAAATCCGATTGGGAGCATGGGAGAGTTGGGTTGGATGATCTCCAGAGGTCCCTTCCGACTTTGGTGAGGCTGTGGTATCAAAGGAGGGTGGGTGAAGAACTTGGGGACCCCAACCTTCCCTCCAGCTGCTGAGCTCTGCTGCTGCCAAAGCACGGGAACACCCAACGTGTTGGAACTCATCAACAGCACCACTGGAAATCAACCCCCCCGGCCCCCAAAACACGTTCTGTCAGCTTAGGCTGAACGAGACAGTGGTGGAAGAGGAAACTAAACAGAGACCCAACACTGAGAACAGAGCCAGGAGCAACCTTTATGGGTTATCTGAAGCCTCTCTGGTCTTGGCTGGCTGTGATGGTCACCTAGGAAGAGCCAAGGTCTCCAGCTGTGGCACTGCCCTGGTCCCACGTTAGTGAGGAGGACACCACGTTCGTGGGTGACTTCCACGTGGGTGTCACTTAGGGAGCAAATCCTTGCTCTGTCCCCCCACACCCCAAAGAGTGCTGACCCCCTGCACCCAGGAGCCCGTGGGATGCTCTGACTCCTCTGAGCCACCGACTCGTGGATGAGGAGTTAATAACCAAGATTCCCAAGGAAACACCCAGGCTTTGCAAAAAAGAAAACGAAAAAACCAACAAAAACTTGGCATCCAGGTCCTGCAGGTGCCCTGGAAGATCTCATTCCCTGCAGTCCCTGAGCCTCCACTGTGTCCATCCCTGAGACCTCCTTCATGGGCCTGCTCCTCTCTCCCTCCCTCAGCAGACTGATGGACCCTAAGATGGTGGAAAACACTTGAAGGTGACACCAAGGCAACTCAGTGGTGGTTCCACCCCCAGACTCAGATCTTTTGAACCCAGACCAGCTCTGCCCTCACTCCCTCTGGAGCTGGAGCTCCCTGGCATCCCTCTGGAAGGTGGCCAGTTCCCTTTGGGAGACACAGGAGGGGGTTCAGGTGGTGCTGAGGTCCCCATGGACAACAGGACCTGCTCCAAGGGAAGGGCTCTCAGACAGGGACTGGATGAGCAACTCCCCAGGGGCTCCCCAAATTCTTCTCCTCTTTCTACTGGGGGAAAAAACCTAAAATTCCCAACCTCTGATCAGTGATGCCCTAAACAAGGTCCCAGGGGTCTCAGCTCCATCTCACCCTGGGGGCTGGAGCATCTTTCCCAGGGACACTGCAGGGCCAGGACTGGCTCTGCTGGGGTTGTTTGTCCCCCAGAGATGGTGTGGCCCTGCCAGGCCGCTCCCCTGTCACCCTGTCCCATGAGGAAGGGGGACATCTGAGCTCACCTAATCCATGGAGACAGGCAGGAAAAGCTGGGGGAGGGCAGGCTGGGTACCTGGAGGAGAAGCAAACACCAGTCACTATGAAAAGCAAAACCTCCCTGATATTTTTCCTTTCAGGAAACTTGGAAACATCTCTCTCTCTCTCTCTCTTTTTTTTTTTTTTTTTTTTTAATGACATTTTCCAGTGGTTTTTGCCTTGTTTTATAGCAATCAACAATATTTATGTAATGACATAAACCACCATCAAGTGAGGCAGCCATGTCAAGAGGTGTCAAGTGGGGGGCTCCCAGGGAAGCACCCACCAGCACAGGGCTGCTGGGAGGGAGGGAGCTCTGCTGAACCTCCCCTGGCAACTGCAGAGCCCCTGGGGAATTCATTGGGTTATTAGGAGAGAAATCCCACCCTGGACATCAAGCAACACCCCACCCCCAAGCCTATGTTTTCTCCCCTTACCCAGAGCAGCCCTGGTTTTCTTCACTTCAGAGCCAAGAGTTTTGCAGCCAAGGGAAGCCAAGGCACCAAGTTTTGAAGGATAAAATCTGATCTCAAATGTCTCCAGGGAGGTTCTAAAGCCTTGAAGTGGGGTTTGGATGCTCTCCTGCAACACCTGATGGCAGGGACAGCTTGTCCTTGGTCAGCTGGGATGTCCATGAACCACAGGAGATCTCTGAATGGCCTAAAAGCAACTGGATCCAACCCAAACTGGATCAAACCCTTCATGCCAGGGCATGAAGGCAAGGCCAGGGGACTTGGGGTCTGCCTACCAACCATTTCTGTCACCCAACACTCAAGCTTGGCAACCCATCCTCACCAGTACAGCCTTGACACCCCCCAGAGCCCCTTCCCCTCTCCCATCAGCTCAGAAGCTGCAGAAGGAACATCAGACCCCCCCCATCCCTGGCCAGAACCCTCCAGGAAACCTGAGAAATCAGAAAGAAATGGACTGCACAAAACCACTCGGAGCCCCCCCGCAGCCAGAAGCGAAGTCCCCATCCCACCAGGACCCCATCCCACCAGGACCCTGTCCCTTGATCCCTGTTGGAGTTTTGAGCTTTCCAACCAGACCAGAAACCTGGAAGCCCCTGGTTCCATCCAAGGTCCTCCAGTGCCCCTCCTGCCCTCCCAGTAGCCTCAACCTGCAGGAGCAGCTGGCATGACTGGGACAGAGCCCAGGGGATGGAACCCTTTCCAGCAGCCACCCCAGCTCCAGGACATCTCCTGGGGGAAGACCAGTGGGATCTCATCCCCATCTCATCCTCGGTGGGATGAGATGTTACCCCAAAACACCAAACTCCATGCCCAGGGCTGTGGCTTTCTTGGGGTTACAAGCAGAGAGGAGCCCAAGCACCCACCCACCACCCCAGGGAGAGGGACAAGGCCCTCGGGGGGATTCGGGGTGGCCAGGGAAGGGTTGGGGGACCTTCAGCACAGCTTTGGAGAGCAACTGAAACGCCAAAACAATCATCACTCCAGAGTAGCACCCGAGAGAAGTCGTTCCCCCTCGTTCCTGTCCGTGTGTCCCTGCCCTCTCCCTGCACAGCTGCCTCCTCTCCCCTCACAAAACCTGTGTTCGTCTGGGTTTTGCTTTTTTTTTTTTTTTGTTCTTTTGGTTTTTTTTTTTTAATGTGGTTTTTTTTTATTATTTTTTTATTATTTCTGTTAATATCTTGTACTGTAAATGTTGTTTAGTTCTGACCATTGCATCCTGCTTTGGGCGATGTTTCTTTACAATGCATACTAATATATTATGGTTATTATATATGAATATATTTAATGACAAGTGAAAAAGTTGTGGATTTTCTTATTGGGTTTCCAAGTCTTTTTTTTTTTTTTTCTTTTTTTTTATGTTTTGGGCTTTTTTTTTTTTTTTTTTTTCTTTTTTAAAAAATATTTTCTTCCTCTTGACTCGTTTGTTTGGTTAGGTTGCCTGTAATTGAACCTGAAGGAGCTTGTAACTGTTCAGCACCCACTCAGTAGGACTAAAGTCAGAAACCAGTTGAATAAACTCTTGTAAACTGTCAAAATGGCCAAGGATCTCTGCTTCCTCCTACCTCGTGAGGGATGGGGACCTGGGCAGGGAGATCACAACGTCCCCTCTGCCCCCACAGTCCCTTGGCAGGGTCCCAGGTGGTGCAGAGATGGTTTTGATGCCCCCAGCAGTGGTACCCACCAGTGGCCACACACCCCTGGGGACACCAGGGTCACCACAGGCTCATGGTGGGTGGGAGAGGGGACTCTGATGGCACCTCTGGGCTCCCTGGCATTTCTGGGACATCCCTTAGGGCACATCCCTTGGGGCTCCCCATCCTTCATCTGCTGCTGGGGGAGACAGCAGTGGGACACACCAAGGGACTCCAAAACATGCAGGACCCCACAGAGTTGGGGGACAGGGATGGGGACAGGGGACAGGCAGAGCCTGGGCTCAGGGGAGCTGCTAACCCCACTCCAGACCCATTTTCTGCTCCCCACTCCCCAGCACCATCCCCTTCTTCCCACCTACTGCAGGGGGCTGAGCTCCATCACCCACCTCCCCAGGGCATCAGTGGTGCCAGGCACTGGTAATGGGAAGCAGGCAAGGGCTGGTGGCACAGAGAAGCTGGAGGAGGGGAGGAGGATGGGGAAACTGAGGCAGCAAAACATTTCCAGAGAGAAAAACCCAGGCTAAAGGTCCTGCCAGCTGCTGGGGGTCAGCCTGCCTGACCCGACCCCTGAGCATCCCTGGTAATTTATGAACTTGAAAACATCTCAGAGGTCAGAAATCTCAGATCTTTATTGCAGAGACAAATGGGTGATGAGTGCCACCCCCTCTGCTCCGGGGCTGTTTGAGGCTCTGCAGAGCAGCAAATGGGTTTCCCAGACCACTTGGGCTCCTGGCAGGCAGCTGGTTGTCCAAAGAAGACATCACGGCTCTGGAAAAAGGGGAAAAAGACAATTCCCACTGCAGGTCAGCCCCAGGGAGCTTGCTCTCAGCCTGGTCCCACTGGGGCTTGTCCCCTGCACCCAACCCAGACCCAACCTCCAGAAATAAGGGCATGTGAAAACACCCAGCAGCTTTCCAAGCTCAGCTTTATCCTCACATAGGAGCAAGGGACTCCTTACCAAGGGCACTTGGATATGTAAGCACCTCTAACAGGTCCCAGATCTTCCCCCAGCACCTGGAAACAGCTCCAGTCCTGAGCACATCCTCAGTCTGGAACATCCCTTCCATGGAGCCCTTCAGGCTGAGAGAGTTGGGGGTGCTCAGCCTGGAGAAGAGAGGGGTCAGGGAGACCTCAGAGCACCTTCCAGTGCCTGAAGGGCTCCAGGAAAGCTGGGGAGGGACTTGGGACAAGGGCCTGGAGGGATGGGATGAAGGGGAAAGGCTTTAAAATAAAAGGGAGAGATTGAGTTTGGACATTTAGGGAAAAATTCTTCACTATGAGGGTGGTGAGAGTCTGGTCCACACTGCCCAGAGAAGCTGTGGCTGCCCCATCCCTGGCAGTGTCCCAGCCCAGGTTGGATGGGGCTTGGAGCACCCTGGGCTGGGGGAGGTGTCCCTGACCATGGCAGGGGGGGCACTGGAGGAGCTTTAAGGTCCTTTCCCACTCAAACCAATCTGGGATTCTATGATTTGAGAGAAATTAAGGAGATGCAAGAGGAGGTGAAGCCTGGGGCTGTCTCTCTGGCTTGGCACCATGGCAACAGGGAAGAAATCCACTTGGAAAAGCCACCTGAGGTCCCTGACTCCAGCAGCTCCCCAGGGCATCCTCTGCCAGCAGCCCTGGCATTTGGAGCCTCCTCCCCTCTGCCGGGGCAGGCAGACAGCAGAGCTTTCCCTGCATGGCAGAGCCCTGCCAAATTCACTGCTTTTTAATCCAACTCCTCACTCACACGACACAGTAAATGTTACCCAAAGGGCAAGCCCGAGCACCCCTTTGTTAGACAGCTCAGCTCAGCCTCACGTTCCCACCTTTCCCAGGCATTACCAGAAAAAAAAAAAATGTGTTTTAGGCCCCAACAGGTCAGAAAGAAATCTTTTGAAAGCCTCGAGCAGGACAAAGTCACCAGAAGATGTGGCTGGGGTTGAATCACAGATCCATCCTCAGCATCCTGGGAATTCAAACAAAACTTTGACTCCCTCCAGAACCTTTCATCAGAACCCCAAACCTGGGGTCTCATCCCAGGGGTTATTCCCCTGGGATCCCAGGGATTCATCCCAGCAAACCAGGGGTTATTCTGCTGGCACCAAACATCCAGCACAGGAACCCTGAGCAAAATCCCCCTGAAGGGCAGAGGCAGCTGCTGAGAAACAACCCAGGGGACTTCCCAGGGTCCCCCCATGAGCTGCAGGAACACCCAAGTTTGGAACACATCTCCAAAGCTGCCCCTTCTTTGTTTCCAGCTGGAGCAGCTTTGCTTAAAGCTCCGTTTCTAATCTGAGATCAAACAAATCAAAAACCTGTTGTGCCCTTTGGAAAACCACAAGAAAGTCAGAACAGCTTTCTCCTTCCCTCCCTCCCTCCCTCTCCTTTGAAGGTTGGAACATGGAGCATCTCTCCAAGGAAAAGCAAGCAAGCACAACCTGGACTGGGAAAAAAAAAATAAAGAAAAAAAGAAAGAAAGAAAAAAAAAAAAAAATAAAAAAAAGGAAAGGAAAGGAAAGGAAAGGAAAGGAAAGGAAAGGAAAGGAAAGGAAAGGAAAGGAAAGGAAAGGAAAGGAAAGGAAAGGAAAGGAAAGGAAAGGAAAGGAAAGGAAAGGAAAGGAAAGGAAAGGAAAGGAAAGGAAAGGAAAGGAAAGGAAAGGAAAGGAAAGGAAAGGAAAGGAAAAAAAGAAAAGAAAAGAAAAGAAAAGAAAAGAAAAGAAAAGAAAAGAAAAGAAAAGAAAAGAAAAGAAAAGAAAAGAAAAGAAAAGAAAAGAAAAGAAAAGAGAAAAGAAAAGGCTTCAGGAGGAAGGATCTTTCTCCAGCAAAGCACAGGAGATGATGCTGTTCCTATCCATCAGTGAGAGGGATGCAGTTGGTGGGACACTCAGCAGTTCCCTGCCTCTGTTCCCTGTAAATCCTGACTTCTGATCAGCTCTGATCCTGGGGTCAGAGCTTCAGCTGCAGCCAACACCAGCAGACTGCAGGGCAAGGCAATTTCACACCCCAGCCTGCAGATCACCAAGCACTTACCAAAAGGACCAAATCCCAACTGGCAGCCAGGGAAACTGAGGCCGGGATGGCTTCGTGGCACTCCAGAGGGAATGCAGCACCAGACCAGTTTATTTCCCACCTCCCAGCCCAGTGCCACCAGCCCAGCTGTGTGATGGAGAGCAGGGAGTGGGATGAGTGCCAAGAGCCTGCTGAGAGCTGTGAAAGGAGCTACCCCACCACTGCAGGTGAGGAGCAGCCCAGGGCTGACAAGTGTTACAGATCTGCCAGGAAATCTGTGTCATGATACACGTGAAGTCTGGCAGGAATTGCTTTTTTTTCTCTCTCTTTTTTTTTTCTTTTTTTTTTTTTTTCTGCTTTTCCTTCTCCAAACCAGCTCTCAGGAAATGGAAGCGTTGGAGAAATCATTCAAGTGGAACATGAGACCGTAGGAAGCAATAAAAGCCCAGGCAGGTAAGTGGTATAGAAACAGCTTGGCTTTTATTCAATATTTATTGCTTGCTCTATCAATTCTGAAATCAAACCAGCACGTATAACAAAATAACCATTTTTTTTGGCCAGAAGCAAACTGTTGATACTGATTTTTCATTAGTTACTGAGTAGGAAAGCCTTCCCCTCGGGTTTAACAGTGTGTGAAATGTTAGAAAAGAAAAAGGCAGCCCTGGAAGGGTGGTGCCAGGACACCTCCTGCAGAGGGCACGGGGGGAGCAGCCTCTCCCCCATCTGTACCTGGGCTGGCACTGCTGCTGTTCACATCTCTCTGAGGAGATCAACACCAATAATTCCCCCCCAGGGCCAAGGACTGACTCCCCCTCCAGATTTCTGGATGGTTGGTGGGGTTCCTGTGCCTCCCTCCCCACAGGGCTCTCGCTTCCCATCCTGCCAGCAGCCCCGATGCAGCCATTCCCCAGATCATCTACACCTTGAAAAAAGTAAGCATTTGGGTTTTGAGGGAAGGTATCAGAAAGCACGGGAGCACTGAGGCTGTACCCCCAAGCCACACCTGTATTTGAGCATTTTGAGGTCCTCAAGACGAGTGACCACTGAAGAAAAGGGGTGATGGGCTGGGCAGGCATCTCCCCAACTCCAGGAGCAGATCCCTGGAGCTGTGCAGCTCTGGCAGAGCCAGCTGCAGCCTCCCAAGCACCAAGGGAAGGTGGGAAGAGGGTCCTTTTCCCCTTCCAACCCTCCAAATCCCCCAGTGCTCCTCAGCTGTGCACTGAAGGAAGAAGGGCTGTCTGTCAGGCACAGCTTCATACTCAGACTGGGGAGTTCACCTGCAAGACAAGGAGTCTTTGCAAAAGCTGGGCTCTTCTTTGGAGTCCTCCACACCCAGCTGGGGAGCAGGAGGTCCCAGGGGCCCAGCTCCAGGTTAGTGTGTTGGCCAGACAGCAACCACAGCAATGGCAATCAGCAGCAGCACAATCACCACCAGCATCCCTGGAAAAGATGAAACCATGGTCAGGTTGCTGCCTTCATCTGTCCCAACTGGGCTTCTGCAATCAAATTCTCCCTCTGAGTCCTGCTCCTCCTCCCAGCTGAGACTGATTTCCCCCTGCTCACCCTGTGCCAGCCCCACACCAGATCCCTGCACACCCGTGACCTCAGCAGTGACCTGGACTCACACCCCAGGCTGGCAGAGCACTGTTTTCTCTTATTGACCCTCAAAAATTAATTAACTTTCTTTTCCTTAACAGTGCCTGCAGGGCAGCTTCCCACTTTAACATCTGCCTTGCAGAGATTAAGGGCTAAGTTTAACTCCTGGCAAGGCCCCTGAAGCTTTTCTAGAATCCCCCTGCACCATCCCACTGGGGCAGAGGATTATTCAGAAGGAAATCCAGATTGCACTGGGAAATTGTTTTCGATACAAAACTACTCCTGCTTGCAGACAAAACTATTTGCAGAGCAAAAAGCAGGGCTGCTGGGTCTGTACCTGACTTGGGAAGAGGAACCAGGAGCACAGAGAGGCTTGGGGTGCTCTGCCCAACCATGCAGCTCCCCAGACCCCATCCTGCCCCTGCTGCACACAGGGGAATGACTAACACACCCTGAAATAAAGTTACAGCTCTTTTTTTAGGTCAGGCACACCTTGCTGCTTGGCAGGAGGATGGTGGTAAAGAAATGTAAGCTAGGAATTGTTTTGAAGACCCATCCAGAAAAGCAGTGATGAGCTTCCCTCTCTTGACAAAATGAGAGCAATAAGGTGATAGGGCTGTCAGGTGCCTATTAGAGAAAACTGATTTTCCTTGATTTCCCCTTTCTTAGGGAGAACCCTCCCCTTTCTTAAAGAAGAGGAAGAAACGTTTAGTGCAAACCAACTGGATCCCTGAGGTTCACCCATCACCTCCCAAAGCAGCCCCAGAACTCCTCAGGCAGCACAGGAACCCATGCACACAGCCATCCCCCAGGGTTCAATGATTTGGTAATTAGGAGGCTGTTTTGTAATTAGGAGGCTGTTGGTTTTGCTCCCTGCTATCCCCCTGCCCAAGCTGCAGGAATATGTTACAGCTCCAAGAGTGGAAAAAATGTCCCTTCAGTTGGTCTGCTCACAGATGACTATTACTCAACCACTTACAGTATTTACAAGTCCAGCTCATGGCAATTAAAAAAGGATGTACTAAAATAAACTCCTCTTTCCAAGCTGGAAAAGGATATTAGACATTGCTTTTTGTAAATAGTGTCATGTTTTCTGTGCAGAAACTGTTTCTC
This sequence comes from Heliangelus exortis, assembly GCF_036169615.1. Taxonomy (NCBI): domain Eukaryota; kingdom Metazoa; phylum Chordata; class Aves; order Apodiformes; family Trochilidae; genus Heliangelus; species Heliangelus exortis. The sequence goes on from NC_092441.1 coordinate 9,679,510, forward strand.
TGCCAGGGGTCCAGGATGTTTTTCCAGGGAAATAAGAGTTGCCACCAATGGTATGGTTTGTTTTTTTTTTTTCTTTCACACTCAGCTGAAACCATTTGTTATCTGAAGTGAGCCTGAGCCCTGCTTTACTGCACTGCCTCGAGCTGCTCTGAGTTTTTCTTCTCCTTGCAGGCCCAGCTGACAGCAGGAGCTTCACCCAGGATGCCCAAGGACTGCATCAGGACTTGGCACTGGGTTTGGGCACTGTGGTGAGGTGAATAAATGGTGGTTAGGGTAGCTGAATGGTTCCTTGTTCCTGAATCCCTTGGGATGATTTCATTTAGAAGACAAGAAACTTTGGGCTGTGCCTGGATGAGTTATTAATCATATTAAAGGGAATAAATTAGAAAAATGCATCTGCCTGTTCCTAGTGCTCTCTTCACACCCCCAAGTGAGGGCTTGGGTTTGGTTCTGAGGGCAGAAGCCATCTGGCAGACCTCATGCTGCAATCAGGTCCACTTTGGGACACTTTGGGAATCCAGGTTTGTCCCCCCATGGCTCACCACACTTTGCATCCTCAGAGGTGAAGTCCTGGGGGAAGCATCCCAGAGGATGCTCCCACAGCACCCAGCCTTGCTCCTGCTTCTCCTCCCAGGTCAGGGTCCACCAATGCCACTCCAAGTGAATTTTACCCAGCTGAATCTTGGAGCCTACACAGACCACTTGTTCCAGCCCACTGGAAGGGGTGAGAGGGGAATATTGCTCCGTTCTCACCTCTCACCCATCAGCACCCAGCAACACAAACTCCTGGGTTTCCCATCCATCTCATCTCTCACTTTTAACATCTTTGTAGAGATTCTGTGGTGCACAGCACAGCCAGAAGGAAATAATTTGCTTACATTGGGCAGAAATAAGATCTGATCAAACTGCTGCATTCAGATGATTCTCTGTTATGTTGCACACTGGAGGGAAAGAGTTTTAGAGGGTGTAAATCCTTAGCACAGTTTCAGTGTAACAAAGTTTATGGACTTGAGCAATTAAGAGACAACCGAGATCAGTTGCTTGGAAAATCCTCTCTAGGTGTGAATTAGTAAATGATACAAAGTGGAGTTAATGGGGCACAATTATTCTTTGACAACTCCCAAGAAAAACTTGCACATAAACCCAGAATGACTCCCCAGCAGGAAGAGGGGAAGGTGGAGGACTAATAAATAAAACATTGCTAATGGGCAGCACCAGAAGGAGGGGGAAACCTGAGAGGACGTTCAGGGCACCAAGAACGGGACAGTGAAATGAAAGAAACTTCATTTTCTTCCTGGAAAGAGAATTCCTGGTATTAAAAACCTGGAGCCAACCTTCTGTTTCCAAAAGCAGTGGGTCAGGTCCTTACTCCTGATGTGAGAGGAAGGAGCAGTGATGGCACGTGGCAGTGCAGCATAAATCAGCAATCAAGAGAGTATCAAAGGGTTCTCTGATGCTCAGAAAGAATGGGACGACAGAAATTGGCAATAGCACACAAATTTCAAAGTACCTCTTGCATGATAGACACCAGATGTTACACACATTTCAACCCCCACCCCCTTTATCCTACAGAACAGCAGATTAAAAGGATCTGAAGCTTTTTAACCTGGGTGTTTCACAGAGGACAACACAATTCCCCAACAAAACCCAGGGCTGGGGGCTGACAGCAATTATGCATCCGAGATTCCCTGCCTGCTCTGACTTTTTTTTTTTTTTGTTCAAGTCCTGTGAATTATAAATACTCCCCCTCGACAAGAACTCCTCAAAGAGCAGGTCAGGAATCAAAGGCACTAACAAAGTACACAGGATCAGAAAGCCAAAGGAAACAGTGAGAGGAATACATATTTGAAATGCACTTCTCGGGGAAAGGTGGGAAGTGAGAGCTGAGGGCTCGGGGCAATCCCAGAGCAATTCCTTCAGGATGGAGAAAATGCAACGCCCTGGAAGCTCCCTCTGCTAAAGGGTTTGGGTTGGAGCTGCTGTCCCAGCTCAGGGGAACAGTGTGGAAAGGCAGAGGAACCTTCCCAGCCCAGGATGAGGGTTGGGGCAGGTGGGACACGGGGTGTCCCACTAACTCCAGTGCTCCCATTGCTTTGCCAGGTTTGAATCTCAGCTCTGCTCATCACCCCAACCCCTGGGCAGCTGAGGGTTCAATGTTCCAAACCCAGAAAAGTCTTTAAAAAAAAAACAAAACACACAAAGTAAAAAATGAATTTTTAAATATAGAGTGGAAAGAAAAGACTACAAGGTAGGTAATTCATAGAATCCTAGAATTGTCAGGGCTGGAAGGGACCTTTAAGCTCATCCAGTTCCAACCCCCCTGCCATGGGCAGGGACACCTCCAGCAACTCAGGTTGCTCAGAGCCCTGTCCAGCCTGGCCTTAAAAACTTCCAGGGATGGATGGGGCTGTTCTGCCTCAAACAACCAGGATGAACCCCAGGCAATGCAGCTGGGCAGACACTCACCACCAGCCAGCAGCTGAGTCCCTGTTGCTGATGCCTCACTGAGACTTTCCAGTGCCTTCTGCAGACTGCTCAGATGGAGGTGGCTGAGACTCAGTGCCCTGCAGTTTTCTTTTAGAGCATTTTTAACTCCTGGTGCTCCCCATGGCTGCAGCCCAGCAGAAATCTGTGCTCTCAAGTGCTGCCACCAAGGGAGAAATGAGCACTCACAGCACCCATCCCAAGCAGCCCAGTGTTGCTTGTCATCTGGGTGCTTATGCCAGCTCCCTGACAAGGCAACATTTACTGTGAAATATCCCCTTATTGTGCTGGGTGTAACTCCTGGGAACCTGGGCACATTTAGGATCTGGCAGGGGTTCAAGTACCTTTGAACAGGCAGGCAGGAACTGGCTCATAAATACCTCATGTTTTGACAAGTCCCTCTTGGAAGAAGTGTCAAAAGATTCCTGGTCAGCTCCAGACTATTGATTTACCATTAAACTCACACAGTGCTGGCCATTGAGAGGTGAGGTGTTATCAATCAGAGCACTCAGGGTTCTGCAAGATGTCCCACCTCACAACTTCACCTTGCAAGGTAACCTCCAGGGACTCAGGATGCTCTTGTTTAATGGCACAAGTCATGTCAGCAGCACTTCAGCTCTTCTCTTTCATCCCCCCCCCCCATGAGGTTTCTTTTCATGGCTGCCCAGCACCCTGGCTTGGTGCAGCAGGATCATCACCAGCCACAACCCTAAAACCCAGGAGCAATGCCTACACACACCCTGATCCTCCTGAGGGTAGGAATGGGAAGGGTGATGCACCCTGATGCACCCCAGGCTTCAGAGCTCACACAATAAAGGTCTCCAGTGGCACCTGGAAGCACCTTCCAGCTGAACACCAGGTCCAACCCAAGCCCATCAGTGAGGACACAGATACCCATGGGAAGATATTGCTGTCCCCTGAGCATCAGAATCATAGAATCATAGAATCCTAGGGGTTGGAAGGGACCTCAAAAGATCATCTAGTCCAACCCCCCCTGCCAGAGCAGGGCCCCCTAGAGTACATCCCCTAGGAACGTGTCCAGGTGGGTTTTGAATGTCTCCAGTGAAGGAGACTCCACAACCCCCCTGGGCAGCCTGTTCCAGGGCTCTGTCACCCTTACAGTAAAAAAATTTTTTCTGATATTCAACTTGAACCTCCTATGCTCCAATTTACACCCATTACCCCTTGTCCTATCACTGGTCACCACTGAGAAAAGCCTAACTCCATCTCCCTGACACTCACCCCTTACATATTTGAAAACATTGATGAGGTCACCTCTCAGTCTCCTTTTCTCCAAACTAAAGAGACCCAGCTCCCTCAGCCTTTCCTCATAAGGGAGATGTTCCACTCCCTTAATCATCTCAGTAGCTCTGCGCTGGACTCTTTCAAGCACTTCCCTGTCCTTCTTGAACTGAGGGGCCCAGAACTGGACACAATACTCCAGGTGTGGCCTCACCAATGCAGAATAGAGGGGGAGGAGAACCTCTCTTGACCTACTAACCACACCCTTTCTAATGCACCCCAGGATGCCATTGGCCTTCTTGGCCACAAGGGCACATTGCTGGCTCATGGGCATCTTCTTGTCTACCAGGACCCCCAGGTCTCTTTCACCTACACTGCTCTCCAGCAGCTCAGCCCCCAACCTATACTGGGACATCGTGTTGTTCTTCCCCAAATGCAAAACTCTACACTTCCCCTTGTTGAATTTCATCATGTTTCTCCCTGCCCAACTCAGCCCAGCTTGGGCTGCCACTGGAAATACTCAGTCCCTGAGCAGAACATCCAGAATGCTTCCAAAACTGCCCAGGAGGGTTTATGAATGCAAGTGCAGAGGGAATTTGCCTGTGATGGCTGAGGTCTGGACTCAATGAGCAAGGAAATCTCTTCCAGCCCCCACTGCTATAATCAGTGCACAGAGTATTGGATGGTCCTCATAAACAGGAGAAGTAAATCTGAGCATATGCTAAGGGGTGATGTCTCCTTTTGGGGAGGGTGCACAGCCACAGCCTCCTAGACAGGGAGTTGTTGGCCAATGTGGTCCCCATCTGTCACCCCCAAATCTCCATCAGCTGGAAACCTGGAGCTTCAGGAAGCAGCTGACCTTTGGGTGAGCTGTAGGGTTTGGGTTTGATCTTTCTGAATACTGAACCTATCTAGAAAGCAAACCCAGCCACACGCTGGCTGCTGGCTGCTTTCTGGATGGTGAAGTAAATCCTGACTTCAGCCCATTAAAAAAAAAATTTCAAGGCATGTGTACGTGTCCAAGTCATCTGCCCTGACTTCACAAGCTCAAAGGTCACGTCCAAACCCGTTTCATGGACATTTTATCCCTCAACACCTTGTTGGCAACAATTTCTGGGAACAGGACTTTTCCTTGGGGTTTTTCTCCATCTTTTCTGCTGACTTGGTTGCAGTGTCATTCTCAATAATGCCGAAGGTTCAGCACTGGTGTCTTTTATAGATTATAAAATAATAATAAATAGCACGCTATGACTTTAAAGAGCCTGGTATAGCATTACATTATCTGGAAAAAGCAGCTTGCTTTATGCCAAGAAAGTTATATTCCCACAGAACTGTCTATCCAGAAGTTTATGAATAAGTCTTCTTTTATAAGTGACACAAAGTGCTAACTTATAAACACATAATAGTTGTTTTATAGGGTAGAGAGGAGCAAGGAGAAGATGGAAGTTTCAACAAGAGTCACAGTTGCTTTCTTTAAAGACTTCTTTTTTAGTGCCATGGTTTAAAAACAAAACAAAAGAAAACAAAACAAACTTTACCTGCTTTTTCAGTAACTTAATTTGAAGCCCGTGTTGCCAGATATATGGCAGAAACCCTGCCCCAACCAATCCAAACCCCTGATTTTCAAGGCAGCACAGAACCAACTTGGAAGGCTGGCTCCAAACCCAACACACATACCTAAAGCACTAGAGTTTACCATGGCAAGCACTCGAAGAAATCCATCTTCCTGTCCTTTACATTCCCTAAAAAAAAAACCAAAAAAAGCCAAACACTTTCTCTCCCCAAAGCTATAAAAAACCCAAACCTTTCCTTCTAACATTTGCCTCGTTTCGAGCGAGACAGAGTATTCAATTTGTATTGCATTAAGAACCACTTCAGCATAAATCCCATGCTATTAAGCTGGCTTGTATGTAAATATTCTCCTCGATTCCTACACCTGCATCATTGAAACCAGCTCTCCAGAGACTGCTCCTTTTATTACTTTTGTGACAGCCAAACTTGTTCTTGGGCGCTAGGTCTGTGGAAAAGGCCCAACGCCCCCGCCCGCCAGAGGAACCCGGACCTTATTGCTTTTGACCTTCCTTTTCAACTGGTCTGACTTGAGCAATTTAACACTACAATCATAGCTCTCAACTCTTGACATCAAAATCATTGGCAATTCTCAACCAAATCAAGACCAGGCTCTGTGAAGGTTTATTAAAGGCGCCAAACGCCTGCGTGTTTCGCTGGGGTCTAGAGGAAGGTAAAAAAAACAAAAAAGACACTTCTCAAAAAAGCTGAGCCCTTTGGAAACAACAACTATTGCATTATGAATTCCTTATTAAAAAAAAAAAAAGTCATTTATCTGCAAGATAAAAAAAAATCTCATTGTATGAGATATTCCCCATTTGGAGCTACTTGCGCAACGCCAGATTAACATGAAGAAACAAGTTCCCTGAGTCAAAGGTGTAGGCTTTGTTTATACACATTAATTCCTCAGTCAACATTATTTCACAGATTTTAAAAACTGCATTTCTGTGGGTTTTTTTTTTTTTGTGGGGTTGGAGCTCTGCTTCCCTCGTGGGCACGCAGAGGAGTTTGTTGCTAACGCCTTTCATCAGGACACAAAGACACCTGACAGCAAGGCCTGTTGGCAAACAAAGCATGGCTACATCACAGCAAGATAAAGCCCACTGCTTTTGGAAAATAAATGTCAGATTCAGTCCCAGAAGCAGCGTGGAGTGAGTTTACATCCAAAACATTTATTGCTTCAGCGATCGAATAATCCCCGAGCGTTTGGGTCCCAAACCACAGGCGCAGCGCTCCAAAAGGAAGTGAGCTAAGTGTTTCTCTTCAGCCATTGTTATACTGCAGTGGCTTCTTTTTTAATCAATTTCTTCAAATTATAAATGCACAACAGATAGTGTATTGAACCACTTCCAAGCACAAACTGCAGAGAAACCCCACGTCCTTTCAAAAAGCAACACGCTCTGGGCAAACCCAACCTCGCCTCAACCCGCGAGGAAGGGAGGAAGGGCTGGAATGACTTTGGGTCATTTGCTCCTCACGTTTCAGCATCTCTGGTTGCAAACCATCTTCAGCTGGTTTGTGAGAAGAGGACTGCCTGCCTTTGGCAGTGCTTGGAAGGGTTTGATCCAATGTTTTAAGACACTGCATAAATAGACATTTGAGTGGATGCCTGCGGGTCCACAAATTCATTGCCCTCCTGCATTGACCTGAGGAGCAGAGGAGCAGAAGGGCAGGTGAAAGACAGGAAGGTTTGCTCAGCACATGGAGAAAGAGAAGGATGTTTTGCCTTCTGAGCCACCCAAAAGTCAAGCTCAGAGACTTGCAAGATGTCTGTTTGCTTTTGAAGACAAGCTGAGAGCACAGCAAGAACTAAACTGTCACAAGCTTTAACTTACAGAGGAGATCGTGGGAAAGGGAACACTTTGAGCTAAATTTGTATCTACTTGAAATAGCAGAAGGTAGATCACAGAGGACAACCTAGGAGAAATGGTTCAATGCACCTCTGAGACAGAATTACTGAACCAAAGAGCTTTAAAGCCATTTATACACACAGGTGAACAATCCTTTCTGCCAACCTGCTCAATAATCAAATCATTACTGGGGTCACCATTACACCAAGAGCAGGAGGCAGAAACAACAGCTTACCCAAGTTACCTACCCAAAAACCCCCAACACTAACTGGACCCTTTCCACTCTCTGCTGTACTGAAGGTCAGATGTAATTAACAAGCAGCATTATTAACCCTACAGCAGTTTCCCTGCAACTCTGCCAACACAGCCAAAGGCAGGTTAAAATAAAGGCTCACCAGAACACAAGTTGATTTTTGGGGGAGGGCAAATTCATGCAGGACTTTGCACCCCTGCCCAGCCTGAGCTGAAAATTTAAGACCTCATTTCCCCCCAGAGTCTCCTTTGGTGTTTTCCCACACACCATCTCTTTTACTTCCACTCATCTCTGCCTGATGCCCACCTCTGATGGGTGTGCTGGGACAGCACCAAGGTCCAGAGCTGTGCAGGAGATCCCTCAGCTCCCAGCAAGCCAGAAACTGGAAATATTTCTCATGGATTTTCCTTTTGTTTTGCTAGAGTGACTTCACAGACTTTCCCTGCTTGTCCTCACACTGCTATTATCAAACTGTTTCCAACCCCAAAGGTCATCAGCAGACATAGTTACTGGATTTTTTGCATGTGGCTTATTTTTTCTTCCTTTTTTTAATATTAAATAAGCATGCACACTTTCCAATCCTCCCTTCTCCAAACTCTCTAGCATCCTTCCCCTTACACAAGGGATGCCAAGAAACCAGATCAGTCAAGCAATGTGCTGCATTTCTGAACAACTGTGTTACAGCTTGGAATGGGACTTGTGAAAGTTTCAAAAACCTCAATGTGCACTAAAGTTTTCCCAGAAGAAAGGGAACAAAACAAGCAGTAACAGGATCACAGAAGTTCCACAAAAGTCTTTTGGATGAGGTTCACCCAAGAGAGCCCAACCAAGCCAAGGGGGTCACCTGAACCCTTTTGTTCTGGCATAAGCTCAGCAGAAATCAGGAGGGGAGGGTGAGAAAGTGGAGATTTCACCAGGACATCCCCAGCTCTGCTCTTATTCTCTCCACCCCATCTGTGGGGATGAGAAATGAAGAACTAAGAAACGTTTGGCATGAACCACAGCTTCATCAACTGTGCTGGAGAGACCAGCAGGGAACAAAAGGGTGTGAAAGGACAGCCAGGTGAAACTTCCCTGGCATGAAGGCAATGACCTTAGACAATCTGAAGCTTCCCTACCATCAGGTGGTCCCTTCAGCAGCACAAGTCACTACAGAGACTTCCCACTGCATTGGGAACTTCAGAGCTTTACCAACCAGGTAAATCTCCTGCAAAGAGAGGCCCCAACCTGGTGCTCAGGGGGGTTAAATCCCAGAGATGGGGTGGTCGCTGCCAGGCACAGCTTCCCCATGGCTGCTGCTCCTCCCCACACACATCCATCCGTGCACCTTCTACAGCTCAGCATCACCCACCAGCCCCTGCAGAACCTGCAGCCCAGCTGGGAAACCCGGAATGCTTCTCCTGAAAGAAAGGATCTGCCAGGCAGCAGCTTGCCCCAGAGCTGCTACCTGCAGCAAGCAGGGAAAAGGCAGAAGACAAGGCAGAAGACACGACAGATGAACTCAGCAGGAGGCTGTTGTTCCTCCAGTACTTTCTCCAGTAAAAACAAATGGGTGAAAAAAAAAAAAAATAAAATAAAATGAAAGGAGGGGCTCTGCTGGCCTGGCACAGAAGGAGACATCTGCCTGCATCCATCTGCCATCAGCTTGACTACCCTTTGTTTTTGGCAGGGTCAGTTTTCTACCATTATCTCTCCCTGAACTGCCTCACCAGGAGACCAGCACAAGGAAAAAGATGAGAACGCAGGAGAGGGAGCAGGTAACCACCAGTTCTGCTCAGCTGCATGAGTAAATTGTCCCATTAGGCTCTTAAATCACTTGAGAAAGTATTATCTTTTGCCTCTTCCTTTGTTTTTCACTCAAACACTGGGATTACTCACTCCCTAGTTAGGTGGATATATTACAGTGCCACAACATTTCCGAAATGTTTAAAGCATCAACAACCAGAGTTATGTGTGGAAAAAAAAAAAAAAAGACATAAAAATAATAATTCTAGCTCAATCAAACGAATGGAATAAACTGCAGGAACAAAACTACAGTCCTCCTGGTCTAGCTGAACCTACAAGAGGAACTTCACTAGCAAGGCATTGATCAAAGAGAAGTTCTAGTGGGAAAAAAAATAAAAATCATGTATAGCGTTCATACCAAGTCAGCTAAGGTCAGATTAAGTGTTCTTGAAGTCTGGTCCATGTGTCTTCTATTTTAAAAAGTGCCCTGCTTGCAGAGGAATTGTAAGAACTTTTGAAACTGGGATGCTGGCTCCTCAGTCACTTGGATAGTTGACCGGGCGGTCAGGAGGGGTGAGATTTACATACAAATTGCAAAGCTTCTAAATGGTTTCCTCAGAGCAAGAAACGGGGGTGGAAAGGAGAGAATATTTAATGATTAGTTCCTTATGGCTCCGACATTCTTGAAGCATATTTCTTGCAGTCCCTGGAACACTCCTGCATTCTTGATTGCAAAATGGCAATAAGTGATTTCCTTTAAAAGCCTTGTCTTTTATTGGAATACTAAAAATACCCCACTAGCCCTACTCCACTCTCTCTCTTTCCTGGACAGGCACCATCAAGCCTGATGTATTCTATTTTGAAGACAGCAATAAACATTTCAGCATGGGCTGCTCAATCCACATCATAATAGATCTTGCATTTCCAGTGGAGCCCCTACTAGCACCATAAATCATCTTTACACAGACTTAAGTATGAAAAACTCCAGCTCAAAAGCAGCATGGATTTTTTTTTCTTCTTCTTCCTTTTAAAAATGGGTGCAAAACAGTCAGGAATTATATGACTGGCAACTTTAAATGGGATGACCCTGTAAACATGATGGGTAGAGCTGCACTGGGCAGCACTGCTCCAATCCATTCTCTGGAGTTAAACCTACCTGGAGGAGGATTGCCTGCTGAGGTGAAGTCCAGAAAACATTGTCTACACATCCATCACATCTGAACAAACACAGGTTTTAAACCTGGGGTACTCCAGCTATTGTTGATTTTAAAAGCCACAGAGGAAGATGAATTACACACGATGTCTGAACTGGCTACACACATCTCAGACTCCTCCTGCTTTTCCATTCTACCCTGACTTGAAAGTCTGACCCATTCTCCCCACTGCCTCACTCATTGTGTCTCTCAGTCTGCTCCAGCCCCTGGGGAACAGCTCAAAGGGAGAATTTCAGGTACATGATGAGGCTGCTGCATAAACCACAGTTTTCCCACTGATGTCCCTGGCCGAGCTGAGGAGCTTCTCCAGTAAGAGTGGTTGTGCAACCACGTTCAGCAACTGAGACCAGCCAAGAGCAGGATGCAACCAGACTTCCTCAGCCCTAAACATCAAAGTCTTCATGCAGTCAAGAGCCAGAGGAGCCATAAATCACAGCAGCAACACAGGCTCCAACCAGAGTCCAGTGCTGGATGATGAGAAGGGTTTCCTGAGGACGGAGGTTTGGCTGGACCAGGTGACCAAGTGGCTCCCAAGCCCAGGCAGCAGTGTCAGGCCTGACGTGGTAACTTTTTTTTTCACATTAAGGGAGTCTGCTGGGAAATCTGAGCCCACTGAGCAACCCTGGGGTTGACCCCACAGCTCTGGTACAGGGATTGCCCTCCAGTCACCCCACAAACCCCAGGCAGCAGCCACAGCCCGATGTCCCCCGTGCTGGATGAAATGCTGGAACTTTCACTGGAACACAGACATCATCAAGTTGGGAAAAAGGTATTTTTGTAGTTTTCAGGTGCCAGAGGGAACCTAACTTTGTCTTGTTAGTGAATTTTTGATCATGTTCTGGCTGGGCAGGCTCACTACCTGCCTCCTGCTGGCACTGAGCTCTCTGCTCAACATCATGGGCTTTGCTTAACATCAGCTTCTCTTTGTTGGATCCCTCCATCACACTTCCCTGAGCCCTGCCCAGCAGGTCCCAAACAGCGGGGATTTCCAAAGAAAAAGACACTTATTTTTTGGTGAATCATTCCATGAATTTGATCTGGGTGAATCTAGCCCTCTGACAGCACAATCTGGTGACTGCAGCCTGCAGATGCTCTTCTGAACTCTTAAGAAACATAAGTGAACTTAAAAATCATAGAATGGTTTGGGTTGCAGGGAACTTAAAGATCATCCCATTCCAACCCCCCTGCCATGGTCAGGGACACCTCCCAGAGCCCAGGGTGCTCCAAGCCCCATCCAACCTGGGCTGGGACACTGCCAGGGATGGGGCAGCCACAGCTTCTCTGGGCAACCTGGATCAGTGTCTCACCACCCTCAAATAAAAAAATTTTTTCCTAATGTCCAACCTAAATCTCCCCTCTTCAAGTTTTAAACCATTTCCCCTTGTCCTGTCACCACACACTTGTGTAAAAAGCTGTAAAAATTATAAAACCACCTGGTGGAAAGGGTGCCTGGCAGGTTCCAGAGGAACCTACAGCTCCAAGAGGGGTCAAGCTGGGGATTTGGACTTGAAGATCCTTATGTGTCCCTTCCAACTTGAGCTATTCTATGAATCTAAGACCAGTCTCAGACCAGGTTGCTCAGGGCTGTTCCAACGTGTCTTGAAAACCTTTTTAAGGATGTGTTCAGGGAGCACACACACTGGGTCCTCCCCAGATGAAACCAAACCAGAAGATCTGCTCATTTTCCCAAAGAGGCAGGGCTGCTCTGAACAACCTACTGCAATTCACTAACTACCTAAAATTACTTCAGCATGGACAACCCAAAGAGCTCAGGCTGAAATGGGCCAGTGCTTAGCATCTCAAATACATCAAAACCTTGACATCTTGTGGTTTGGCTCTTTCAACATTGAAGAATATTTTTAGATGAGGCATCATTGATTCTAAAGTCAATAGCAATGTAGACAAGGTAATGGTTTTGCCCTACTTTCTGCAGAACTGCTATGTCAAATTTTTGACACAGATACAGCTGGGGTTTTTTTTGTTGAGAACAGTGTTTTCACAACTTAAAGAACAACCCTTCTTATAGAAACTTGCTCAACCTTTGGCAATCCGACCTAATCAGCACACAAAACTGCAGAACCAAGCAACCAAATACCTCTTATGAATACCATTTACAGCAGCTTACAACCATAAGAACCTTCTAAAAATGCCAAGGCAAACAGGGTGGGTGAAACGATCCCTCGCAAACAACTGAGCCAATAAATACAGAACTGTGATAAGAAATTAGGACTGACTTGCATAATCTCTTTTAGAAGTTTTTGGTAAATGGAGTCTGAAGAGCAGGAGGCTGATAAAACAACACAGTTCAGTAGCAATGTGCAAGTTTCATGCCGATGAAGTAGGGAATTCAATCCTTGCTGAATTCTTGAAATCATTTAGATGTTAACAGAAGTTTCTTCTCCCAAAAAAAGAAGGCAAGGCATCTCTTAAAGCCCACACACACAGATCTTTGACTCCCATAAGCTGGTGTACTACACCAAGCTATTTTGGGTTTGGAACTCTGCATTGTCTCCTGTGTCAGGGTGGCTATTGGATTTTATTTCAAGTTTTAACTTCTGACTTGAGCAGAGCCAAACCTGTACAATTTATCCATGTGCAGTGCAAGAGGTCCTCTTCTCACTTTGGAAAAAAAATAGGAGAAAGGAGGAAAAAAACCCACAGTATCATTTCATTTCAGTACCTTCCTAAAACTTGAGAAGTTTACAAGCTCTTAACTCCACTTCTCTCCCTTTGCCTTCCCAGCAGCTGCACACTGAGGGGCTTCAAAGCAACTAAAGAAGTCAGAACAAAGTTGTTCTGCTCTCAGAACAAAGTGGAAAAACCAGGCTGGGTGACACCAGTGATGCTGGGCAGAGGGGGCTGCACCCAGGAGAGCAAACACAGTTTGTGCTACAGCTTCTCCCCAGGCAAACTCAGCAGTGGAGATTTTTGTTGGTGATGGAGAGAGGCAGCAAAACCAGAAGAGTGCTGGGAGTTGGCAACCCACCTTCATTTATTTTGTATCTCATTCTCCAGCTTCTTACTAGACATGTGCAGGGGCTGACACAGAGGGGGAAAAAAAAAGGAAGTATATAAAATTAAGAATAAAATAGTCTGTGTAAGGAATGTTGCCTGTTAGCAAGCAAACAAGGATAACAATACTTGGGAGCAGAAAGTATTTGCAGGAAGAAATTTAGTATTTTTACTAAAAAAAAAATGGTTCTCCTGAAGTCTAATCCCATGCCTAAATCTATAGAGTTTATTCTCCTCACACTTCTATGGGGAGAAAAGAAAAATCCACTGCAAAGAGGCTCATAAATCGTCCTGGATTTTTTGTCTGAACCCTGCTCCTGCCCCGAAAGAGGGACACTCCATATGCTTTTGCAATAGCTCTGTTTTGATAGGATTACCAGCAGTGTCCCTTATTAATCATGTTGCCACTAAAAGTCTCTCTGGAGTGTTTGCTTATTCTATACTTTTCCAAACTGTTTCAGTTTCCTCTTAATTTATTAAAAACTCGCTGGAGATGACCAGAGTTAAAGCTAACCTCTGCTACTACAGAACTGAAAGGGAAAAATGTAAGTGGGAGGAGAGGGGGGAAAATCACTTTTATTCAGGGATTTTTCTCCATTTACTGCTTTTTTCCCCCAACCACGCTGTTTCAGCCTTTGTAACATTGCTCCAGTTGTGAAGCCCAAGGTAACAGCATTTTAAGGTAGCATTAACATTCAAGAAAGACTTTCCTGGATGTTACTATTTGAGCTGGGATCATTGGAAGAAGTTTGGTATTGGCTCAATCCTTCAGTGCCCAGCAATCAATGAGCTTTTTTTTTTTTTATTTTTTATTTTTTTCCAGCCTGTAAAGTGTTCTTAAAGACATGCTTAAGTGCTTTGCTGGATGAAGAACAAAGCACTTGGCACCCCGCAGAACTGAACCCTGCTGAGGTGTGAGGCGTTTCCAAACATTTCTAATTAACTAAAAGAATCCACAATTAAGAAAGTCGCAGTGGCATGGCTGACAGAATAAAAGCAATGTTTTGCAAAGCATCCTGTGTTCCTTCTCTGGCAACATTCACCCCTACACAATACCAGACAGGGAAAGAGAAACGTGTCCAATAGTAGGTGGGCTCTAAAAAGGGGGAGAAGAAAAAAAAAAAAAAAAAAAAAAAAGAGTATTAGGGTGTTCTTCAGCAATTTCAGATCCAAGCCTGGGCTTCCCACGGTCCCTGCTTTAAGGCTGGGGGTATCAAGGAGATGGAGCTGACCACGAGAGCCTGCCCTGCTCCATCCACCCCAGGGTTCAAGGAGCCCCCCAGGAAAGTTCTGCTCAGCCCCCAGCCCCTGCTCTCACATCTCAAGATCTGGCCTAAAAGGAACAACAAGAGGTCTCTGGAGGGCTGAAGAAAATGTTAGGTATGAGAGCTTCCAGAGCAAGTCCACATGGTCTCCAGCTCTGTGGAGATGATAGGGAAGATCCCCATTTATCCCCTAGATTTTACATTGTTTTGAGGACTTTACTGTCTGCAAAACATTAACTCAAACCAAGTGGTACGATTCTGCTGGAATCACATTTTAAGGCTGCCTGTGTCCTTCTGACTCAGAAAACAAATAAGCCTTTCAATGCATTTTTTATAATTGCAACATCCACTTCATTCTTATTTTCTCCCTGCTTATACAGGGATAAGATAAATTCTTTTTCATGTTTATCTTTCCCCATGAGAGCACAAATCACTTTGGTGCTATGCTAACCAAGACTTGACTTATCTAGGCACTGGACATCAGGGAGGGACCCCTTGATCTCCAGGTCCTGATCCTGCAGCTTGGGCAGCTCCATCTCCACTCAGATGGACTCCACATGGATGCAGCCATTCTTAGGAAAAGGTTCTTCACCATGAGGGGTGCTGAGACCCTGGCACAGGTTGCCCAGAGAGGTGGTGGGAGCCCCATCCATCCCTGGAAGGTTTTAAGGCCAGGCTGGACGGGGCTCTGAGCAACCTGAGCTGGTGGGAGGTGTCCCTGCCCATGGCAGGGGGGTTGGAACTGGGTGAGCTTAAAGGTCCCTTCCAACCCTGACAATTCCAGGATTCTATAAAGTCCCACTGGGAACTGGAGGCAACACCCAAAGAGCTGTGAAATGAGTGTAGAGGATCAGAGAACTCAGCAGGGACTTCCCACCTGTGGCCCACAGCTGCTTTTCAGGAGGCAGAGGACAGGAGGCAGAAGGGAGGCTCCTTCAACCAGGGTTTAGCTTCAACTTCTGGGTCCAGCACAAGAGCAAGAATTGAGAAAAAAGTGGGCAACTGGAATCAGAAGAATCCCAGCTACCTCCACAGTCTGAAGCAGGGACTGAACCTCAACATTTACAGTCAGCTTTGTAGGAAACCAGAGCCTGGCTTAAGGACTCGGATGCTGATGCTGAAGCCCTCACTGCTCTGAGCTGATCTCACCTCTCAACCAAAGAGGGGAAAACCTGCACCATGACTCCTGGGTGGTGTCCCCAGGTAGAGCCATGCACAAACAACTCAAGAAATAACGTGAAGAGAATTCCTTTTTCTTTTTAAGGGTTCATCAAATTCCGCCTTAATCTCTCCCGAAGTTTCCAACTGCACAGGCAGCAGGAATAAGCTCATCTGCAAATGGTTCATGTAATGCCTATTAGGTGCAAACCACTGGGACTGCAGTAAGATGCTTGGCAGTATTTGGTTTCAAGAAAGCCCCAGAACATGACAGTAATTTAAATAAAACTCATACAGTTTATCCAGAGCTTCCTATCCCTTTGCTCCCCAAACAGCCTCTCTCTCCCCCCCTGTCCCAGGTGCAAGCCAGCACACACTGATCATGGAGCCTGTCTTGAAGGAGGAATTTCATTCACAGTGGTTTGTTTTTAGGAAAAGGCAAATTAAAAAAAAAGCTGAAGGGATGCTCATCTTTTGATTTTTAGCACAGTGAAGGTTTGGTGTGAGGGGATCCTGGTAAAATTTAAAAGCTTCTGATGGAGCACTCGCAGCTTCTTTTAACATGAAGATGTGGGTGCAGTGATTAGGTTTTGGTGGCTAGCAACTTATTTTTTTTTTTTAACATTGTTCACTGTGGCTTTAATGGCTTTGGGGGGAGATTTTTAATAGGATCAACTGCCAAGAAACTTTGCCCATTGAGCTGCTTTGGCCATCAGTCAGTAGCTGCCATTAGCACAGCAGTTTCTATCTGCAAATCCAATAATCCTAGAACTACCAAACATAACTTTCCCCTGTGACTAGTTTTGGTGGAGAAAAACATCCTTTGGAAGGCAAAACATTTTTTTTTTTTTGTTGTTATTATTTTTTTAGCATTGTAGCTATCAAAACACATGGTATTCCTAGAATAGTACTCATCAAAACAGTTCTCCAGCTCTGCTCCTGGCCTGCCACTGAACATGGGAAACCATTAACTCAAGCTGCTACAATTAACTCCCAGTATCTTCTTCACAGACTCAGACAATCCTGAGCTACTTGTCATGCAAACAACCTGTGAGATTCATTCTCCTGGCAAGGCAAAAGGAGGGGTAAATTACTGAGCTAAGTAGATTACTGGGGAAGGAGTCACACTCAGCAGCCTTATGAGATGATTAGACCCTGGGAAATTCATACCTCAAATCCCCAGGCCCTGATAGAGCACATTCATTACCAGCTTCAGGATCAACCTTCTCTGGCAGCATTAATTTGTTTTTTTTTTTTCCCAATGAACTTTCATTTAGCTTTCTCCCAAAAGAGGAAGATTACGTTTAAAATTTTACAAGGGAAAAAAGCTGCAGCAGAATTTAGCAACTCAGCAGTACACCATTAAGATGATTTTTTTTTTTTTTTTCCAGAGTGGCATCAGCATTTTTGAAGCAATGATGCAACCAGCACTGTCATCAACATCAGCATTTAAAAACTTGCTCTCTGGGTGCACGTGCAAAGCAGTGCCCAGGGCAGGACCCTAGGACTGCAAAGATCATGGAGAGCAGCAATTACCTGTCACCTGCATTTCATAAACCCAACATAGCAGAGCAGCTTTTGTAATCCCAAAGAGGAAAAACCCCTCAGATTCGTGGCAAGAGAGCTGGCTGCTCTCAGGGTGGTGGAGAACAGGCTGGGCTTTTTGCAGGGAGCTGCAGGAACCAGTTCAGGCCACCAGTTCCCCAGTAAGGGTCTGGTTGCCCTTGCCATGGGTGGGCAATGCCCAGCTCTGTACTTCATACTCATCTACCAGAGTAGGTGGACTGGGGTTGGGAGATGAATTGCCTGGAGTCCTGAGGAAAAAAGCAGCACCCATTTGTTTTTATCCCCTAATGACATTTTGTGAGGAGCACTGCTGGGAGCTGCAGGCTGTGGGAGAGGCTGTTCCACCAGGTTTCAGACATGGCTTTGGAACATTTTCTTTTAAAAAGACTCTCAGTTTAACCTGACTCTATACAGTGCCAGCCAGAAACCTCCCATTATCTAAAGAATTACAAAGTCCCTATTTTCTTGATCTATATAAAGCAAAGGGTGTAACCCCATAGTGCTGGAGAAGGTGAGAGTGTGCTCAGAGTTCTCCCTCCTACCTGAGGTATTTTTATCGAAGAGATGGCTTTAAAAATATCTCCCAGAGAAAGTCTCTTATGCAAGAAGTTAGACAGCTGAGGAGTCCTGAAGTGCAGACTAATTCAATCAAAGGAAAGGGCACCACAAAAAACTATTTCAGGCCCTGGTATCTCAAAGGAGGCCAGGATAAACCAGATGGCCAACCTGATGAGAAGGGCCAATCTTCTCAGAAAGCTGTGAGAGGTATGGTAATGAAGAGGGAAAGTCTAACAGCATTTATGGGAGCACTTGGGAACACTGAGGTTGCCAAGCCACCAGAAATGACAGGGGTAAGATGTGCTCCATCTCCTGGCACAGTCACGAGGAGAAGAGTCCATAATGGGCTGCCCAGGGAAGGGGTGGATTCTCCATCCCTGGAGATATTTCAAAAGAGCCTGGATGTGGCACTCAGTGCCATGGGCTGGGAACCACGGGGGGAGTGGAGCAAGGGTTGGACTTGATGAGCTCTGAGGTCCCTTCCAACCCAGACAATTCTAGGATTCTATGCTCTCCTGAGAACTTCTGCCAGGTCCATTTGTGGATAAACTTCACCTGATAATGCATCAACTTACAACCCCCAAAGTGCTGCCTGCTGACCTGCAGCAGCAGATCCCCAAGGAATGGCTTCTCCAGTTATCCTCAGCCCACCTGACTTCCCAACCTCCAGCATCCCCTTGCCCAGACCTCCTGCCAGCCTGCACAGAGGGACACAACCAACAGCCAAAGGGGTTTTGAGTCTCAGACTCTGCATAGAATCATAGAATCACAGAATGGGCTGGGTTGGAAGGGACCTCAGAGCTCACCAAGTCCAACCCTTGCTCCACTCCCCCCGTGGTTCCCAGCCCATGGCACTGAGTGCCACATCCAGGCTCTTTTGAAATATCTCCAGGGATGGAGAATCCACCCCTTCCCTGGGCAGCCCATTCCAATGGCTGATCACCCTCTCCAGAAAGAAATTCTTTCTAATGTCCAACCTAAACCTCCCCTGGCACAACTTGAGACCTCTTGTGCCCTCTTGTCTTGCTGAGAGTTGCCTGGGAAAAGAGCCCAACCCCCCACAGCAGAGGCAAAGGGCTGTTCCTGCCCACTGCATCCATGCCTCAGCCTCAGGTGGCATCAAGAGAACTTTCTGTGTCTGCCACTGAACCAAGAGGAAACCCCCAAGCAGCCACTTCTGCAGAGCAGGCTGGGGAGGACAGGCAGCTCACCTTCCAGGCTGCTGGAAGCAATCACAGCTTGTGACAAGTTCTGAATCCTGTCCCCAGAATCTGGTGTCTCCACTCCACTTCCTCTGGAACTTCATCCCAAAGTCAGAGCTGCATGGAGATGGTCTCAGAGCAGGCTGTGACAGTGACAATGCTCAGGCAGGGAAGACTTGGACACAGCCAAACCAACGCAGGGAGGGACAGCAGCACTGCCCTGATCCACAAAGGAGAATCCATCTGTTAAGGAGCTACTAACACAGCCCACACGAGCCCTCAGAGATGGGAAGCCCACCTAGAAAGAGCCCATCTCCTGCCTTCCTGGCCCCCAGTTCTTTCTTGACTAGTGCTGAATGAAGCCTTGAAAAGGAGACAAGGCTCCTGCCCACCAACCAGCTTGGAGTCACAGAACCAGCTTGGTGTCTCAGGTGAGCTGGACCACCAGTAAAACCACTGAGCAGAACAGAGCCAAAGCCACCCCTTACCTCACGCTCAGCCCTCCTGCAAACCTTGCCAAACCAAGCAAGGAAGCAGACGGCTGGAGCTTGTACACTGTAAAACTTGTTCAGTCAGAACCCATAAAAATACCTGAATGCCCACCTACAGACACACCGAGCCTCCCTTCTGGGCACTACCACATCAGTCAGGCTACAACCAGTTCAGCTCATTAAGGCATTTGACACCTAAATACTCCCCAGTTCCAAGGTTTAACCATCTTGACCACAGCCAGAATTAGCAGGACAAGAGATGACCACCAGCAGCATCCCCTTGACCTCCTCATTTCCACAGCAGGGAAGGAAAAGCATTGCTATTCCTCAACTCTTCCTTGGAAGATGACCTGCAGCTTCTTTGCTTCCTCTGGCAGCCAATATAAAACCTGCCCCTTCCCAACAGAAGCAAAGCACCCGGACATCCTGATAGAAAATTCATCATTTTCATGCAATTATCAAGTACAGAATCCAACCTTATTCCAACAGGGC
This sequence comes from Heliangelus exortis, assembly GCF_036169615.1. Lineage (NCBI taxonomy): Eukaryota > Metazoa > Chordata > Aves > Apodiformes > Trochilidae > Heliangelus > Heliangelus exortis. The sequence continues at coordinate 9,699,591 of NC_092441.1, forward strand.
TCATACAGCATGCAACAGAGCAAGCCTCCAAAATCACCAGCTCTTTATTTCAGGCAGAATTTCAACAGCTACAGCATTGACTCTCCTCTTGCATGGACCATTCCACAGCTTTCGAAGCAGCTCCATGGATCCAATCCAGGCTGGAGCAAATCCAGTGGCAGAGAAGTCTCAGCAGAGATCCCAGCAGAGGAACAGCTTTTCATCAGTGGGCAAGGCTGACAGATCTAAACTCCAGATCCTCCTTTTCAAGAAGCCTTCTCCCATAGACCATTAACCACTCCCATGCATACACAAATATGCTACGAATGCTTAAATGCAGGCAGCTAAAGACACAGGAGAACAGAGCTTATTCTGCATTCATTTACGTAATTGCATCCAGCTCCCAAAGCAATGAGCATCTTTGAAATGCCAAAGGTGACAGCAAACAACCATAAAGTATTTCATGTAGCAAAGCAGCCATGAATTCAACAGCAATATGAATAATGTTGTTATTACCAAAGGAAACAGTAAAGCGGAAGCAGCAACACTGGGAAAGCTGTGCAGAAACTGAGGAACATTGAGGTGCAATGTGAAGTCTGAAAATCCACTTCTCCATCTCAGCTCCCATTCAAACCTCAAGCTCTAACAAAACCTAAAGACCAGCTTCAGACACTCTTTTACCAGCTCTCATGCTACTTGAGCATCTTGTCAAAACACACCCCCCCCCAAAAAAAAGAAAGTGTTTCTGAAGCAGAAAAGCACAGAATGCAAAATTCACAAGAGGAAATCAAACCCTCTCATCTCTGGGAACTGGAAATGTTACCATTTATAGAGCTGTGTTCCCCCTGAAAGCATGCTGTAAAATATTCAGTATGAATCACTTGGCACTGCTGGTGTTTTTGTGGAAGGCCTAAACATAGGGGTTTTTTTTCCCCCTCCCGTGTCAGTCTTTAATTCAGTAACAAGGTGGGAAATTAATCTTTTTTGCATTTTATTTAAATGTCAGAAAAACATTTGTTGCTTCTTTAGCAGTAATGAGTATAAGGTGCTTTTCCAAAACTTTTTAGTGGTACTGTCACCTTGCTAATGCTCTGGAGCTAAATACAAAACACTGTCTGTTGGGATCCTAAAACATTGTAAACACCACAGCAATAAAAAAACCCCACAGCCTTGCAGGAGCTGAAAACCTTCACAGTGCTAAATCAAATCACCAAGCACAGGGAGAAGCAATAAAGCTGGGAAACACTTTGGAGTTTCCCATATTCCTTGAATTGGGAGATTTCTGCACATATGTCTGCAAAAATGTAACCCCCGTGGTATGGCATCACCTTGAATAAAATACTCATCTTTTCTTCTGGGCAACCAAAGCAAGCAACAAAGAAAACTGCCAAAGGTGCAGCACAAGGATAAAGGAGCAGCTGGGGAGGGGGGACAGAGAAAGCAGTGAGCAGCCATGCACAGGGCATAACCCACGTCTGAGCTACAGCCCCCATCCTGGAATCCCGGAGGAATTAAATGCTGAGGAATTAAAACAAGTTTAGAGAAATTCCTACAGGTGAATGCTATCTCCATTCTACTCCACCTCACACACTGAGGCTCTGCCAGGGGAGGTTTAGGCTGGAGTTTAGGAAGAAATTCTTTGCAGAGAGGGTGCTCAGCCATTGGAATGGGCTGCCCAGGGAAGGGGTGGATTCTCCATCCCTGGAGATATTTCAAAAGAGCCTGGATGTGGCACTCAGTGCCATGGGCTGGGAACCACGGAGGGAGTGGATCAAGGGTTGGAATTGAGGATCTCAGAGGTCCTTTCCAACCTGGATGATTCTGTGGCAAGGGCTGACCCCACACACACACGGGATGAGCCCGGCCATGCCCGGCTGCTGCCTGCGGTTTGGCAACGAAAGCGGTGGCCATGGGTGCACCCCCCGGCCTGGGCCCTCCTCAGGGGGGTGGATGGAGCTCCACACGTTATTTGAGACAAAGCCCTAAGGTTTCCTCATTCAGTTGAAGTGAACGAAAGCCTAAAAACATCCCACTTCCATCCTCCCAGTCCCTTCAGGCCCGGCTCCAATGGCAGCGCCCGGCCCGCCAAGCCGCGGCCTCCATGGGGGCTGGGATGGTTTTTCTCTTGTAAATGGGGAAGGCTGTGCCTCCAGAACGGCCTCTTCAGCCTCCTCTCATCTTCCCGCCAGTTTTGGACGTGTCCCTGGGCCGGGGAGGGGGGAACAAAGGCAGTGCTTGTGTGTCAGAAGGGTCTGCGTTTCAGTCCACCCTTCTCCCAAGCAAGGCAGCGTCTGGAGAGCTCTTTAGAGGTTTTTGTCTCATTAACATTTCCATCAGGGATCAAAGAATGTATTAAAGAAATATCTAAGTACAATTCCGGCTAGGGAACCAGAATACATAAAAATCAGAGCTCAGGTGACTTTCCCTGATCCATCATGTTATTATGGGATAACTGTCTCTTTGTGAAAGCAGTTTTTATTCCCCCTGAACCCCAGGAAGATCTCCAGAGATCCATCCCACCAAACCCCTGCTCCCCTCTGCTTTTTCCATCGTCGGGGCTGGATCTCTCTATGTCCCTCCCAGACAGAACCCGGTTCTTCCCTGGCAGTAAGTCACCAGGAGCAGGAATTGCTTTAATTTTATCCCTTTGAGCAGCTGCTGGGGGTGGGCTGGGAGATGGCTGTGGGATGAATACTAAAGAAGCACCGAGGCACCGTGTCCCACACAGGGGGCAGGATCTGCTCCTTGGAGGAAGCAAATCAGGGAGCTTTCCATGTCCAAAATGAGTCTGCTTTGGTGTGGTTTTTTTTTTTTTCCTTTTCTTGGATACTTGCATGGTCCCATCAGGAAAGCTGCACCACACCTGAACACCTCGTGGCAGCTTCACTGCTGGTGCTGGGAGGGGGGAACCGTGCCCATCGCCCCGGCCCCCGGCCCTGCAATTCTTCCCCTTCTCATTAGGAATGCCCAGCAACATCCCCAGACAAAGCCACTGCAAACAAAGTGTGGGGAGAAAGGGGGAAGGGGAAAGAGGATTTTTTTTTTTCCCCTTTTTTCTTTTTTTTTTTAAAGAAAGGAGTGCAGAGGAATTCTCCATTCACTGATCTGTAGAATACATTAATATCCCCAAGTGTTGGCACAGCCTCCCGTGCTCGGGGGACCAACAATGCAAGCAATGACTCCGAGTCTGGGATCTTCAAATAAACCACCCCTGCTGTCATGGCCACCAGGAAAGAGAATAACAGCAATATTAGCTGACCTTCATTTTGTTGTTTCTCCAGACCTGACTGCTAGACCTCTGTTTGCCTGTTACTAGGATTTCTTGGCTGAAAAATGTGTGCATTTCCTAGACGATACAAGAGGCAGTTTATTAGGTAAATAAACCAGGCCCTAAGCAGTCGCTTCTGCTTGATAATGAGGAGGGAAGGGAAGGAACAGACCTCCCTGCACCACCTAAAATAACCCCAATCAAGGCTCTCTAACTACCACCGCACGCATATTTTTCAGCAGACAGTTAATGAACAAGAGAAGGTCATTTTAGCCTCGCCAACTTGCCAGCAAAACCATTTGCTCAGAAAGCTATAGGCCATAAAAATCACAGCAGGCACTGTCTGCATCGTATAAAACTGTCCATCTATGGAAGCAGAAAGAAGTTTAAAATAAGTGTGTTCTTTCAGGCTTCTGACAAAAGAGAGCATCAAGGGGAACATGAGGCTTGCAAGGAGGGCTGGGAAGGAAAGCTCCCACTGCTCATCTCCTGGAACTCCAGTGATGAACTTCATTAAATTATCAGGCAGACAACGATCCAGAGACACCAATTCAGGGTGATCTGCAAGCCAACAGCCTGCAAAAGGCAACTGCAGCAAATTAGAGGTAAGTTTTACAACATTTCCCAATGCATCTCACAGATAAATCTAATAACAAGATGCTTTTAGAAGGCATGGCTGGGAAAATGTAGTTTCCACTGTAACAGTTAGTGGCACAATTTTCCTTGCCAAAAAGGCAATACTTTTGTGCATTTTTAAAAAAATACATACAGAAGATAAACATTGGACAGTAGCTAATGTGTGTTACAAATCAAGTGGGAATGTGGCACAAGGGAACTATAAAACATCAAAAGCCACAACCTCACCCCTGCAGCTCATCCCAAACCTCAGCCCTCACCAGAGTTTCACAGCAAAGTCCCCAGCACAAACCAATCACCCTGCAGAACAAACAAACCCTCTCCATCCTTCTGTGCCCCCACGCCAAAAAATTATTTCTGAAGCAGACAGGTTGTATGTGGCAGCAGTAAATTCCACTTTGCTGCTGCAGACCAGTGCACAGGGACACGTCCCTGCCCCCAGAGCTTGGTTTGTGTGTGATTTTAGGGGCACAGCTCAGCTTTCACCAGCAAGGTTTCCAAGTCACTGCAAATCCTCAGTCCAGCACCAGTGCAACAGCACCAACGTGAGCCCTGTGTGTGTTTGTCACCTCTGTGTGACATCTGGCAGTGTGATGCTGACCAAAGGGTGAAAAACCCACCTGAAGCCTTGGGCAAGCAGCCAGCCAGCCCCTCTTACAGTTACCTTAAGGCTGCCTTCTCAGGCCTTGGAGAGACATCAGGGTGATGCTGAACTCATGGGCTGCAACCTGCAAAACCTGCATTTAAATGCAGTGTTAAAACTGAGGCTGGTTTATTAAGCACATGACTTCAAACTGCCTCAGCACTTCCTATGCTCACGAGTTTGGAGAAGCAAACCAGGCTGCAACTGCAAGTTCCACCAAAAGCAGGGGTGGTGAAGAACCTTCCAGAGGCACCTCCAGCTCTTGGACCAGCTCATGGCAGACCCAACCCATCACTGCCAGACACTAACCTGAAGTTCTGTAGCTGTAGCATCTTTTCTGAGCTTAAGTCAGTTCAGCAGCTTTTCCCTTGGGGTCCTAGCAGTGGTTAAGGGGTTATGGGTGCCCCTTCACACCACACCTCACCTCCAGCAGCCCCGAGCCCTGTGCTGGGGTACAAACACTCTCCAGCTCCTCTGGCAGATGCCACTTGCTGGCACAGCCCAATGCTCAGCTCCCCTCTGCTTTCCCAATCCCAAACCACCAATCCCAGATGTGCAACATGGTTTAATTAACACTCCCTGTGGAAGCATAACTCCTGCCATTGGAATGCTTCAAGACCAACAGTGCATGACCATAAGTGATTTTCACCTTAAGTAAATCCTTTTTTTTTTTTTTTCACAGTAACACCAGGGACTTTGGCTGCCCTCTCAAGTATCTTATTCCTCTTCCCATTTCCTAGACAACTGTTTTCCTCTAGCCAGAGTTAGCCCAACTCCAGGAATCCTTCTGTATTTTTGCAAAATAAGAAAGATTTGAGATCACAGCCCCTTGCTGATTTATATCCCCAATTTCTGGTGGGATCAACATCCTCTGTGCATCTCAGAAAGCCCTGAAGAGACGACATAACCACTTGGTCCTTCACAAAATAATTTCTCCACTGACCACATCCTCCATGTATTGTGCCTCTGGAGTGCCTGGGGCCTGGGAAGCAGGATTCCAGATGCTGGACCCTCTCTCTGCCCAGGCACTGTGTCTGCAGCAGTGTTGTGCTCACTCCAGCATCTCTGGTTGGGCTGGATGTAGGGTAACAGGACCAAGAGAGGGTGGAAACAGCCAGACTGGGCATTTGGGAGCCTAAGGTAGAATTTCAAAGTTGTAAGAATGAATACAGTTAACTCTGATAGCTTCCTCTCTCTCCATTTTGTTTTAACATGGCAAAAAAAACCCCATGCCAGAGCACTGTTATATTTCAACTCCAGATCAGGTAGAGGAATTATTTTGTCACTGAGGGTGCTAGGAAGGAAAAGGCAGAAGGAGGCTCTTTGGTAATGTACAAATTAACACTTTTCAACACCATTTTCAGAAATATAAATTAATGTTTTAATTCTTCAACACGTATCCTTGGAAACCAAGCTGTAAGCACTCACCCTTGGTTATTTCACACAATTCCACTTTTTTTCAATACTCAAATACAATTAATTACTTGCCCTTTTGGAGTGATGGACAGCTTGGGTGAGCAGGGTGCCCAGGGGCTTATTTTACCCCCAGATTTATACAAACCTGCTACATGGGCTGACAACAGCTGCTCTAAATCTCCTGATAGGTATGAACAAGCATTGATGAAGTTCAGTCTGTTTGAACAGCTGCATATGCAAATGTAATTAAGAAGATGTCTACTGCCTTTTGCTTTCCTATTCTTGTCCCCCTCCTCTTCTCCCTCTCCCCTCTCTGCTCATGGGGAGCGTTGCCATTTCAGAGCTTCAGATTTGAACCTCTGCCTGATTTACATCTTGCAGCCCAGCCCCAGAAATGCCAGGCTCCAGCTCCATCACTTGGGCTGTCCCAAAATTTAGGGCAACAAATGATTATTCTCCTGAACAAATGATTATTCTGCAGCCTGTGTATCACCACTGCCACCCCAAAAGCAAAACCCTTTGTCAGTATTTCACAGCAGAGGAATTTTCCCCCACCTCATTTTACACTATGGCTGCCCTTCATCCCTTATTTATCCCCTACTACCTGTGCAGCCTGAAGTGAACAATTTTATTGGTGACTCTGTCTGCAAAAGTTATCCAGGGAGATACTTGGGGGGGTGTCACCATAACCAGAAAAAGGCAAGGGGGAAAAGTTGGGACAGGTGCAGGACACCCAGAAAAGTGACCACTGGTTCCATCTGCCAGCCCAGGGCTTGGTGGTGGGAGCCTGGAGAAGGCTGCAATGGTTCTGGAGGGCCATTTGGGGTGATTTGTCATTAAATGAAAGAAGCTGCTTAATGAAGCCAGGAGGACTGATGCACACGAAGCTCCAGGTCTTGCCCTTCAAACTGAACCTTATCTGGGCTACATCCCCCAGAACTGGGTGGGCTGAGCTGTGGCCACCAGAGAGGAACAGCAGCACCCAGGACTGCATCCTGGAAGGGGAAAAGCAACCACAGCCTGTCTGATTAACCCCCAGAGGATGGAGGCTGGAGAGCCAACTGAAGAGATGCTAATTAGAACATGAAACCAAATGGTAAACAGGGTAGAAAACAAAGGGGCTGGACTGAAGGGAAATGAGATCAAACAGAGCTAATCAGGTTGGCCCGGTAAGATAATGAATTTTCTAGACAAAGGAAGAAGTGTGATAGATCCCATCCACACAGACTTTAGCAAAGCACGTGATCCAGTGCCACGTGGGAAATTATTAAATGAAAAAGATGGAGATTAACAGAACTGTAAGGGCAGGAAAGTGGGGAGAGGCAAAGCAGTGTTGAAAGAAGGATCAGAATGGATGGAGGTCACCAGCAGAGCTCCTCAAGGAATGGTCAGGAGGCTGATCTTATTAAATATTTTTATTAATGACCTTGGCACAAAAAGTAAGTGTGCTAATGAAATCTGCTGATGACACAAAGTTGGAAAGCAGCATCAGCACTGAGGAAAGCTGGGGCAGCAGACAGGGAAAAATGGGTAACTTTGAAGAGAAACGGAGGAAGTTTGAAATTCAGGGAAATGAAGGAGGAAGCCACGTACTCGGGACAAACAGCACTTGATGATAAAAGCTGGAAAGAAAATGAATTCAGGTGGAAAATGTGCAAGAATAGAGAAAAGCCCAAGCAGTTCAAACAAAAACTGACCTAGGAACCAAAAGGCTGGTGCTGGAAGTCTTCCAGCAGCCAGAGAAGTGCTGGAGCTGGTGGGCAAGGCAGCAGGAGAACACAGGCTGGAGGGGATGCTGCAGGCAGTTCATGTGGTTTAAAAAAAGCCAAACAACTTTAAGCAGGAAGAAGTGTAAAATAGGGCTTATCAGGAACCCAAGGTATTAATTTAAGGTACTAAAATGTAAAGATGCTTGTTCAGCCCCACGAAACAAAAGGTGGGAGGGAGGGAACAGTGGGTGATCTCTTAGACACACACATTTGGGCAAGTGAAATAAAAAGGGGGAAAGAACTATTCAAAACACCAGAACAAGGGTTGCACGTGGACAAAATGAAGTGTCCCTGACAAGTCCAGGCTGGAAATAAGTTTATGACCACTGCAGCCTTCCAATAGGAGTAATGGGGGGGAAAAAACAAGCTTGTTCTCAGAAATTTATCTTGAAGAGATCCTATGACCCAGAAGGCTCTTCCCATCCTTTCCTGCAAGACACACACAGAGCTGACACCCCCAGCAAACACTGTGCTCCTCACCTGGAAAAAACTGATAAAGCAATTCCAAACCACCATTTTCAAAAAAGAAAATAAATAGACCATTTACAGCTGCTTAGGTCCAGGTTCTTTCATCAGCTGAAGGCATTTCAGCATCTCAGCATGAGCAAGTTTAAGCCAAAAACTGAAGCTGTGCATAGAGCACATGTGAGGAGGAGGAAGAGGAGGCACAGAGGGCAGGAGGTGCCTGGAGGGTACAAAGCCACAGGGAGAGTGAGGACCAGGCTGCTGGGCACACACCACCAGCAAAGGCAGCATCTGAGTACCAGGACTGACCTTTTTCCTCCCATCTATTTGGTGAATCTGAAAGCAGCCTCTGGGCTGGTTTTGTTCTCACTGTTAAGTCATCCCATGAGCTCTTCACCTGCCCCTTAGGGGCTCAGAGAAAAGCCAAGGAAAAGTGTTTCTTATGATGGGCAAACAAGACAGCTCGACAACAAACTAACCAGAAGTCTTAGATGGGGCAAAGTACCAAAATTATTTGACATGTCAATTTAAAAGTTGTTCCATTAACATAATTAATGAAGCCACATTTCCCATTCTGTCCCTGAGCTAATCTGCTTTGAGGCTTCTCTGCTGTCTAATGAGACCTGGGCTCACCCTGCCACACACACCCCCCCCATGGGACCCTTAATTGGGTCTCTCTAATGAGGATAGCTGCCCAAGTAAGCTCGTAGTAATTCCTTATCTTTGTGACCTCTATCTCCAACTCCTTTCAGCTCCAATTAGCTGATGGGTTCAGAAGTCAGTGGGGCGAGGTTGGAGCTGCCAACCCATCCCTTGCTCCTGAAGTTGGGGCTCACTTCCAGCACATCTCCCTCTGCTCCCCCCAGGCACAGCTAACCTGCACTCCTTAGGGAAGGAAAAGGAGTTGGGTGAGAGAAGAAAACACTCCAGGGAGCTGAGCTGAGAGCTGCAACACAAGGGAGCAGAAAGCTGGAGCCTTCCGTGAGAGGATGTGGCCTTGAGTTGCACCAGGGGAGGTTCAGATTGGGTATTAGGACAAATTTCTCTGCTAAAAGAGTGGTCAGGCACTGCAAAAGGCTGTGCAGGGCAGTGGTGGAATCCTCATCCCTGAAGGTGTTCAAAATATGCATGGACGTGGCACTTGAGGACAGGGTTTGGTTGGCTGGGGGTGTTGGGTTGATGGTTTGACTGAGAGGTCTGTTCCAACCTTATTGATTTGATGATCCTATGAAATCTGTTGGACTCCTGGTATTTGCCAGCAGTAACCAAGGGCTGTGTGAGAAAGGAATGAGAGGACAGAAAAGCTCAGGTGAAAATTTATCTTCTGCTCAGCCACCTCTTGGCCACTGCCCTGGGCAGCTCCAGGGCTGGGAGGATGGAGGTCTCAAGTTGTGCCAGGGGAGGTTTAGGTTGGACATTAGAAAGAATTTCTTTCTGGAGAGGGTGATCAGCCATTGGAATGGGCTGCCCAGGGAAGGGGTGGATTCTCCATCCCTGGAGATATTTCAAAAGAGCCTGGATGTGGCACTCAGTGCCATGGGCTGGGAACCACGGGGGGAGTGGATCAAGGGTTGGACTTGATGAGCTCTGAGGTCCCTTCCAACCCAGCCAATTCTAGGATTCTGTGATCTCAGTGACCAGTGAAGACATCAGAGCCAAGTCCAGTTCAACCAACAGGTTCATCATTCTTCTGCTAGTTTCTTCTCAAAGCTTTCTCACAGGGTAACAGCTCAGAACAAACGTTTACACGTGTAATTGCTTAAAAGGGAAGATGCTGAAGGAAGAGGGGGAAAAAAAATACTTAGAAAACCCCAGCAAAATATATAAGTTGCTAGGCCAAGAATACTCATCCTGTAGAAACAAGGACAGGTGACTTGGAGGCAGTGCAGTTGTCAGAGCAGCACCAGGAAGGAACATTGGAGCAACTGCTCTGAGAGTCAGATTGCAGGAAAGGTTGATTTAATGGCACACTACACCAGTTCTCCACTCCAGGGGGAAAAAAAAAAAGAAAAAAAAAGAGAAACGGATGGGAACTTGCTCATCTAAACACACAAAGTACGTCAGAGGAACAAACCTGAGTGACTGCCATCCATAATTTATAAAACAAATTAAATCCATGGCAAAAAATAAGCATAACTTAGAACTGAGAGATCACAGAATCTGGCAGGAAAAAGGCTCCAGCTTGCATGAATCATTATTTTCTAGAGGAAACCTTTCAGAATCCAAGCTCCTCTGTTTTAAAACAAATGAAACCTTCTGAAAACTCCAACTAACAGGTTTTGCAAAGCTCTGTGTTTAATCCAGCTATTTTGGGAGTTTGCTAAGATAAACCCCCTACCTGGTACAAACTGTAAAGATTATTGTGAAGTCTACACCCTCCCAAAACCTCCATCAGAAGGCAAAGGGGAGAGAACACCTACCTGGGGCTGGAGGAAGGCGAGCAGATTGCAATGCCATCTTGTGGAGTTGGAGAAAATGAAAGATGGGGAAAAAAAAGAAAAAAACCAAACTCAAGATCACTCAGCCACCACTTTGCAGTTGCCTGTTATGTTCCAGGACACAGCCACTGGCCCAGCTGGAAATGGAGTGGAGGGGATCACAGTCAGGACAACTCTACCCACGAAAGCCAAAGCTACTGAAGGCATCAGGCATTGGTTTTGTGGCATTTCCACAGCTTGCTCCAGCTCAAGAGTTTGTTTGGGGCAACCTTGGTTTTGCCTCTAGCATCTCAATCTTAATTATACTTTCTGCTTCTTTTTAAATGAAGTTCCTCAGAGGACATCCTGAGGGTTGAAGTTCCTAATAAAAAAGTTAGCAAGATATGGCTGTTGAGTGTTGTTCTTGACAAAAAACCCTCTCAAGGGGTGGAAACTGGAAGGCAGTGGGGACAGACAAACCCAAGAGAACCAGTGGTAAAAACTGAGAAGTCAAAATTGTGCATGTAAGCATCCTGGTAGCAAACAGAGTACAGGCAGACAGGCTTCGTGATTTGTGTGTGCATTTTGGTGAAAATTCAAAGCAAGTTTCTGAAATCTAAGAAATATATCTTCTTATTTTCCATCCCACCATCCCTGGGAGTATTTAAAAGCTGTGTAGATGAGGCACGTGCTCCAGTGGGTGCTACAGATATTGATATATAGATCTGGAGGGATGGGACCAGCTGGATGCAATGATCTTAGAGATACTGTGACAGTTCCATGATGTATGTCCCTACCACCCTTCTAAATATGCCAAGAAGAAATAAATCCAGGAGCAAAGGGTGGGATTGGCAACAGCTCTGGAGTCAGCAAAAGAAACAGCATTGCAAATAAGCTGCAAATGAACCAACCCACTACTCTGTCCTGGTGAGGCCACATTTGGAATGTTGTGTCCAGTTCTGGGCCCCTCAGTTCCAGAAGGAGAGGGAACTGCTTGGGAAAGTCCAGTGAAGAGCCACAAGGATGATGGAGTAGAACATCTCCCTTATGAGGAAAGGCTCAGGGAGCTGGAGCTCTGCAGCTTGGAGGAGAGGAGAATGAGGGGTGAGCTCATCAACATTCATAAATATGTAAAGGGAGAGTGCCAGGAGGATGGAGCCAGGAGGATGGAGCCAGGAGGATGGAGCCAGGAGGATGGAGCCAGCCCCTTCTTAGTTATGGCCAATAGTAGAACAAGGGGCAATGGGTACAAGCTGGAACATAGGAGGTTCCATGTAAATATAAGGAAATTTTTTTTCACTGTGAGGGTGAGGGAGCCCTGGCCCAAGCTGCCCAGGGAGGTTGTGGAGTCTCCTTCCCTGGAGACATTCAAAGCCCACCTGGATGTGTTCTGTGTGACTGCTGGAGGTCCAACCCTCCTGCCTTGCCAGGGGGTTGGACTCAATCATCTTTCAAGGTCCCTTCCAACCCCTAACATTCTGTGATTCTATGAAATATTGATTGAAGTTGGATTTCATTGGCAATACTTGGATTTTGCTGCCAAAGACCCACCCATTAACACTCCATTAACCCATTAACACACTACACTCCTGCTCATAAAAGGGGATGATTCCACTCCTCACAGCAGGCTGCTTGGTCTGTGTGCATCCACAGCCAGTGGCTCCAGGAGAGGGACTCATCAGAAAAATCAAATGCCATTCTGATTTCAGCACACAGGCACAAAGGGGACCAGGCACATGTTGCAGAGCCTGGCTCCAAGCAGACTTCTCCATCCCAGGGAAGGGGGCAGTGGGCAAGTGGGAAGACTCAGCACTTCACCGTGGTTTAAATCCAAATAACAGCACAGAAAGCAAAGAATTCCTAAACATTTTATCAATTTAAATGAAAGGTTGGAAAGGGGGAGGGGAAAACAAAATTACTTTGAAAAAATTACCTAACAGGTGCCAGTTTTCCCGCTGCTTGGCTTTGTTGAAGGAATAACTGTACATATGCAGAGGGTTTTTCTGATCTTAATATGCCAGCTAATTTTCTGAGCCAGGGATCAGGGTGGAAAAGGGATGGGAACGATGCCATTAAAGGCTGTGCCTTCCAGAATTATTGTTCTAAACCTCACAGTGAGGCAGAGTAAAACAGCTATCTGAGGCAATCCCATGTTTACATATACCCAAATTGTTATGCAAACACGGGAAGAGCTATTGGAGCAGAGGGAAGAGGCACCAGAAGCAGTGCTTCTCACCACCCCTTGCAGAAAAATGTTTTTCAATGTGCAAAGGGTGAGAGAGGTCACCTCCAAGGAATCCAGCCCTGGATCCTCCCAGCCTTCGCCTCTCCCATCCTCCTCCTCCTCCTCCTCTCAAATTCCCCAGCCCAGCCAGCATCAAGTTTGGAATTAAAGGGACAGACTCATCCAGCAATGCTGTCTGGAGCTGCACATACAGGAGGAACTGAAAAGGGGAAGAAAAGTGAGGAGGGAGAAGCTGTCACATATGAAATGGGACTCCCTGCCTCCCTGCACAGGCGTTGCCCATCATGCTTCCCTGTACTCATGCAGAAAATAAAACCACAAAAATTAAGGGGAGGCTGCACACAGGAGTCCTCAGCATCAGTCAGAGCAATTAGTTTTAGATTAAACCCATCCCGCGTTGACATTAAAGACCTAAACTAAAAAAAAAATAAATAATCAGTACTGAACTCTGCAGCCACTCCTTTAACTCTAACTGTAGTTGTAGTTGGTACAACAGAAACCATAGACAAATGCCTCTGACAAGTCAACTTAGTCCTCCAGAAGAAGCCACAGATTTTCATCAGCCAAGCTTTCAAAAAGTTATCATCAGTGGAAAAACTAAAGAAATCCCTGACATGCATCCTCAGTGCTTGACAGATGTCTCACTGTCAGTCTGAGCTTGGTCACTTTATCTGCAAGATCATCACTGTGCAGAATAAAAGCTTCCCACCAGCCAGAAACCTTTGCTCCACACAGACAGGTGACCAAGCCAGCCCCACCACACAAAATAAACTTTGTTAACTTCTGGCTGCCAATCCAATCCCTATGGAGCATCTGTCGTTCTTGTGAGCATTTTGAGTTCTCTGGTGTGCCAAAACCAAATCACAGACACCAAAAGGGGAGACATTATTTCCACAAGTGTCTCACCACCACCACCACTTCCCCATGGACATCCTCCTCAGTGTCACTCATCCCCAAGATGCAGACATTTAGACGTTTGCTGCCCTCACCCACAGCATCCTCCCCCAGCTGCTGCTACCAAGCCCTCAGCTCCTCCTCCTGGAGAAGGAACCTGCGTGCAGCCTTGCTGTGGCTAAGTGGAAAGGGAGTCCCATTTAGCTCTCCCAGCTTTCACGTGGCTTGAAGAGTCACCAGCAAGGATTTCATGTCTGGCAAGCTGTGAATGTCACTGGGATGAGCACACAGCCCTGCAGGACAGCACTCCAAGTGTCCCTGCGGCATCGCTCCCCGCTGTGCCTGCCTTCTGAGAGCTGGTAGCCAGCAAGTTTTCTAAGCCTAATTAACACGTTCCACACTCATTTCGTGCAGTTCTACAATTTCCAGTCAGAGCGTTGTGCAATGTTGGGAGTCAAAAGCCTGAAGGAAGTTAACTACATCAGCACACAGCATGCCCAGAGAGTCAAACCTGCAAAAGCAGCTACGGTCACGTTTTGGTTTGGAGAGATGCTTTCCTAACTTTTTAAAAGAAGCTGTCCTTGGGGGGAGCACGTTGCACACAGCCTCTGAGAGCTGGGCTGGCTTCTCATCGGTTCCTAAGAGGGGCAGGATTTGTGTTCAAGCCATTTCCTACCACAGGACGTTGATTTCTTGTCCACCACCTTCACATGCCGGGTCTGGTTGCGAATTTTGTCGTCTGTGTTTTCAACCAAGTTGGTGAGGTCATCGATGATCTCTGGGGAAAGAGCAACACAAGCATTAATCTCCCAGCCCTGCAGCATCACTGCTCAACAAGCACGCTCCTGCTGGAGGCTCCCAAATGGAAACCAGCTGCACCCTTTAATTTTCCAGTGTGACACACCAGTGATCCACAAGCAATGAAAGGTCCAAAGCCTGGGAAATCCTACACAAGAGACTTCCAGACTCAGTGCACTCCACCACTTCAAGAGCAGAGGAAAAAATACAATCTGAAAGAGAAGGATCAGTCCAGCTGTCCATGGAGGAAAAGATGCTGGCCACAAAACACAAGCCAGAGTGAAAGAATTAATGCATACGCTATAGGAAATCAGAAATTTCAGTCCCTGGAACAGAGCATCTCACCACTTGGCTGTTATTAAAACCACCCAGAGTCACTATCTTCATGAATGCTTCTGAGAGAATTTGGTGGGGTTGCAACCAAGTGACCACAAAGAATAAAAGTCAACTCCTGCCTTGGTTCAACAAGGGAGAGGTATGGATGGTTCTGCTCGCAGCCCAGATGATCCCCTGAAAATATCTCTTACCTCTATTATTAACAGGGGGAAAAACTTCAAGCCACAAACAACTGATGACTCTTTTTTTGTTTCTTGTCAGGGAAACCAGAGCAGGCACAAGGCTCCCTCCAAGAACAGTTGTCAGGGTGGGTTTTTTTAACACTGAAAATCAAAAGCCACATTCAGGCACCAAGTCCCTTTCTTGCTGCCTGTTACGCTCTGATTTTCTTGAAACACAGAGCCAGGTCTTCTTGCTGGGTGCATGACCACACTGTGTGTGTGAGCTGCTTCCTACTTTGCAGGTTGGAATGGCTTTTTTGGTGCATGATAAATCAGGAGCAGGACAGCAGCCAAAACCTGAATGCTACTGCAAAGCCTCGTGCTCTGGTTACACTTCCAGCACTTTCCTCACTATTGATCACTGTCCCAATAAATCTCATCTGCCTTTTCAGCTCAGGGCAGGGACAGCAGCTGTGCCAGCTGGTGGGGGCTGTGGTCTGAAGTCACTGATCCCCAGGCAGACCCCAGCAGTGCATCTCCCTCCCAAAATGGTCAAGTTTCACGGACTGTGAGCAAAAGAAAAAGTTGGAGCACAGAGCGTTCAGTTAGCAAGAATATCCTGTTGATTTTTATGCATCATAACCCTGTATGCATGCAAGCCCCATCAACAGGACAGGGCCCTTATTAATTGGATTTTATTGCTTTAGCTGTATTCCTTTGAGAGATTTCCCAAATCCCTCTAGTAGGAAAAGGGATGACACTATAAAGGGTACTCCTTGCACTTCCAAAACTTCCCTGGCACACTAGAAAAGAAAATCATGCCAAAGCAGTGCCAATCTGTGCCGATCTGTGCCCTGCTGCTGCCCATCACTTCTGTCCCACTGCCTGCAAGGAATGGTTTTCTCCACAAGCCACCTTCCCCCAGCAAAAGGTCTTAAGCTACAGGTTGCTTACATCCTCAAATTTTACCCAATAACCAGCTTTGTATCTTGCTATAAACAGCCAGTTTGGGTGTACATACATATGACAAAAAAAGAAATAGAAAATAATCAACGTTTTGGAGACATAAAGGACATTTTTAAAGGTGTATGTAGCACGGAGGTTTTACTGGCCCAGAGAGCAGGGAGATTCAAGCACCAGCCAACAAATTCAGGCTTTTAAAGTTTGCCCCACAAGGACTCCATCATCTCCAGGGAAATCCCTATAGAAGGTGGTATCAAAATACAAAAAATTATGTACTTTGAAAATATGCATCATTCCTAAACCAAGAGCTCCTGATTCATGTCCCCAAGCCTAAACCATTGAAGTTTTCACATGAAGGGAGGGCACAGAGCAAAACATCAACTGCTCCTGGGGGTGCAGCTTTATCCCACACATCTAAATCATTCACCACTCCCATGGTTAAGCAACATCATCCCACCAATACAGCTCTATTCCAGTCACAAACTCTCCATATTTTTAAAGCTTAACATACTGAAGGATTTGAGTGTTCATCCCACACCAGTAGACAATTTCCCAAGGGATGGCAGGTACCCTGTTTGAACTGCAACATCTCTTCATTTCATAGCTCAGATATTTTAATTCTCCTCCTCCTCCTCCCACCCAACTTTCCCAGGTCCAACATCTGCAAAGCCAACAACATTTTGGGGAAACTTTATCTGCCTTGCATGATTCAGCAGACAGGAAAGCCAGCACCAAGCTGCCTGCAGAGACAGGCTTTCTCATGTTTGCCTCTAAAAGAAAATGCAAAAAGTGCCGAAAGTTCCCATCGTTGTCAAGGACAAAGTGATAAGCATGCTTGGGAAATAAGAGACTTTCCTTTGCCAACCCTGACCAGACCCTCCTTGAAAAACATCCTGGTGAACAAGCTGGAAGCTCACTGAGAACAAATGCGAGCAGGAAAATTTGCTGTCATCATTTCAAAGCCCAAGGCACTGCAGTTGGGTTTGTGCCTGGAGCCTCTCCTTTCCCATCCCCCTGCACAAACCATTCCCCAGTCAGACCAACCAGCAGGAGCCATTCCTGAACCAGAGAACTGGACTCTGGAGCTCTGGGGAAGTGTTCCTGCATGGCTGTGTGCTCCTGGCAGTCAGGTTGCAGGGAGCAGAACACATCACCAAGCATGTGGCCCAAAGCAGTCCCAGCCAGAAGTGGTTGGGCTCTCATGGCACAACCAGGAGGGCTCAGCAGGGTTTTCTCCTCCACCACTGTGCTGGGACAAAGCACAGGGAGGTTCTCACCCCATGACCAGTTCAATCTGGATCACCAGGTTCCCCAGACCAGGGTTCCCTTCCAACCACCAACAGAACATCCCCTCTTCTCCACCCACCAACCCCCTGCCCAGAAAGACCCAGCCAGCCCTCTACACCCACCAACAACTTGCACAGAAATGCCAACCCCTCTGTCCCCCCATCACCACATCCCTGTGGTGACACCCAGGTTGAGACCTTCGTGTAATGTAGAGAAGCTCTGAAGCAAAGGGAACACAGAGGAAGCACAGGCTGTGGAAGGCAGAAATTAATTACTTGTTTTCAACTCTAAGGCAGGCAGAGGTGCTGCCAGAGAAAACTAACTCCGTGGCTAAAAAAAATCTTCAGAGCCCTGACAAACCCAAGCAAGCTCCCAAGAACCACCTCTTCCAACAGATGACCCACCTGCAACCCCTTCTGCCCTCCAAGCAAGTCCCAATTGGCTTGAAATGCAATTTCATCCTGATTACACTGGGGATGAAAAAAGTTCTCTCACCTCCTGTTCACCTGACTATGCAAGGAGCAAACTAAAAAAAAAAAAAAAAAAAAAGTGAGAGAAACCCCCAAAAGGGGAAGGAGTGAGGTTGCTCAAAAGGGGACAAGGAGAAAGGCAAGGCAGGGTGGCTGCCAGTGACCTTCCAGAGGACACTGCTGTAACCCTGCCCTGCAAACCACATAAAAACCCAAAATACAAACTGGGCCAAGGTCTCCCTGCAGTGAATCACAGATTCATAGAATCACAGAATCATAGAATTGGCTGGGTTGGAAGGGACCTCAGAGATCATCAAGTCCAACCCTTGCTCCACTCCCCCCGTGGTTCCCAGCCCATGGCACTGAGTGCCACATCCAGGCTCTTTTGAAATATCTCCAGGGATGGAGAATCCACCCCTTCCCTGGGCAGCCCATTCCAATGGCTGAGCACCCTCTCCAGAAAGAAATTCTTTCTCATGTCCAACCTAAACCTCCCCTGGCACAACTTGAGACCTCTTGTGCCCTCTTGTCTTGCTGAGAGTTGCCTGGGAAAAGAGCCCAACCCCCCCCTGGCTCCAACCTCCTTTCAGGGAGGTGTAGAGAGTGATGAGGTCTCTTGGAGCAGAAGCAGGATCCTGGAGCAGAAGATCAAACCTCCTGCAGAACCCTGGGGTTCCCTGCTGCAAGCCCAGTCTGCAGTCCCCCATCTGTTGGAGACACGTTCAGATAAAAACTCCTGCACCAGCAGGGACTGAAACCTGGTGTCACAGCCTTGTCCCCCTTTGCCAGGGGACAGTCAGGAGCATTGGGGTTTGAGCTAACCAGCAGACAAGGCACCAAACACACCAAGTCTGTAAGAAGGCAGAGAGAGGAGCAGGGGCATTGCCATCTCCCCTCACCCCATCCCTGGGAGGCTGCAGCAGTGGAACACAAACCTGTCTCTACAAATCTGGATGCTTTTTCCTAGGCAGGATTTCTCCAGAAGCCTGGTGTGTATCCCATGGCAAAGCCAGCAGTGGGCTGTGCAGGTCTGAGATCAGTCTGTGCATCCCTTAAACCAGGACAAAACTCATGGACAGGAGTCCATCTGCAGCCCTGCAGCTCCTTCAGCTCTGGGACCTGGGATGCAGAGGGAATTCCTCTTGAGGGAATGGGGATTAATTCCACACAGAGGATTTACAAGCAAAGAAAAGGCACAATGAGGGAACACAGTGATGCCAGCAGTTGACAGGAAAAAAATGCAGGTTGATATATGCTGAAATATTTGCCTTTTTTTTTTTTTGGTGCTAAAAACCCACAACAGCAGTTTTTGATCTCAAGCAACATGTGTTTTGAAGCAATGCAGAGCAATCAGGCTGAGCAGAGGTCCAGGTCAGAAGGGATGGAGGAAACATCCCAGCAGAAGAGGTGGGAGAGGCTGGAAAACGCAAGCACGTGGTCACTCAGCCTTCCCCAGCTCCAACATCACCTCTGCCTCCTTCTCCTGCAGAGGAGAGAGATGTTTGCTGCAGAAAATATAAGCAAAGTGAGGAAAAGTTCCCTGCATTTATTTAAAAAAAAACCACAACACCAAATAAAGGTGGGGTTTGTTTAATATTTTGCATTGAATTTGAAACATATTTTGGCCCACAAAAGCAAACACGAGACCCATCTACTCAGACCTCAACTTGCTGCCAGATCTCATAGCTGGAAAATTAAAGCTTCTTTTAACCTACAGATGAATGCAAAGCATTTAAAAAAAAAATAAAAAAAGAGTTCATGGAATTGCTCCCCTGGTCACAGCAAGTTGAAGCTGTGTCAATGTCTTTTAAGGAATTGAGGATACGTTGACTGGAGTTACAAGAAAGTTATGGATGTGCTGGACTGTGTCCAGGGAAGGGCCACTCTCCCCAACCAGAGTGATTCTGTGTTCAGGGGTGTGCTACAAGTGACAACCAGGATGTAAAAACCTTCCCTGAAATTGCAGGGGAACAACACCCTGGTAGCAGCAGTAAGGGTGTATCCATACACATCTTTAAAATTATATCTGCTAAGAGGCAGAAAAATGAGGATTTATGCAAAGGACACCAGCAGAAGACAGGAGATAAAGAACTGAGCAGAGGAAATGACATGTAAGCCTAGGAAGTCTCAAAAAAAAAAAGAAAAAAAGTCATTCTTCATATCCTTTTTTTTTTTGAAAACTTTGCTGCTGCCATGAAAATCACCAATGTTCTGTTTTAATCCCTAAACCCACTGATGCCTTCCCTAACAAAAACCTGGTTCTGCTTCTCTCCAGCCACGGCATGGATAATTTCAGAGCCTCCCATCCATGAGACAGGAATCCCACCCTATGTCACCTCCCCAGGCAAGGCCCATCCATCACAGCTGCCCTCTCACACCCACAGGATGGGAAAGCAAACCCTGAGCTGAACTCCAACCAGGTGCTGGAGCTGTCTGCTGTGTCCTAAAGGATCCTTTTGCTCTTCTCCTCTATTCCTCCCCAAAAAGGCTGCAAGCATCAGGCACTGGATTTGCCAGCAGTCCTGTCCAGCAGCATAAGGCAGAGCCCCCGGGTCCTCCCTCACCATCTGCCTTTCCCATATTCTGCCTTTCCCATATTCTGCCTTTCCCATATCCCCAACTCCTCTGTTGACATTTCTAACACCACTTCCTATGGGGCTGAAATCTGACTTCTCTGGCAGCCCCAGCTCCTGTGTCAACTCAGCCATCAAGTCTTTCTACAGCTGGGCAGAAGTTTTCCAAGGGAATGGTTTCCACTGGCAACCTGTTTGACAGATGATAAAACCAGGACATCCCAGAGCCTGGGATGCACTCTGCACACCTGGACCATCAGTGTTTCACCTCCCTGTGATGCCCTTCATCCGAAACACATCCCTGATGGGCCTGAAGTGAAAAAGCAGCTTGAAATGAACAAGCAGCTTGCAGCTTGCAAATGAAATTCTAAGTTTTGACAACAAAACAAAAAGCCCAAATGTTTCCAGAGAGCAGAAGTCCCATTCCCAGCCCATTCAGCCACTCCATTTTTCCTCCTTCTCCAGCCCCAGTGCCAAGACCCCACCAGTGCCCAGCAATGCTGGGGACAGAGCAGCAAGTGAACTGCTGGCTCATGAGATCACATTAAAGACACAAAATTAATATTGAATCTTCCTCTGCAGGGACTCGGCAGCAGCAAAAAGCTCTGCATTTTAATCACAAAAGGGGTAATTTATCAGATGAGGAGTCACATGAGGTGCAGCAGAGAGGATCCCATCCACCAGCTATGGATGATGGTGCTCTCATCACCAGAGCACCATTAACCAAGCCACCTGAGGCCTCCTTGCTGTTCCTCCCAGCAAGGAGCTCATCAGAGAAAATCAGCTCATTAGGGAGGAGTGGGACACAGCTCAGAAAAGGAGCAAAGCCAGAGGGTGGCAGAGCAGGAGCTGGGCATGGCCACTTGGAGGCTTCACGTTTCCCTTGGCAGG
Source organism: Heliangelus exortis (assembly GCF_036169615.1). Classification (NCBI taxonomy): domain Eukaryota; kingdom Metazoa; phylum Chordata; class Aves; order Apodiformes; family Trochilidae; genus Heliangelus; species Heliangelus exortis. Next base: position 9,720,802 of record NC_092441.1, read on the forward strand.
AACCCATGTGAGTTTTTTCCTTCTCCACTCAAGGGAAAAAACATGATCTGGTTGTCTTTCCATCCCCTGGCTCTCTGCTACCACCTGTGCCCCACACAGCTTTCTGAACCCAAAGGGATTTTTTTTTTTTTTTTTTTATTTATTCTCCTTTAACTCATGGGGTCCCTAGGAATCACAGAATGGGCAGGGTTGGAAGGATGAACATCACTCCCCACAAGTAAAACAGGCTCTTCCACAGCCAGTTCTGCTTTCATACATGACTTTACAACTCTTCTTTTCTTGTTTGTTTTAGTCAAAAAAATGTAAAAAGCCTCCCTTGGTTTTGGCAGCTCCCTCTTTGAGTCGCACGCGTTCTGTCTGTGAAGAAACCCAAGAGCCAAGTGAAAACAGCCACACGAAACCCAGCACAGGCAGAGAGAAAACAAATCTGGGCTTTGGTCACAGTTTAGCAGAACGGTGTTGCTGACCAAACATTTCCTTGAAGTTGTTGGGATTTTCCATGGATTTGTATTTACAGATCACTCAATAGGATTTATCAGTCAGTAATGCATCCCCATGGCTTGCCCCTCTGGGAGTCATGGAAGACTGCAGCCAGCCTGAAGAAAAACACCTAGAGAACTAAAATCCATAATGTTTTATGCTACACACACACAAAAAAAAAAAAAATTACAATAAGGTTGGAATTTAGTGGAGAAGCCAAGCAGGCTTTCACTCTCAGGTCTCTGGTGCCTCAGGAGAAGAGCAAGATACCAAAGAAATGAATCATACACTGAATGCCAACCTCTACACCTCCAAACCCACAATTACATCTCAATAAGAAAGCAAGCATTGTTCCAAATGCCAGCAGCATGAAGAGAACACTGCAACTAAGGGAAGAACCTCAAGCACCCCAAAGAACCTCAGCACCAGGTGCCAGCTGTAGTGTCAAGGCAGAGAAGAGAAGAGAAGAGAAGAGAAGAGAAGAGAAGAGAAGAGAAGAGAAGAGAAGAGAAGAGAAGAGAAGAGAAGAGAAGAGAAGAGAAGAGAAGAGAAGAGAAGAGAAGAGAAGAGAAGAGAAGAGAAGAGAAGAGAAGAGAAGAGAAGAGAAGAGAAGAGAAGAGAAAAGAAAAACACTGTGAAAAAACCACAACGCCAAGAATCTGAATTTCTCTCTGGGGCTGAAGGCCAGGCCTGATTTTTGCAGCCCCTGGGAGGTGCTCAGCTCTCCCCATGGCACAGATGGGGCACAGAACCACCCTGGTGCTGGTGCTGCTCAGGACACCCTGTGCCAAGTTCTGCATTGCTTGTAAAGACCAAGATTCAACTCCCCACTTCCCAAATATAACTGATGACATCTGATCTCTTCCTTGGCAGTATTAAAAAGGATTTTTAAAACCCAAAAGGCTGAAACTTCTCCAAGGGAGCAAACCAACTTGTTCCTCTGTGTTTCAGCTGTCTCACTCTTTAGCTCTTCTAATTTACAGGGGCATGATGGCCCTTGGAGACAGCCAGAAGACTCCTTCTGGCCTCCTGTTGGGAAGATGTTGTGTGATGTGCCATGTGTACATCCCAGTCCCAGGGGCTACAAGGAGACAAGAGGGGATCCCCCTTCCCACTGCTTCCCCTGCAGCTCTGGGGAGGGTCTGTGCAGCTCTGTTTCTTCTCATCCCTGTCCCCATCCTGCCAGGCTGTGGCTCTGCTGACAAAGCAGCTGGGCTGGGGGAGCTCAGCCCAGGCAGGAGCAAACTTCTGCTTTTTGCTTCTGGAGCAAACATCATCCTGGTTGCTGCCCAGGAGAGCAGGGAGGGAAGGAAAGCCCCAACCTGCCCCCCAAGCTCACTTCAGTAGCTGGAGGCACTGGATGATGCCTCAGCCATCACACAGGAGGTCTCCTTCTGCCAACCCTGTGCCCTCCAGGCCATGCCCCCTTCCCACCCTGAAGGATCCTTGCAGAGGAACAACTCCTTCAGCATCAGGATTCTCCTGGTTCCCAGTGACAACAGTGAAAAACCTGCAGAGTGGAAAGAACAAACTGCTCCTGAGTCCTGGGATCTCTGCCTGGCCCTTGGGAAGTGAGGAGCAGCCCAAGTGCTTGGCTCAGGAGGCCAAGGAGCAGCCCACATCTCCAGTGTCACCCTTTCCATTGGCTCCCCTGACTTCCAGCATCTTTCAGGCTGAGAGTTGCTGAACCAAGAGGAAGTTTTTTGTTCTGCAACAGAAAATCTTGGCCATCTGCTCCAGGGACTGAGGACATGAGGAGGACCACTGTCTCCTTCCTCACTCATCCATCACAAAACAGAGCAGATTATAGCTGGGTCAAACCTTGATACCCGTGAGCAGCACAGAACACCTCAGCCTCTCAAAAGCAGGTCCAGAGGCAGCAGATGGTGATTTGAAAATCCACACTGGTGACAAAGAATGGTCCCAGGCCACGGGCTGTGGGAGAGCTCATCAGATCATTCCCAGCTGAAGAACAACACTGAGAAGACAAACAGTGGTATGGATTCCAGCAAACACAGTGATTAGTTAGAGTTGTTATTTTAAAAGCACACACTGGAGTTTTCCCTTTTCCAGCTGCTTATTATCCATGGACATTAATTTTAGCTGTACTTAATTGAATAATTTCTCTAGGGAATAGTTCAGGGAGAGCTTTAAGCAGGCTGTTTCCAAGAGCCATTACTAATTGGCATATACCACAGCATCAGTGTGCCAACCAAAATAGTGTGCTTTAATGTTACTGGAACTCCTCTCAGTCCAGATGTGTTGAGAACTCACTGTGATACAAGGCAGGCAATAACTATATTCACATGATACAGTATTCTGAGTATCCTTCCCCAGTTATCTGGAAGGAGATAATAGTCTCCCTCTCACTAGAAGTGAAGCCAGGTCATTTGTTCCTCCCTTTTGCCCCCAGAAAGTGGTCTTTTCTTTTATTTATTGTGTTTCAAGCAGACCAGCACAGATAACTTGCTAACAAATGGGCAGCAACATCAAGAAACAAAAAAAATCCTTCCTGTAAGAACTGGAAGAGGTTACCCCCATTTTACAGCACTCACTGAAGTCATCACAGCAAAACAACCTCCACACCCAGCCCAGAGCACCCACTGGCTCCCTGTACCTGCAATCACTGCTCATTTTTTCTTTTCCTTATTCAACTCCAAAAATTTGAGTGCTTTAGCAACACCAGAGGGATTTTTAGCCCAGGCTATCAAACTTCCAACAAAATCTTCAAATTACTGAATTTTTTTTTCCAAAGATCTGACTTTGAGAAAATCCAAGGAAATGCTGCTAACATAAAATAGTCATAAATTCTGTATCTCCAGCAGAGCTGGGAGCACTGAGAGACTGGAAGCCTTCTGACATTTGTATAACAAAGCCCTGCCAATCAAAACACTTTTCCTGTTACAATATGTTTGGATTCTGCAAAGTTATAACAGAAAATGAAAGGACAGAAGCTAATTCAGAGCCCCTATTTGTTTGTTTTCCCTTTAGATAAAATCTAAGCAGGATTTTTTAAATCCCGCCTGCAGAAATTGTTCATAATATTTCACCCCTACTTTCTTTTGGTAACTCTGATTTTTCCCAAGCTTGTACAGCATTGCAATACTTTTCCAGAGTTATCAATGGCTTTAATTATGAATTCACAGCAGCTGCCACAACTACAGTAGGGTAAGAAGCTATAGCAATTCCCCATAAAACACGTACTTGGCTATGAAGCACTGCAAGTTTAGGTTGCCAAGCATCTCTCAAATAAATAAACAAATAAATAAGTAAATCACTTAAGATACTCCACGCAGCTGTTGTCACTTTAAAATCTACTTGACAATTACTACTCTTTTTCTTTAAACTTTCTTTTTCTTTCTTTCTTTGCCTTTTCTTTTCACAGTCATGTAATCCTGGAGGGCAGCACCAAAGAACCAGGCCCTAGACCCACTGAAAGAAAACAAAACAGTGTGACAGCATCTCACCAACCCGGGTCACAGCCACCTTGCCCCACATCTACACCTTTCTTCCACAAGATAAAACAAGAAATTCTCATCCCTTTTCACCACAAGCTGGGCAGGCAGCTACGTGAGGGCTCTGAGCAGCCAGCACCTTGCCTGCTGAGGGTTTCACTCCCAAGGGGTGCTCCCCATAAGTCATAAATCATCCCTCCAATCCATCACCCTCTGAGCCAGGATGGGAAGGAGCTGGGGCTGGGAAGGGGCTGGGAAGAAGCTGGGGCTGGGAAGGGGCTGGGAAGGGGCTGGGAAGGGGCTGGGAAGGGGCTGGGAAGGAGCTGGGAAGGAGCTGGGAAGGAGCTGGGAAGGAGCTGGGAAGGGGCTGGGAAGGGGCTGGGAAGGGGCTGGGAAGGAGCTGGGAAGGAGCTGGGAAGGAGCTGGGAAGGGGCTGGGAAAGGGCTGGGAAGGGGCTGGGAAGGGGCTGGGAAGGGGCTGGGAAGGGGCTGGGAAGGGGCTGGGAAGGAGCTGGGAAGGAGCTGGGAAGGAGCTGGGAAGGGGCTGGGAAGGGGCTGGGAAAGGGCTGGGAAGGGGCTGGGAAGGGGCTGGGAAGGGGCTGGGAAGGGGCTGGGCAGGAGCTGGGCAGGAGCTGGGCAGGAGCTGGGAAGGGGCTGGGAAGGGGCTGGGAAGGAGCTGGGCAGGAGCTGAGAAGGAGCTGGGCAGGAGCTGGGAAGGAGCTGGGCAGGAGCTGGGAAGGAGCTGGGAAGGAGCTGGGAAGGAGCTGGGAAGGAGCTGGGGCTGGGAAGGTCCCTTTGATGCCTCGGGGCTGGGAAGGCTGGGGCAGTGCTGATGGATCACTCTCCAGCCAGGCTCCTTCCTCCAGGACAAAGGCCCCGTCACTTGGGAGTCCTGGCAGAAGTTTCCCAAGCACCTTTGAAAGAAAAAAGGAAAAAAAAGAAAACAAAAGAAAAAAAAAAAGAAAGAAAGAAAGAAAAAAAACTCCTTCATTTCTCAAAACCTGCCTAGGAGGCAGCCCCAGCTCGGAGGTTTGGAGCTGGTTATAAATGGTCAATGTCATTTTAGCCCCAGGAGAAGAATCACCAAATTGTTCAGCTTTGCTGGGAGCCAGGGGGAGCAGAATCCCCCTGCTCCCTGGCCAGCATCTTCAGAGAAAGAAATCCTGGAATTCCTGAGATGTCAAGCAGGCTGCATGGGATGTATGAACTCCTTCCTACTCCGATTTAAAGAAAACTCAATCCAGGACTGAACCATCCCTAAAGTGTGAACTGGAACATTGTTTCCAACCCACGAGACAGTCCCATGTTTTTCACATTAAAACCTTCAAAGTTAGTGTAACACTTCATTGCTGCCACGGTCCCTACAACTGAGAATTATTCAACAACTGGAGATTAAGTGCTCTCAGTTTTGAGGTAGATTAAGGAAGATTGGAAAAAATGACCAGCAGTGTTCTTGCATAGCTGGAGACCAACAATATATTACAGGGAATGCAGTCTGAGGAGCAAAAAGGGAGCAGAGCTCCACATGCTGTTGTGATGCTGAAATTCAGTGGCTCAAGCTGAAGTGGTGTGTTCCCTGCATTCCAGTTTCATTCATCTGAGGAGTGGGCAGAGCCACTCGTGGAGGGTGCCAGTCCCCCACCACACTCTGGAAGGATTCTCAGTATAGAGCTCATCCCTCTAATTAACCCCCACCCTGAAAAGGAAGATGGTTTTTTGCTTTTATTTTAAATAAAATTGCATTTTAGGAATCTGATGAGTATCTTTCCCCCAGACAGGCCAACCCAGCCCTGTCTTTGGTCTCTGAATCAGCAGCTCAAACACCAGGAGCTCCTCCTCTGCAATAACCTCTGCAGATCCCCAACACCATGCAGGAGCAGATGCAAAATTTGGTTTAAAAGAAATTCCACTGGTCAAGTCCTGGCTCCTAATCATGGGAGGACTTCCCTTAGCCTCAGTGGAGCTGTGACCTCACATCATCTCTTGAACAATCTCACTGTACAGCCCTAAGGAAGATGCCCATCCCCACGTGGCTGCATGCTGGGAATCCATCAGAAGGGCTCATGAGGCCAGCTGGGAAGATTTTCTTCACCAGCCCACCCCTCAAGCTCCTAGGAACTGAGCAGAACTCCAGAAAAGTTCACCAGAATCACATTCAAGAAAACCAAGCATCTCTACCAGCTGCTAAAAGCTGATTTCCACCAGGTGCTGCCAGGCTTTTCCACTCTGTAGGGCTGCAGTGAAACCTCTTCTCACCTGAACATTAAGAGAACTTGTTCAGGGTACTCAAGGTACTTAGAGAAGAGGAAACTGCAGAACAATGAGTTGTCAGGCCTGCAAAACACAACTGCCATTTTAATAAACATTCAGGCTGGTAAGAAGCCAACTGAGCATCACAGTACTCACCACAAGAGCATCATGCTGTGGGCAGCTGCATGGCATTATCCTCTTGGATCACAAACCAGGAGGAAAGCCACTTCAGAAGTGGTCTATCAATCAGGGGAGGAACCAGAAAACTTGCAAATGCTTTATGGTTACACTATTGAAAGCAGCTGATAAAGCTAAGGTCAACCCAGGCACCTGGGACTGATCTCCAGCTGACATACTTCATCAAGCTCTACTGGAATCAGTGGTAAATTGAGTAAATTAGCAAGAGGAATACATCATCTAACAACGTGTTCAGAGCTGAGCAAACACCAGGAATTAGCTGCAGTGCAGTGGAGACAATCCTCTGATATTGCTGGAATCACTTGTGTCCTACCTGCTCAGAAGGCTGAGACTGACCAAAAGCAGAGAAAAACATCTCCTGAGCTGATGACTCAAAAATACTCCAAACCTGCAGTCATGGAAAAAGCTCAGATTACTCAGAGAAGTGGTTAAAACAACAGAAAGGGTGGAAGAAGAACTTCCACAGATAAGACAACCCCAAGCCTCCGAATCCTGGTTAGCCTTAGCTAATGATTTTCTTTCTTCCCACTTCCTTCCACCAAAAGTTGTGCCAACTTTCCACATGCCCTCCCATGGATTTTCTGCAGATGTGGCTGAACACTCAGTGTTTAGCGTGGCTCCGTGCCCGTGGATTTTTGCAGAGCAAGGCAAGGCTGTTATACAGAGGGAGCCCTTAGACAGCTGCTCCGCTCCTCTATGATTTTCTCCTTTCTACAGATCATTTGTTGGAAGGACCAAAAGTGATTAATTGGCAAAAGCTGCACAAAGCTGAGGGTTTAGTGCCACTGAGCAATGTGTCTGGAAGACACTTCAGGAGACCGTGGCTAAATACTGGTTTGATCTCCATGCACGAGCCCCAGATTCCACTGTGATGAACTCCAGTGCAGGAAGGAAACCTTAAGCCTCCACTTTATCAAGCTACACAAATAGAGGGGTTATCAAACTGAAGAGATTACTGTGCTTATTGTGTGTGTTTCTCCTGCAACTGTTTGCAGAAGCTGTTTGATTGCTCTCAAATGCATGGGAACAAGTCAGCACACTACCTGCAGCAGCAGAGAGAGCTCAGGGATCAAACAACATTCTCTCTTGCCAAACTATTTTGTTTCCAATAAAAGACAAAAAAAAAAAAGGGGAAAAAAAAAAAAGAAGAATGTGAATACATACAGAGCAAAAAAAGTAACTCCTAGCTCTATGTGTGCATTCTCAAAGTCAGTTCTCATTACTGAAGTTACAACATCCAATTTTTTTTTTTTTTTTAATACACTGGTACTACAAAAAGCACTGTGAGCTTAGGGTTTCAATTTTTCCCCTCATTTTTAACTAGGAAAAATGTAAGCCATTTTTGTCACTTGTTAAACTCATTTCTCAGCATACTTGCACTAATCTGTTGCTCCACAACATGGTGAAAGGGCAGAAACCTTTCTGACAAGAACGACTATCAACGGAAGAGACAAAATATGCCTCTGCTCCTTACAAAATCCCTGGCCTACAGAGTCTTCCTAAATTTGACCAGAAGAGCACACCAGCTGGATTTATTAGATCTAAATAAAAAGCCACAAGGTTTTTACTTCCCAAGCCCAGTTTTAATAAATCACAAGGCAAAGCTCTGCCATCTCCAGCCCATTCTGCTTCTCAAGGCAACTCGAGCAAGGACCTGCCCCAGCAGATCTGCCCTTTTTAACCTGTGAGGCAAGGAGTTCCATTTTAAGACATCTGGTAGTGCAGATTCCCAATGTCTGCTCTTCCCATATGGGCTGGGAGAAAGTTATAGATGTTTTCATCTTTTCTTTGAAAGGACAATGAACTCTTGCTGCATCATTTCCAACCCGCATTAATCTGAAACCCAAACAGATATTAATTGATAGAGGCATTGTACCAATCTTCACAAGCACAAAGGAGCAGAATCAATGGCTTGGCAGAGCCCATTATGTTTCTCTCTAAAAAAAAAGATGTTTTGGGCATTACACACCACCATTATACCCTTTTCCAATTCAGCCAGGCTTTAGAGAATCCCTGCACTCTGCTCAGACCCTTCACCCTGCGATGGGGATGAAGGCAAACAGGCACTGCAGCAGAGCTGCATCTTCCTCCCCACAGCCTGAAAACAAGAATTCAATTTATAGGGTCCCCCAGGGAATTGGGGTGGGGGGTCAGGTGTCAAATCAGAAGGCATGATACCACCTTTACCAGTGACTACTGGGGAAACACTCCCAGTTCCATGTGAGTGCTGAGTCCTCCCCCCCTTCACTGCACCTCTGAGCAGAAACAACACCCCAGCCATGCTCTCACCTGCACTGAAGGCCCCAAGATGCATAATTTGATTATTTGACATTTTGTAAAACCTTGTGAAGCATTTGATACGGGCAGCCACAGGTGCACCAAGAGGCAAAGGGTCCCTGCAGCCTGGCCAAAGATGACACACTTTCAAGTCTCTGGATTTTGAAGCTTCCCATCCCCAGCTAGCAGCAGTATTTCAAGACTTCAGATGTTAGGTTCTGGGCCTCAATCTTAAATTATTTTTTCAAACCCTCTTAAAACACATTTAATCCTTTGTTTTCTTTCCGAGGAGAAAGGTTTCACATCTGGACTGTCAACCTGCATTCCAAAGCATTAGCCTGGCAAATTAAAGCAGCTGAGCTGTAAATCTCCAAGAAGAGGACTTGTCATGGAAATCTCAACTCAGCATTAACTCCAGTTCAGCAAGAAAGCCAACGTGAAAAGCCTGAACAATGCAGACAGCTCCAAGACAACTCTGAAAATGAATCCTACTCTCTCAGAGTGCAAGTTAACCCAACTAACCCAGCTCTGCAGCAGCATCCCTGTACCCAGCTTTCCTCTGAAATGGTCACACAGGCACCCACTGGGAGCAACCACCAGTTGGCAGCTGAATTCTGCAGATCATTTTTGATAACCAGCACCCCAGTGTGATGAGGAGATGGCAGCTTTCAAATACAACTTGTGGAAGTTGAGTGCTCAGTTGCCACGAACTCCAAGAGAGCTGAGGTCCCCATTTCCTTGGACTGACACCTCTCCTGGATATGAGGTACACAAGCAGAAAGGCAGAATGCAACAAGGTGAGCTCCAAAAATTCTTTCAGTCAGATTTCAATAGAAATCCAAACACCAGCAACACGGGGGCAAACTGGAACCAGTGGCAAAAAAGGTGTACAATGGTAAAACTGATAAAAAGAGAAAAAAAAAATCTCCCTGGCACCCCAGGATCACAGCATGTAACTGAAGTGCCTCAGCTAACATAACAAAAAAGTGTTCATGAAATATTTTCTGATCGTTGCACCACTTATTTATTCACATTTTTAGCTTTACAATTTAGCTGCTAAAAAGAATTCTAGTTTTGCTCCTATTCATTTGTTCTTTGCTTTAGAGGGAGAGCAGTTTTGGAAAAAAACAAGGTCAAGGTTAATTCAGGTGCAGAGCAGCAGGACTGAGCAGAAGACAGCCCAGCAGCAATGGTCTGGTTGGGTAACTCCTCTGTCAGTGCTCACCTCACAGAACACTCAACAGTCTAACTCAATTACTTCTTAGGCTTTCTACTAAAGTACTTTATTAAATCTTTCTTCCTACCAAGCACACAATGCAGAGCTTTGTGTGTCTCATGATTATTTCCTTCTCCCAGCCCTGATTCCCTGACTCTGTCTCTGCTGAGCTCACCCTGCTGAACACCATGGGCAACACCTCTCACTTTTTCAAGCAAACACTGCTCAAGGTCAACTCAAACCAATTTTTTTCTGTTGAATGAACAGTGTCAGAGCAACACTCTGCTGCTGGGTGAATTCTGCCAAAAAACACCCTTACCTATAACAAACCTAACTCCAAGGTAGCCAGCTTGCTAGCAGATATAGTTACTAAAACCACATCGAGTCTCTCTGCTCTGGTTCCTGACTGAACAAAAAAACCTCACAGTTTTGCTCCAGACTAAGACAAGTGCTGGGATCCAATCCCTGGGACAGCTCCAGCTTCACCCCTGAAGGCAAACAGCAGGTAGGAGCACAGTGTTATCCACAAGTTATCCATCACCATCCTGACCACCTCAACAACTTCCCCTGCTGTTTTTGGGGTATGATCCACCAACTTTTCCCATTCTCTTCCCCACTTCACCCTCTCCACCTCCTGTGGACTCAGTGGGACATCCCAGCATCCGATGGCTCCCGAGGGCATCAGGAGTGGGGGGTGAGGAGAAGAGGGGATGGAAGCTGCACCTGATTCCTGCCTGGGATCCCTGGGGGTGATCCTGCCAGGACAACACTGCCTGCATCCCTGTTCCAGGAGGTGCTGGAGGATTACCCAGCATCTTCTCTCTGCAGCCCTTTCAACAAAAGACACTATTATAAGATTAAAACCTAGCTGAAGTAATTGTGCATGGAAATTCCTTTTATTAGGGCTGTGGATGGAGTCTTATCAGGTTTCAGGGCTCAGAGAGCAGACTGGCAGGCAGGCATGTTTGTTAATAGCTATTCCAGCTGCAGCCAACTCTTTCTGCTCACCTGGTTTTTGTCAGGGTGAAACAAGCCACACTGCCACGTTCTGGGATAGGTATTTTCTTTAGAGTAACACATTGCTCCTTCCTCACTTAATATCAAGTGCTCAGCTTAATTAAACTGCTGAACACAACACCTCTGCCATCCAGCACACACAGATACCCTATTCACTGCTCAGGACACCAGAGAGCCAGAGCTTATTCCCAGCACAGGCCTCAAAATGAAGGTGAAAAAAAAAAAAAAAAAATAAAGCTGGATAAGCCACTTCTGAGCTCTAAGCCCAGAGCTCAAGCAACTATCCAAAAGTTCAAGTCAAGCAGGGCAAAAACCATTACAACAGGTAAAGGACAATAAATAAGAGGCAAGAATTGGATCAAGCAGTGAAACATCACCATGGGTTCATGTTCAGCTGAGAGCCAGAGCAGGTCCAGGGAAGCCCTTTGGGTCAGGAGCTCCAGGCAGGCTATGATGCTCACCCAGCAGTGCCCAAATTCCTGCTGGGATTCAGTGCCCAGCTTCCAAACTTCCCATGGCCAGACTCTGATGCTTGCTGCACCAGAAAGCTCAGCCAGCAGGTAGGTACAGACACCATGCCACAAGACAGACAGCAAAGGAACAGGAAAAAATGATGGAAACATGGAGGGAAGCAGAGAAGAGAGGGCTGAGGAGAGTGAATACTGAGGCAGAAAGCAAAGGGATTGCCTGGCAAGCTGGCAAATTCCCTGACCTCAAACTTGACTGCCCAGATTGGTTGAGGTATTGTGATTTTCTACCTCAAGCTGTGATCACTGGGCATCAGTTCCCTCTCAAGGAGGTTTAAACAGAGCACTGAAAATCCACCTGTCCAAGCCTGACATCCTTCTCCTCCCAGCACCTGAGCACATGGCAGCCTGAAACACATCTCCCCTGAGAAATACCCAATGCATTTTGAAATCTAAGCTGAACTAAGCCTTCAGTTCATCAGCTTCCCTTTTTCTCTCCTACTATCTCCTATTTTCCAAACTGTGAGTGTCCTGAAGGTGCTTCTCACAAGAGAAGAGGCACAGAAACACACTGTGCACTGACCTGCTCTGCTGCCATGGGCATAATCTGCAACACCAAAGAGGAAGAAAGCACAGCCCAAGCTGGACAGAAGCTTTTTCCAGGTGCTTCAGCAGCCTCCAAGAGAAGACTTCTTTGAGAATAACTTAACAGAAGCCCAAGAATTTCTCTTATTTCTTTTCTAGTCCTCAGCACATTTACAGAAAATCCAGACTGGCTCCTTAGCTGCCCCTTGTCAGCATCACATATGGGTTCAACTACTTTAAATACCTTTCCAAGTTGGCTCTTCTCACTTCCAGCAAGTTCCACACCTTCTACCATGGCTGAAATTTTAAGACCCTGGGGGAACAGCACACAGAACCCAGTGGGATTCAGCACTAAACATCCACATGGCAACACAAGGCCATGTAACAATCCTGTTCATCCCATCACCATCAGCACCACTGACCCCCTGTGCATCCCTGCCCAGGGATCAGCTCCAGCCCCCCAGGCAGTGCTGATGAACCTGGGGGCAGCAGATTTCTGTGTTTCAGCTTGAGCAGCTCAAGTTTGGGCCCCTCTGCTCCATCCAGCCCCATCCAAAGAGATCCATGTTCTCAGGGATCTCTGAAATCTGGTTTTTATAGGTCTAGGTGCCTAAATTATGAGCAAAACACCCACTCCTTCTTCTTTCTTTGCATTTTCTTGGCCTCAGGAGAACACTGGGGGCAGTGATGGGCACAGATTAAAGCCCCAAAGCAGGAAGCAAGGCAGCTCAGCACCCCAGGCATCCCCCAGCACCTCTTCTGGATGGGCCAGGCATGGCAGAGCTGCAGAGTAAATGAAAACCAAACACCCCAACGAGAGCTCATTTGCTGATGTTTATTGGCTGAGGTAATGGCTCCGAGCAAAATAAATAAATAAAAAAATAAAAAGTCACTTTCACAGGGCAGAGCACACTGCTTAGAATGCGAGCTTTGAAGTCCAGCAAGGAAAAAAAAAAAAAAAAAAAAAAGGGGGTTTTGTTGTTTTGTGTGTGAGGTTTTCCACCCCCTTCTCTTTTTTTTTTTTTTTTTTTTTTTTTCCCCTTTGAATTATGTGATACAAACCAGCTTGATACACAAATTAGAGGTGATCTCATCAGTCCATTAGCCCAACTAAAGCAAGCCCATCACTTGCAAGGGATGTGCTGGCGAGGTACAACTGCTTGGCCTGTGAGTAGCATTAATCTGGGGGTACAAATGCAGCCTTCATTATACAGGCAAGGCATGGCTCCCAGCTTTCAACCCTGCTGCAAACAGCTTCATGCCATTGAAAAGTGGGATTTTAGGGCAGCCTCTGACAGTCACCACCCCAGCACTTAGGCAGAGCCCCTGACTCCTCCTGCCACCTCTCTGGATAGAAGGAAAGGACCTCCAGACATCCCAAGCATTGCTGATTCACACCCAAGAGAGGCCTTGGACAGTGTCAGCCCCTGAAAAGAGGGGAGGAAGAGCACTTGAAATTCAGGAAGAATGGTAAAATGTGTTTCAGAAGCCTTTGCCTTTCAGTTCTCATCAACTAGGACCTGATCACATCTTTCTACCAAGTTTCTTTTGATTTTGTTGTTGGAGAACACACAATGCTTGAAGCCTCATTTCTGTGATGTTTCTGTTTCCAATTGAGCAGCAGAACTATTTATTTTCCCAGTCAGTGATGGAATTAAACAATTTGTCTTTGAAAACTCTATAAGCCTTCACCCTGACAACCCTCCCATCTGCTTTTCAGATTAAGGTGCTTTGATTTTTACCAGCTAAAGGTTTATGAACTGCTGTGTAAACCCAATTACTCTCATAGTAAATTATTTAAAGCTTACATGTTATTTTTTAAATTTTTCCCCATGGAGCACTCGAGACAGTCAGACAAGGAAAGGCTCTCTAGGGCATTTTGAATTAAAAATGGCTAACAGGGAAAAACCATAGAGCTTCCAGAAACTTGGAATGAAAAGAAAAAACCCACCTCAAATAGTTAAGTGAGGATGAGACACAACCCAGGAGAGACTTTCAGGATAGGACTGTTAAAAAATAAAAATAAATGAAAAAAAACCCCAAAACACCTCCATTTCAGTGGGAGGGAGTTCTTCAAAACCAGACTGAGTTTCATCTGAGGCAGTATTTATATTTACTCTTGAGCTGGGATTTGCTGACTGCCTGACTAAAAACAGGGGTAGGAGAGATCTCCATGTTCTGGCTTTGGATGTGATCAGCAGCAACCCCCTGGTTCAGGAAGAGGAAAATGCCCCTTCCTGAGTGCTGGAGCTGTAGGACAGAGCATCCCAGGAGCACAGAGGGAAGGTTGGAGTCCTGGGCAGGATACCAAGGGAGGGCAAGGGGCAAGGAGAACTGAGCCCACTGCTCTCTCCAGAGCAGGACTGATTAAAAAAAAAAAAAATTAAAAACTGAGGAGCCTCTGGCAATAATCACAACAATTTGCTAGCAGGAGCAAATTCATTTTCTGGTCACCAGCTCTGGGCCAATTTGCATTGCCCAGAGGAAGGGGCAGGGCAGGCAGCATTGCTGCCCCACCAGCAGCTCTCCTTGCACATCAACTCCTCCTCCATCCTCTGGAGCAACTTTTCTCCCCCAGGGGCACAGAAATCAGCCCAAAAATCTCTCATTTGCAGACATGGTGCTTTAGCAAGACTGCTGCAGGGATGGGATTTGCTTGGCTCCAGTGGGAGAGGGTATTTGGGGACCAGCAGCAACACACTTAGCTTCTGCTAGACCCCAAAAGTAAAGTTCTAAGGCAAGTTCCCTAAATTGAGTTATTATATTCTTAGTTTTAGCACAATGAGCAACTGTTACCATAAATTCATATTTGTCACAAGCAAACTGTTAAAGGAAGTTCCAGCCCTTGGCAAGTTAAGTGACCAGAAGCTTACAAGAAGTGTCCCTATACAGGGATGTACCCAAAGCAGGGCACACAAAGGGGAGGCAGGGGAACTCCCACCCCACTTTTGAAGAGCTGACATTCACAGCAATTTGTTCTGCACAGTCCTCTTCCTGCTACTTTTTGTCATTTATGCACTGGAGCACAAAACAAAGTGTGTCAGAACAGCATCACAGCAAGAGGGTGATTCACTGGAGATCTCTGCATGTGCCTGTGGTGCAGAAAACTGCCTTAACGTGACCAGCAGCACTGATTTCCAGGGCTGCTTCTGCCACCAGCCCAGCAGCAGCCAGGTGGAATGACTTGAGATGAATTCATCACTTTGGGAAGAGGAGGCAACAGCAAACTCCCAGGAGCAGCAAACAGCTAAATCAAAGTGATGCTTTCCTCCAGAGCTGGTGGGTTCCCTGAGGCTGAGGAGCAGGGCTGGCTCCAGAGGGGTCAGGGTGGCTCTGGAGGAATGACAACCAGGTTCTCAAGGGCTCCTTGCTGGCCCCTGCTGCCAGACCAGCACAAACAGACTTCAATCAGGTGTCCCCCCCAAGAAAGAAGCCCAAGGTCTGGGTTTGGGGACAGGCAGCAGTGCCTGCAGCAGCCTGGCCAGGCCCTGGGGAGCTGCCACTGCCCCCACAGTCACATCCCTGGTGCCTGTCTGCAAGGCAGAACAAGAAGGAATTCTCCAAGTTAGCAGATTTCTAAGGTAAAGTGCTGGCATCTGGGTAGGGAAGAGCAGGTGGAGGGAGTTAAGAGCCAGAGGGAGGTCTGGGCAGCAGCTGGGAGCCAGCAAGGAGCTGCAAGGCCCAGAGATGCTCCCCATCCCACTGAGATGGCATCAAAAGTGAGCAGCTCCCACCCCTCAGCAGCTCTGCCCGAGATGGGCTGCAGTGCAGAGCTCACTTTGCATCTTCTCTCTGTGGCAGACATCTACACAGCACCTTGCTTTCCCAGGGTGGTCTCTACCAAATGATAAAAAACCCAGAAGAGTTTAAAAGACCTCAAGAGCAGAGCCAGGAAGTGCTGCCCTGGGCTCACCCACCAGGCACAGCTTCATCCCTGCTCCACTCCTCCTCCTCCTCCTCCTCCAGATGCACCAAAGCTCACACAGCCCCAGCCACTGTTACCACCCAGACGGGGGGCTTCATCTGAGTGAAACTGAGCCCAATCCCATAAATCTTTTTTCTCCTCTCTTCACAAGACCTTTTACTATTATTTCTTTTTGAAAAATGCAGTATTTTGGTGTACTTGGTACAGCTTCTCCTTCAGTTCCCTGATACCTATGATACATCTCTGTGGTTCAGCTCCACCATTGCTGGTGAGAGTCAGGCCCCATGAATTTAGGACACAAACTGAACTTAGCAATTGTCCAGACCAGAAAAGGAGCTGATGTCTCTTTATCCTCTGACCACAGCACAGATCCACTCAAGATTGAATCAGTTTTGTTGCCTGGATTCCATCCTGACTCCTGGCCTTGCCCTGGGACATGGATACTGCTCTGGAACACTGGCTCACAGACTTTCAGGACTGATGAATCTGTGTCAACTTCCAATATTTTTGCAGAACACTGTGCATGTTTATCACACTTTTAATAAAAGCCACGATGTCATCATATGTTTCCCAGAGCAAACCTCCTGCCAGGCCCTGCAGAAAACCAGTGCTCTACCTATGCTTGTGACATTTAGGTTCCAATAATCATGGATTTTCAGCAATACTGAGTTCAAAGGAGATCAGATCATCAAATTCTTCCTCGGCTATGATTACCACTGGAGTCCTTGAAACCCTGAACAAAGAGAAACCCATCTCCTGCTCTGCTTCAGAACTATTTCTTCTATGTAAGATGTTGACAGTCTGCCCAGAATGACAGTTTTCTTTTTAATTAAAGACTGAAATGGCCACTTCTATCAGTCCCCTCTTAGTGCCCAAGGGATTTATCCCCCCTCCAGAACTCAGGTTTGCACAGAGCCCTGCAGCTCCCCTGCCTGGGCAGAGCCCTCTCCTGCCCTCCTGCACCAAATACTGCACTACCTTCAACCACTCAAAGGTTTCTTTGCACTTCAGGATCCATTGCTAAATTTCCCCTCTCTTTTAGGACTCTGCCTTCCAGTCCCAGTTCTCTTTTCTCTCTTCCCTGAGATTCCTTCATATGGAATGCCAGCTCTGCATGCACAAAGCACACTAAGTTTACAAAGACACATCCTGGATTACCAGATTTTTTTTATACAAACATCACTATTGCACAACCATCAGGGATCCTGATGCCAAACACCTTCCTCAAGTTTCCAGCAGGTGCCACAACCAAGTCTGAGCCCTCTCTATCAGCTGAGCCTCCTCTCAAACCCCCCATTAGCCAGGGGAGGTGCTGCCTGTGCCTCCTTTTTGTCTGTGTTGCTCATGGGAGGATTTTAGGAGGTTTGGCAACAGCCACTCTCAGGTACGAAGCCAAGCCCACCCATCAGCAGTAAATCCCCCAAAAAAGTGATCCAGAGCATAAGGAAAACACTCCAAAGGGTTCTGGAAATGGAAATCAAAAGCTTTCGAGCTCGTCACTTTGGAAATATTTGAGAAGTGGAATATCTACCACTGTTTGGTTTAGCCACCTAATAATCTTATTAAAACATCTTAAATAAGCTCTGTAGGCTGGGGAAGGGTATGGCCATGGCAGGGAACATTCAGCTGTCGTGGGCTACAGGTGCCTTACAAGAAGCCAACTCTGCCATGATGCTGCTCAGGAGCCACAGGAGCATCCACAGCCCCCCCACAGCCAGACAAGGACAAGGACAAGGACAAGGACAAGGACAAGGACAAGGACAAGGACAAGGACAAGGACCACAAGAGCCATGCAGACCCTGCTCCAGGCACTACACAAACTCACCAGAAGAGACATCCTTGAAAAAATCCAACTATTAAGAATAAACCAAGAAGAAAGAAGTAATCAAAGTATTAGAGTGGTGGCAAATTAAGAGAGGTGTCTCCCTCTTCTTTCTTTTTGTAAGGATTTTTTTTTTCCCCCCCTTTGGAAAAGATCAGGGAAGCCATTCTCTTCTGCAAGATGTTTTAATTCACATTATCATTCCAACATCTCATTCACAGTCCCACCAAAACAACCCAGGGAAAAGGTCAGACACTGTGTAACAGCTATACATTAAGCAGCAATGAAAAACAAGAAACATCCCACACTGAGGACACACTAATGGCTCTTTGGAGTCAACACAGACCTAATTCACTTTTTAAGACTTTAAGTTGCAAATTTTTATTCAGCTTTCACAGCACAAATAGCCACAAGAAAGCTACCCAAAACCCCAACTCGCCAAGTCAGGATTATTTGATATGAAGGTCACTTCCTCCAGCCCCAAGCAAACAGCTTTAAACCCTTTAACAGACAGAAGTCAAAAGTACAAGGAATACTTGTATTGATTTTAGGATACGAGACACAGGTCAAAGACTGAGTGCACAAAAATAATTCACACCTCTAGAGGAACATAAAGACACTAAATACTCAGAAATGCCCTGTGCTGGCATCACTGGGGTGCAACTTAATTTATTAGGGCAGATTAATGCACCCACAAAACCTAAAGCGTGAAGGCAGTTTTGACCTCTCCAGATTGGCTGCCAATGTGATATAGGTCCAAAAGAAATTACCCTTTTCTGCTGCGACAGAGCAATAAATTGGCTTCCTTGAATACAGTGGTTAAAGAATCCGAGTTCCTGACCTTGAATGTTTTACTAGTAGTGTGCTGTGCTGTAGGGAACAATCAGGATGACATCTGCTGAAACGTGTGGGATTTATGATATAATAGGTTGCACATATGTGCCAAAAGAGAAAGAAAAAAAACCCGCTTAAATCCAAGTAAATCAAGATTAATTAGCTACTAAAATAGCTAAGAGAACCCAGTGCAGTACAGGTGGCACAAAGCATCCTACTTGCCATGCACTGTGACTGGAGTTATTCCTGAGGTCACACCAGCCGTGTATCTGCAGTCGCACTCTCACTGGGAAAAGCAAAAATCGCTGCTCCCTGGTAAACTCCTGCTCTTTGTAATTCTGTGGGTTTGCACTTTCATAAACAAACGTTACGCAGTCCTTTTATAGGAAGTCCCACTCAGCCCACAGGAAAACCCCGTGTTGTCTGGCTTTGATCATCAAGACAGACTGAAAATTAACTCTGGTATTTTTACAGCCTTCCTCCTCGGAAGGGAAGGGACACGCCGCACACATTCACCTCTCCACCCTATCACTTACATTCCCTCTAACTTCCCCCCCCCCTCCCTCCCTCCTTTCATTCAACAAGGGGACTTTTTGCTTTATAGCTGTTAATTGCAATTACAGGTGTTCAAACCCCACCAGCCTGACAGAAGCCTCATACCTGAAATGCCATCCCCACTGCCCAGCCTGGTGTCTCTCCAGCAGCACCCAGCAGGCTCTGGGTTCACAAAGCAAACATTCTGAAATCACAGCAGCCTGACTTTATTTTTTTTTTCCCCCCTTCTTCCTACTGCCCCAGGACTGTGAACAAGTTGTTAATACCCTGCAATCTGCTCGCTTTCCCTCTTAATCCTCATTTTAGCCAAGCCTCTCCTTGCAGGAGATCATATCAATACGTCCCCAGCAGTCAAACAATGCGGAAAAGAGCCAATGTTATTGTGAGCCTGAGGTGGAACGACTCAATTCCCAGCAGGAGAGCAATTTGTACAAGGAACCAGCAAGCTCTTCTCTAGCAGGGGGAACCACTTCAAATGAGCCAGACTCCCTGTCACAACAAATCTCCTCCCTGGGATATGGTCAGCTCACAAACGCTCACATCCAGAGGCTGCCCTTCCCTTCCCGCAGGTTGGGAGAGCCAAGCACACACCTCTCTCCTCCTCCTGCCCAGCTCTTCAACCAAGACACCTCCACAGAGCCTTGCATGTCCTGCAGGCACCCCTTGACTCATTGGGGGGGACCACATCATGGGAAAAGATGTCTTGCAGCCATGGGCTTTGCCCACAGTAACCCCGAGCCTGGGAACGGGCATCGCATCCTTCCCTCCAGGTCCCCTTGCTCTGGGTTCATTCTCCTGCAAGATGTTAACAAACCCACTGAGTTTATTTTCAGGCAATTTCAGAAGCTCTCAGTTCCCCACCAGCCACACAGTTTGGTTCAAACCCCCTTCCAGTACTGATGGCAACACTTCCCCAGGGCTGCACACCCTTTGGGTCATTCTGCTCAGCAACTGCAGCACCCAAGGAACCCAACCAAGACCAACCTCTCCTTGCTGCAGTATCCTTTTGAGGTGTTACTCCACCCTGGGACAACTTCAGCTATTGATAGATAAAATAATTAACTTGAAGGTTACTACAGAGCAGGGAGCAGGCTGACTTCCTCGGAGAGGCAAGGAGGACCACCTGATGCAGGGCCACTTGGCTACTGAATCAGTGGATTGAACAAGCCCATCCTCTCTAGGCTTTGGGAAGTCTCCTTTGATCCCTACTGAACTCTCTTCACTCAGCTGCTTACAGGACATTTGTGCCAGTTGTTAAAGACTCAACATCTTCCCCCACTAAAGTAGAGAGTAGAAAAACTCCTCTATCCACTCTAATTAGATACCAAAATGCCACCCAGAGCAAACCAGGACTTGATTTACAAGGAGAAAAAAAATCACTGCTCAGTAAGTCTCCCATGAGAACACCCTAATCCCAGCTAAGAAAATTGGCAGAGAAAATTAGCAGAGAAAAGCTTTAAATGAATGCCCCATCCCTGGAAGTGATGAATGCCAGGTTGGATGGGGCTTGGAGCAGGGAGGATGGGGTGAGATGATCTTCAAGGTCCCTTCCAACCAAACCAATCTGGGATTCTATGCTAAATTCCCATCAAAAGTGACTTCTGTAAAGGCCTCCCTGTTGAGGGCAATGTGAAAGGGATGAAGTCAAACCAAACCCCACTCCAGCACTTCCCTATTTCCCAAACACATTCCCATGGCTTTGCATTTTCCAATAGCACAACTGGAAAGGCCACGGAGAATTCTCCTTTCTGGGTGCAGAGAGGGATGGAGACCAGAGACCCAGCAGCACCTACACACTGAGGTTGCAATCAGAATTGACAGACATATTAATTGGAGACAGCTGCAAGGAAAAAAAAAAAAAAAAACCTATCCTAATGACATGATTCATTAGTTTTCATAGATAATTACATCTCCTCCTGGCCTCACAGTGAATCATTCATTTAGGGAATTTGGGGGGTATTAAATTTAAATGCTGTAATCAGATTTGTTAATCTGTGGGGCAAGGCAAACCAAACAAAATTTTATGCAGGGAATTGTTTATACTTTCAACATTGACATGAATGCAGCAGCAGGAAAAAATTAGCAGGATAATGCCCGCTCATGTAGGTTAAAAATAATTAGTGGTAATCTCCTCCACTGCCCCCAGTGCTTGTAATGAGACTGCACAGATCTCTTCATTGCTGCCTGGACTGCAGCTTTTTTTACCTGGCTGCATCCTGATCCAGTGGCCTTTTGAAAATCTGTGAATTTTTTGACAGAATGAAAGAATTAAAACAATGGAGATTTGGATTTGTCACTCCACAGGCTCAAAATGCAGCTGTTTTTTCATTGGTATTGTAGTAGAGATTTTAAAAATAAGTTTTAAACGTGTTTTAGTTGTTTTCATGAAGCAGCAGAAGATATTCTCAGTTTGAAACACTAGAATAAACTTGCAGATCCAGGCCAGTTTCCTTCCTGTCAAGTAAAAACTTAGTAAACTGAACTCCACCTTAAAAACAGATATTTTTTTTCCCCCATTTCTCCTCCTGGAAGCTGCTCTGGAATTTCCTATCTCCCAGTTAAAAAAGAAGTCATTTTCTTGTCTGTACTAATTATGGTAATTCTTCCCCCTATATTTTCTTGAACCAATGTTCTTCAGTTTCCATAGGTTTTTTTCTTTTTCCCTCCCCTATATTTTACTGCCAAAACACAAACAGAAAGCAAACCATATCTCCTCTCCACCTACAGCTGCTCAACCTACACTGCTGAAACATCAGAACCTCTCAGCCCTCACAGTCTCCACTTCTTCTCTGGGCCTGTTTCTCCTCAAATTCATTTTTCTGGAACGAGAACCTGAAAATTTAAAAGAGAAATTTTTCACAAAGCTGCATCCAGGTGCAGGGACTCCACTGCCACTCCACCCTCATCACCTGCTCCAAGTGTGCTGATTTTCTCCCCATCACATCAGCACCTATTTGGTCAGGGCTGGGACAAGCTGAGGACACAGAGAATTTCTGCAGCTTCCTGCATCAAAGACTCTCAGGGCTTCATCCTCACAACCAGAAAGAATTCCCAAGCACCAGGTGATGTTCTGATCCATGCTGAAGAAAATGGGAAAGAGCAGGCAAAACATCTCATGAAATAGCAAGAAATCCATACAGCTTGCAGAGAAGAACAGCTCAAAGGCTCAAAGGACCATAACAGGGGGAATATCTTTTCTGGGGGGGTCAAAAAAAACCCCAAAGAGCAAGGTGGAGACCTGCTCAGAGAAACACAATGAGACCTCAGGCAAGGCAGGAATGAAAGCCCCAATTCCAACCACCACCCAACTATCCAACAGCAGCCCAAAGGGAGCTGGGTGTTCCTGGGTGGAAGAGCAGAAGAGCCTCTGCTCTGCAGCTCAGGGTTTGATGCCACAGGTTGGGTTTTTCTCTGAACCCCTGTGCTGAGCGTCAGAAATGGATCTGCAACTCGACAGCTCCTGCTCTGGGGAAGCTGCACCTACGCAGTCGTATTTTTCCTCCTTGAGGTTTGGGGGCCAGGGGGTTGCTCCATGGAAGCTGGAACAAATTAATATTTCCCTGAGCATTATTATTTTAAGGGAAAGACCCAGGAGCAGTGAAAAGGCAAGCCAACATCTTCTATTTGCTTTTAGCTAAGCGTCTGACAACACACAGTATATTTTACCCAAGACCTAGACCCAAACACTGGATGGTGAGAAGCTCCTCCTTAGGCACAGGCTGTTACTGGACAGCATCCCAGGCTCTGCAGCAATGTCCCCATTTTGCAATACCTGGGAGCTTCCCAGCCCTGTCCCACTCTGGCTCAGAGAAAATCCTTTCCCCAGGAACGGCAGCCGAGGGCTCCGCTCACCTCTCCCCCAGCCCAGCACTGCTTGTTTGTGTAACTGGAGAAGTGTCAAGCCCTCTCTCTCTCTCCTTCCAGTGATTTAAACTCCTCCAGTGTTAGAAGGAAAACAAAGAACAAAGATGCTGAAATATCCATCATCTTCCCCTGGGCCCAAGGGGAATAGCAGGAGGAATGCAGCTTCCAGGCTGCCGCCTGCCCGGCGCAGGCAAAGCTCCCTTCCCTCTGCCAGTGGAGAGGTTTGGGGAAAGAATTCATCTCTTCCAGACCATCCAGGGCTCAGCATCCCCAGGAGAAGCTGCCTGACCTGAAGGGATGATGGGCTGCTGGTTACCATCACAGGTTCCTGGCCCTCCAGGCACAGCTCTGCAGTGGTTCTGCAGGGAAGGCAGAGCTGAAGTCATCTTGTAAGAAATTCAACAGCTTGAAGACAGCAAATGCAAGAGCCAGAGCTGTTTGCTAGCAAGGGCACTGGATGCTAAATGCAGAATCCCAGACAAGATATTTTTCTTTCATTCTCTGGATTTGGAGGCCATACAAGCAAGACAAGAGGGCACAAGAGGTCTCAAGTTGTGCCAGGGGAGGTTTAGGTTGGACATGAGAAAGAATTTCTTTAGGGAGAGGGTGCTCAGCCATTGGAATGGGCTGCCCAGGGAAGGGGTGGATTCTCCATCCCTGGAGATATTTCAAAAGAGCCTGGATGTGGCACTCAGTGCCATGGGCTGGGAACCACGGGGGGAGTGGATCAAGGGTTGGACTTGATGAGCTCTGAGGTCCCTTCCAACCCAGCCCATTCTAGGATTCTATGATACAAACATATCCCAGTAATACCACAAACTACACGACTGCCCAGAAGGGAACTCATTTCCAGTGAAAATGAAGATATCGGCTTCCCTCTCACTTAGTGAGAAAAGGAAGCACTTGCTTACTTTCTCAGTAAGGTGGGGAGATAACTCAAATAAACTAGATAAATTCAAGAGAAAAAGGGCAGTAAGGATACACTTGGTAACATCAGCATGAAAGGGCTATGCCAAGCACAGAAACAGAAGAGAAAACACAGGCACAACCTGCCTGGGAGGGGTAGGAAACAACTACACAGCTCTTGGTCACCAACCCTACTTTCCCATCAATAGAGTCCTGCTGAGCTGAGAGCAATTTAAATGAGAGGGCATGAATGTCAAACATCAGCCCCTTCCCTTATTTCTTTATTGCATTTTCCCACTGGAGAATAAATTCATTGGTGGCAGTCAGAAGCCAACTTAACCAAAGAGAGAAACCCCTCAGGACCATTTTCAGGAGCAAGAAAATCAAATGAGCAGAGTCATGCTTCTAGAGGAGCTGAGCCACAGCTTTAGGGAAAGGCACAAGTGTCCCAGAGATGCTCAGCACCTTACACTTAATGTGGTTTGCATCTCCTGGATGGGATGAGTCCCAGGGATGAGCCCCCAGGGTGAGACCAGAGGGCAGAGACCCCTCACTCCTGGGGAGCTGCATCTGCTCAACCTGCTGAGGATTCTCCACCTCGCAGCACTGGGGTTGGGAAGAACACCTCCTCCCCTCCAGACAGCACTTTTGGGGTTTTTTTTAAACAGTTGGACAATTGTTTTAACGAGAAGTCTAGGAGGGGAAAAACACATTCCTCTGAACCAGCATCACTGCCAGGCACAGGAGTGCAGGATCACCAGGACTGTAGCCACTGCCTGACCCCGTGCTTGAAAAGCACCTCAGAAATAACTCACACTCATTATTTCAGGCAGTATTAAAAGCAAGAGGAAAAGCAGTGCCTTCTTTTTACAAGGGAAAAAATATACCTTTTGACTTCTAACTCTCCTCTCTAAGCAGTTTATTCTGTGCTTCTCTCCCACATGGAAAGGATGAAGAATTCCTGGGGAGGTTCAGGACAGTTTAAGTGTGCATGAACCGGCTGTTCCTCACAGCACAAACTTCTCCTCTAGCAAGAGCACCACAAACCCATAACACCACTCACTTGTTCAACAAAGTTTCATGAATTCCAGCTGGAGACTCCTTTTTTCTTCCCCCAGGACCAAAGGGAAGCTTATTGATCTTTTTCATGCTTAGGATGCGGGGCAAGGCACACAGGAACACTGAAACAGATTCAGTTGTTGGGTTTCTCTCCCCTCACTCCTACTCCCCTTTTTTGTTTTGAGATGGAGTCTTCCAACCCCTAAAACACATCAAAGAAGCAGACTGCACGTGAGAAATTTGCCTTCAGCTTATAAAGAAGCAATGAAATTTCTTTTTAAGCAGCTTTGATTATGATGTTTTTGCTTTATGCTTGCTTCCAGGAGGTACAAACCTTCCACCACTTAACAAGACATCTCCTGCTGATCTCTTCCAACCCAAGTTCCAGTTTGCTGTAGAGCCTGTTAGGAAGCACAGAGCAGATTTGGGCTCTATTTCCATTGCAGAGTTTCCTTCTGCTAGGAAGTGAAACACAAATGTGACCCTTCAACATCTAACTGCAATGTGGGGAGACAGATCCCAGGGTGCTCTGACCTGCCTGCTGCTACAGGTCAATGCAGAAGTCAACTCAATACCCTGGGTTCCTTTCTCCAGCTCCTTGCCTGGAAGATAAAATCTCTTCCAAGTGTTGAGGGAAGGTGGAATCAGTCCCTGACTTGGATGTTAAGTGTCTCTCATTTGCCTTCTGGGTTTGAAAATACTCCTCCAGGTGAGGTGATGAAGCACTATAAAAACTGACCCCAAATTCTCTGAGCCTGCTGATGGTCCTGCCAAGCAGCAAAGCTGGAGATCAGCAGGATTCAGGGGCCAGAAGCAGCAACATCACATTTGCAACTCTCATGCTTCAGCTATTAATCCCACTGCTACAAAGCTGTAACAGAACCAGTAAGTGAAAACATTCACAAAACGAGGTGAGAATGGGTAAAAGAAGCCCCTGCTGCCATTGCTCTACCCATTCACCCCCCCTCAGCATTCCTCATCATCCTTTTTGGGAAACACAGAGAAGGAACACACAGCATCAAGCAGGAGACCCCAGAAGAGGGGACCAAAACCAGCACCTGCAATGAGAGCACCCTTACACACCTCCAGGTGTTCCCTCCAAGGGTTGCTGGTGCTCCATGGTGAGGAAAATAAGTTCATTTTCTGTCAACAGAGGCACAGTAAGCCCAATGGGTTAAGTGTTGTGCCAGAAAGCCCAGAAATTTCCCTGCCCCCAGCCAAGATTCAATAAGCAGCACCAGGTCACCTTTCCCAACAGACACCACCATGCACCTGAGTCTGGCCCCATCTCACCTCTGCAGACATGGATTCCAGCACAGGGATGCTGAGGGAGGACCCTACAATCACCCCCACCTGCCCTACAAAGAAGAATGCAGAGCTCAGCATGGAAAACCAACTACCAGGTGAAATCTGTTGTCTCCAGTTCTGGTCCAGCACAAGAAAACTTTGCAACCAAGTTTCAGAAAGCTGAGGACAGAACTGGAGGGGAGGGATGAGAGAAGTCTCAGGAATGACAATGAACTTGGGTTACTAAGAGTCATTTACTAAGATTAGTTTTTAGTCAGCAGAGTACTCAGATGTGAAGCAGCTCTCCTATCAGTGCTTTTCTACCTCCTTCCTGCTCAACATCACTGAATATTCAACCTCTCTGCTTGAAAGGAAGCACCAAGCAGCCTGGGTGCAGGCGTGGGCCTCCAACAGAAAAGGAGGAATTCATTGATTTTACACACAAACCCTCAGACCTTCCCTTAAGTCCTGTGGTCTCCAACTATGAAAGTAATTTTCCTTTCATTGAAAACACACCACCCACATTACCCATAAGCAAAACTATTATAGTTCCTATTGTAACAAAGCATCAAATGGACTTTTTTTTTTCCGTAAGAAGTGAAGTCACAACAGCCTAACTAGTGGAAAGTACTACACTGAAGTTAAGTGGGCTCTATTCAAGTTTAAGCACCACTACAATTACCTATGATTGCTCAAATACCATAAAACAGTAGGAAAAACCCAAGGGGTCACCATTAACCCCCAGTGCCACACAGATGCAGCCAGGATCCAGCCCAGACTCACAGAGCTCTGATCATTAGCACATGGTTGTGCCCAGTGCTCCAGCCTCCTCTCCATCCACAGCCTGGTGCTCCAAGGCAGCCTGCTCCAAATAATGGTTTCCAAATGAAAATATTTAGTTAGAATGGGAACTATTACATAAAAAATAATCTCTGCCTTAGGCTCAACCAGGAGGAAGCTTTCCTCCCAGCTAATCTGATTTTCTATTAATTTCAAACATCATGTTTTGGAAGGCCACTTCAGAGTTCAATTCACACTGCTAATTTTCTTTGGCAAAGCTCCATGCTATCTACAGACACTGGGTGGAACCCCAGTGACAGTGACATGACCCCCTCACCCTGCTGCACAGCAACTGGGGAACCCAGGGACACAGCCAGAATCCACCTTCCAAAACATCCCCCAGTGCCCCCTTGGGCAGGGACCCCTCCCACAGCCCAGGGTGCTCCAAGCCCCATCCAACCTGGGCTGGGACACTGCCAGGGAGGGGCAATCAGGGAAATCAGGGGCTCAGCACCCTCAAATTACAGAATTTCTTCCCCATGTCCAACCTCAATCTCCCCTCTCCAAGTTTTAACCCATTTCCCTTGTCCTCTCCCTACCCCCCCGTGTCCAAAGCCCTCCCCCAGCTTTCTTGTTGCCCCTTGAGCTATTGGAAGGTTGCTCTGAGCTCACTTGGGAGCCTCCTCTTCTCCAGGCTCAACAACCCCAATCCCTCAGCCCTCTGAGCATTCTGGACACATTCAAGGAGCTCTCTGTCCTTCCCATGCTGGTCTCAAATATTGCCACAGATTTGTCCCCAATATTCCTTTCAGCATTCCTGCTGGCAGCCAGGGGTTATCAGTGAGCAGCCCTGGGGAACCCTGGAGTCTCTAGTCCCCAAGTCAACCCAGTGGGCATCCTGCTTCCCACCTGGGAATGCTGTGGCCTCCCTCTCCCAGTGCCAAATCCATCACTTTATCACAGGCAAAGGCATCCCTTGAATTCCTACCCCAAGCTTGGAAAATGTCCATCAGGTCCAGATGTTTCAGACTACAGATTCTGGGCTCAAAACAGCATTTTTTTCAGCAAAACTTGGTTTTATGAAAAGAAACTTCCAACCAAATTTAGAGATCAAACACCACTGGAGTTATTTCAGAACAATACACACTATGTGGCCAACAGACATCTTTGATAGTGCCCCTGCACTTTGGTGCCAGCTGATCCGTGTTACAGAATCTTTTTTCAAGTATGTGATTTACTCCCTTCATGCTAAAAGTGTGTTTCCAACAAAGAGTGAAGAGGAATCACATCTGTTTCCATGTCCAAGACCTCCACTCCTTGCATTCTGGAGGATTATTCTAGTTCTTGGCATCCAACAACCAAAGCAGCTCACAGGGTGCAACATCCACACCCAGAGGTCAGCAGGGCAACTGAGTCAGGAGAGGAAGGATATTTTGCACAAAACATGGCATAAATAGGGTAACACCTCTATCAGCCTATTTATTTTGGGGTGCACAGGGACAAAACACATTTCAATGCATTGCCAATTGAAAATTAAAGTTATGGCCATAAGATTTATTCCACTCATGGCACGAGGAAGTTGCTTTATTTATTTAGAACAACAATTATTACAGTGCAATTATTTTATCTGTTTTTAAGTGATCTCGGGATGCTTTAAGACATCAACTTCAGCATTTTAAAAAGATTCCCATGCATTATGACTTAACCACAGCTCTGAGCTCTTCCCTCAACTCTTATTTCTGCTTCCATTTCCATTGGTAACATTTATTTCTTGCAGAGCATAGAAGCAAAGAACTGAAACTGTTTTCTGCAGAGATGCCCCAGGTAGTTCTGTGTTCCAGGACTGCTCAGGAAGAGAGTGGGGCTGGAGCAGCCTCAGCACCAGTTTGGAAGGAAGGGATTTCCCCCTCTGGGTATAGAAGGGATCAGCTTCCTCCTCACTGAATCCACCCAGGCTCTCACCTCCTGCTGCTCACACTTCAAAAACCTTCACTATATACATATAT
This sequence comes from Heliangelus exortis, assembly GCF_036169615.1. NCBI lineage: Eukaryota > Metazoa > Chordata > Aves > Apodiformes > Trochilidae > Heliangelus > Heliangelus exortis. The sequence goes on from NC_092441.1 coordinate 9,749,784, forward strand.
ATATATATATATATATATATACACACATATCATATATATATTTATGATACAATCCCTCCAGGCTACAGGAAGGGCTGTCCTGATCTCAAATCCCCTGCAACTCCAAGGCTGAGCCCTGGTGTACCTTACTCCACCACCTCAGCTCCATCCCAGTGTAACCAGTGTAACCCAACTCCTTTACACACTCTTATCCAGTTGGCACTGAAGAAAAAGGTCTGAGACAGAAGAGACCAAAGCCCCTGCATAAAACTCCAGCTCCCATAAACCCTCCAGGCAAAAGCACCACTGAAACTTCAACTTTCTTAAAAATATCTAACACTTAAAAATTGCAAGACAAATCCACCCATCTACAAACTGTTTCCAACCTCTTTGGGAACAACAAATGCTGCTTGAAAATTGGAGTTGTGGCAGGCACCCATCTCATGCTGAACAAGTCAGCACCAGTGATTTTTGGCACAAGGCACCAGAGTATCAGCATCAGAGAAGCAGGATTTTTCCATCTCAGTGACTGGGAGAACAGGAGAGATAAGACAGCTCTTATCCATGGAAAGACAGGAGAAGGGATGAGCTGGAAGCACCCTCAGAGGTAATGGGAAAAGCAGGAGAAGCTGCAGGAATGCACTCACCAGCCTGCTTGGTGGTGAATAAATCCAGTTCAAAGCACTCTTTGGATTCCAGCAATACCTCACAACAATAACGTGCCCAGAAACATGGGTTTCTTATTCTCTCTCGTGCTGTAATTATTCAGGTTTCAACCCTGCAAGTTTTCTGGGAAATCTATTAAAAACCTATTAAGCATCCAACTGCCCACTCACAGAAATCACCATGACACAAGAGCATATGGTTCCTACCAAGCATGACTTTCCTTAAAGCCTCAGTATCACCTTCTTCCCAGTAATGCCTAGGCAGACAAACCATCAAGTGATGTAGGGATACAGCACCCACCTATTTCCCCCAACCCCTTTAAATGATTAAAAAAAAATCCTCTAGAAAGGAGAAGGGATAGAGGAAGCACTAAAGTCAGTGTCTTTTAAAGCACACACTCTCAAGCTGCATTGCATTGCCACAAATAGCAAATATTTAAAAATAAAACATTATTTTTAGATTAAGTGGTGCTTAGTGATTCAAGAAGAAACTTGAGAGAGACACATCCCAGAGAGAGGGATATGGCATCATTTGAGAAGGTTGAAGCAGCCACATCCCACTCCCACTGAACACAGGGAGCAAGCAGAGTCTGGAACCCCATCTCTAACATCCAATTAAAGCCTCTCCTGATCCAGCCAAAAATCAGAGGAATGGCACTCAAAAGTGAATGAGCCAGATGCAGTACCTTGGGGTGTTATCTAGAAGGGCAAAATAAATAAAATTTATGCAGAAACTCCTGCAAGAGTTTCCTAGATCTTCCAGCAAAGGCTGTTCTGCAGGGGACAATTTATTTCCTGCCTTTCCTTGCTGTAAGCAGTGCCTGTAAGGTCAGGATCCCTGATTTCAGCTGCTCCCCAACAGGTATGGGGTTTACCAAAAAGGAGCTGTAAAGAACAGGCTGGGTTTGTGCCTTTGTGCTTCTTTACAATGCATGACACCCTAAGCAAGTAGGAAAGCAAGCTGGGAAAACAAACCCCTCTTTCTGGTCTCTGTTTGAGAGTTTTGAACAGGGGGAAAAGCTAAATTAACACCCAAAAAAAAAATCAGTGTTGAAATACCTACAATTACAGCTAGGTTTTGTTTTCTTTTTTAAAATGTTTAAATCAAATGGCTGAAGAAGCAGATGGGGAAAATAACTCTTTTGTTAAAAATTGAAGTTTTGATCTGTAACTAGAGCTCTCCATAAGCCCAGCTAGAAAGCTAAAGAGGAGACTTAAACAAGATGTTTAAGATCATAATTCTTATTGAGAAATCCAGAATGGCTTTGAAAAAAAAAACAAAAAAAAAAAAGTCAAGAAACTCATTTTTTTTCCCAGCAGTAATTTCTCCAGCATTTCTGATCACCGTTGAAGACAGATGAAGGAAGACAGCTTCCCCTCCTCCCCACCATGCTGTGGGTGAGGTAGGGATTGACTAACTGTGGAAAAATCCACATAATTGAGAAGACAAATGTTGAACAGTTATTTTACGGCTTGAACTATTCAAGGAAAAATGCTGATGGTGCCAAGAGGCCAGACAGGCTCATTGTGGGTAAGTGTGAATATGGAGGAGCCCAGGCAGATTGCACAAGTGCAACACTTTCATCCCCATCCAGGTTGTGCCTTGCTGGTTTACCTGTCTGGGAGCTCTGCATCAAGCTGTAAAAATAAATAAATTAAAAAAATAAGAATACTGAAAGGAAAAGCCTCACCTGCCAGCATTGTGTGTGCACAGAGCAGAACAAAAATACAGAGTCAGGCTCAGCAGCAGGACCCATCATTAAGGCCACTGGATGCTCCCCATGAGAAGGTCCTATTTTTGGTTGCTTAAACTGACCAAAAACTTCAACTCGGGCTCAATGTTCCCAACTTGGACGTCTGCTTCCAGATGAATTTTTCCAAACATCTCAGCCATTCCAGAACAATGCTGTTTTCCCATGGCAGGACTCTCCAGTGGCCTCAGGAGCTGCACTGCCCCAATGCAGTCACATTAAGACATACAAAAGTTATAGAAGAGAAAAAATAAGAGATAAAAAGAGATAGAAAAGAACCCAGAGGAGGAACTAGTGGAGAAAGAAAGCTGAAATACTGATGAGTGGTTTCAAAAGTGAGGATTAGACATTCAGAAGGGGAAATTAAAAGACCAGCTCCATAACAGCAGCAGAATGAGGAGTCTGAAGGCAGACAAGTTATAGAAGAGAGAGGAAACACAGAGCTAAAGATCAGAACACAAGAAGTTGTCTGGTTCCCCTCCTGCTCCCAACTCAGCTCAAGCTGTCAGGAACAAAACACATTCTTAAAGATGTGCCAGGACAGTGACTTCCCAGCCCCCTGCCACAGACCATTTCTCTGCTCTTAGAAGGATTTTCCTGCTCCTGTCCAACTCAACTCAACCCCATTACCAAAACCCTTCTCCTTTCCTTCCCAGACCAACTTGTTTCATTCTTCTGGATGTCCCCATCTCAGCCTTCTCTACCCCAGCACTTCACCTTTCCTGCCAGCTCACACCTCACCCTTTCCAACCACACTTTGGCCAAGCCCAGGTCCACGGTACCTTGGAAGAATCCTGGCCCAGCCTCCACGTTGTCCCCAGCTCAGTGCAAAGCATCCTGAAGGATCAACCCCCCCCAAACAACACAGAGCATTTTCCACAGTTTTTTTACAATTTGTTCACCTTTAAATGGTGACCCTATACACTACAGTCAACTTTAATTTGATTAAACCTTACAAAAGAGCCACCCTTTGCAGATGGCCCTGCTGAATTTCACCCTACTTTCTCAAGCTGGGTTGGACAACTCCCAGCATTGCTCCCAGCACAGCTGCAGCCTTACCCACCTTGGGAATACACAGGAGGTGAGTAAGCACCCCAAGTACTTCAGCATCCATGTCCTTAATACTGCTGAGCAGTCAGACAGACCTGCTCCCACCTATGAATGGCAACTTCTTAATTTCTGAGTGTAATTAACCCAGCAACACCACATCTCTTGCAGATTGGTCACTTGAACCCATGTTCTCCATTGACTGCCTACAAGAAAGTCTCTCAGGACAGCATCAAAGTCCCAGTATAGGTTGGGGGCTGAGCTGCTGGAGAGCAGTGTAGGTGAAAGAGACCTGGGGGTCCTGGTAGACAAGAAGATGCCCATGAGCCAGCAATGTGCCCTTGTGGCCAAGAAGGCCAATGGCATCCTGGGGTGCATTAGAAAGGGTGTGGTTAGTAGGTCAAGAGAGGTTCTCCTCCCCCTCTATTCTGCATTGGTGAGGCCACACCTGGAGTATTGTGTCCAGTTCTGGGCCCCTCAGTTCAAGAAGGACAGGGAAGTGCTTGAAAGAGTCCAGCACAGAGCTACTGAGATGATTAAGGGAGTGGAACATCTCCCTTATGAGGAAAGGCTGAGGGAGCTGGGGCTCTTTAGTTTGGAGAAAAGGAGACTGAGGGGTGACCTCATCAATGTTTTCAAATATGTAAGGGGTGAGTGTCAGGGAGATGGAGTTAGGCTTTTCTCAGTGGTGAGCAGTGATAGGACAAGGGGTAATGGGTGTAAATTGGAGCATAGGAGGTTCAAGTTGAATATCAGAAAAAATTTTTTTACTGTAAGGGTGACGGAGCCCTGGAACAGGCTGCCCAGGGGGGTTGTGGAGTCTCCTTCACTGGAGACATTCAAAACCCACCTGGACACGTTCCTAGGGGATGGACTCTAGGGGGCCCTGCTCTGGCAGGGGGGGTTGGACTAGATGATCTTTCCAGGTCCCTTCCAACCCCTAGGATTCTATGATTCTATGATTCTATGATTCTGAAGTTAAAATTTTGACACTTAGTTCTTCTCCCCTGCTCATAAAGCTCTCCCACAGACCAAACTCATTTGACACAACTGACTCTTAAAGCAAGGACTTAGAAGAGAGCCACAGCAGACTTCTCATCTCATCAGGACTCCCAGGAAGTGCATTTTGCTGTCCCAGAGTTTGACTGCCAGAAACCCAGCCCAGGCTGCAAGGGAGCAGAGATGCTCGTGTGCCTTGTTCTTACCTCTGCTGTCAGCAGCTGCCTGGGAAGCCCAGAGCCAAGACATCCCACACTTCTCATGCTGCTCCCCATCACCCAACACCAGGGAAATTACCCTCCCAGCCCATGAGAGGTCCCTGAGGAGGTGTTCTCAGCTGGCTGCTAACACAGCCTGGGAGACAGATCCAGGCTGCAGCAGCTTTATTGCTTTTTTCAATTTTCTTTTTAAGAATTTTACAGATCAAGAAAACACTGAAGCAGCAAAATCGTAGACTTAAAAGGTCAGGGAAAGCTACACACAGTACTGTTTTGTGTAGATACATTTTTCAATCCAATGCAAACTCACTGGATTTCACACCACTCCATCAGGCAGCACAGGCAGAGCTTACTTGAGAGACATGAAATATTTTTATTTTATCCTCATCACCCAACACAAGGTTGTGTTCTTTAGGGACTGCATGCAACCCCAGCTCTGCTCTAAAGAGTTAAAAGGTTCCTCCCAGACCTTCCAAAGGTGGCCCTCCTGATAGTTAATATGAGTGTATTTTGATTTTGACAGATTCCCTGGGAGATGAAACACTATCACCCAAGTCAGAAGAAAAAAAAATAAGAAAATTAACAGTTTATTTTGGATGCCCCATGAAAGATTTGAAAATCCTTGTGAAAAAACACACACAAACCAAACCTTATCTGTCCTTCCAAATAGCATTTCACATTTTTTCATACATTTCAGGGCCATGGTTTAGCAGTGGCCTTTGCAGTGCTGGGTTTATGAGTGGACACAATGATCTGAAAGGACTTGGCCAAGCTCTGTGATTCTGTATTCCCCACTTTGTCATGGGGGATGGAGCAGATGATCCTTACGGGTCCCTTCCAACCCAGATCACCCCATGATTCCTTACACCCAGAGCACAGCCTGCACCCACTCCTGGTAAGTGCCAGATCCTCTGATGCCAACTCAGATGCACAGAAGGGAATCAGTTCTCTAAAACCTTGGTTAGGATGGGGTAACCCCCATCCCCCTGAGCTCCTGGGCAAGAGCCAAGAGAGTTTGATGCTTTAAGATAACACTTACCTGCTGCTGCCACAAAAAACCTTGCCTTACTGACTAAACATTTTTCCACATAGGGAAGAAACAAGGGGGAGACCTTACAAAGTTTTTGTCACCACTTATGCTCAGTGCAACCCCAGAAGAGACAGAATCCTACAGACAAAACAAGGCAGAACCTGCAGAAAACCAGCATGCAGGTGTTTTAAGCCTAAAAAGAGATGCAAGAAGTGCCATCTAACCTCAGTTCTGGCATTCCCAAATTCAGCAGTGTTCACATTCAGCCTCAGCATTCCTCTTGATAGATCACTGGTGACAAAAAGCAATGTTTATTACCTTCTCCCCTAAGGAGGCTCCAGCTAAGCAGCACATACTGCAGACAGGACACTTCTCCAATAAAACTGAAGTAGTTTCTATTCTGTACAATAAGTTTGAGAAGCAAAATAAAAATCTATCTGCACTGTCTGGGGTCAGCCAGGTTATGGATGGTTATTTTACATCTGAATATTAAAAGCATATGCTCCTCTGGAGATTTTGGAAAAACCTGAACCTGCTGGTGCTCAGCCTTTCTCCAGGCATGCTGAACACCTTCAAATCCCAAAAACCAGAGAACCTGAGCCATCTCAGAAGGGGGTCAGAGCAGCTCAGGATAGGAACTCAATCTGATGAAAGCACACATTGTTTAGACAAGATGACAAACATCTTTTAAAATTTCAAACTTGATCTTGAATCCTTTCTTATTTACAGACTAATCCTAACAATGAGGTAATACATCCACAGCCCCATTGGTTTCTGTCTCATCATTCATACATCCCCTGTACACAAGGCTAATTAGTTTGTACTACAGCAAAAATGTTCTTAATAAACAGAAACGTGAAACTTCAGGGTTCCTTTTTCGATTCTGCAACAGCCATGTAAAAAAAAAAAAAAAAAAAAAAAAAATCATCTTTAGGAGCAGCATTTGACTGTGTGTATCCTGCCTGGGCTCTCTGCACCAGAAGCACTGGGCTGAACACTGCCCTGGGAGGCACAAATCACATCCCTGCTGCACTGCAGCTCCTGTGCTGCTTGCAACAGGTCTGCAGCACCAACACCTTCACCCACCCTCTGATTTTACAACATTTCCCTGTGTGTGTGCAGAGCTACAGCCCCAGGCTGAGTCCCTAAATTGTGTTTTGATGGGAGCATGTCAGGTTCATCAAAATTGAGCACTATGCAGGAGTCAGGCTTTGAGCAGAGAACTGGCACCAAAGAGCTCTGAGTCCACCTCAGAGGTTTGTGGGCCAAACTATGACCAGAGGTAACACAGCAACCTTTGTTATGCAAAGATATTAGAAAAGAAAACCAGAAAAAGATAATGCTTCAATTTTTGTTTCACTTTAGAAATTTGACTGAGAAATTAAAAATGTTACATAACCAGCATCATGACAGCTTGTTTACTGAAAATGAACCATTTTGGATAAGAACCTCCTGCACGTTCACTCTGTGCACAGCATTCACTTGACCAGTAAAAGGATGTAAACAGTGGCTTGGTTTTGCAGCTTACCCATTTCTAACCTTATTTTTGCTATGGCATGGATTTTATAGGAGATGGAAGCAAAAGATTCCATCCTCAACCCTGGATGCCAAAGGGGGAACAACGTGGTAAAAATGCCAAACCCTACAAATTTTGCAAGCTCCCACTATTTACCATCCATCCCAGTCCTATATTCTCATGCAAGTCTGCCACAATGAGAAAACAACATCTCTATCAGGGTAAAACAAACAGCATTCAGGATTTCTGAAAGCATTCTTCCAGAATTATTGCACTAGATTAGATTGCCTCATCAACAGGGCCAGAGGCCATTTACACTATTTTCTTTCTTTATTTTTTTTTTATGTAATAGATGAAAGGATTACAGAAACTTTTCTGGAGCCAAATTTGGAATTAATGATGGGAAAATTCTTTTGCTAATCCTTCATCTCTCCCACTGCTAGCAGACTCCTGAGGCTGGCAAAAAACAATGTCTCCTGGTACCCTGCTTCTACTTTGCTCATCAGTGCAAAATACTCCACTCAGGAGGATTGGAAAGGACACAGGGCTTGGAGCAGAGCTTTAAAATCTCAAGGGCAGAGTTATCCTGAAAATCTGAGTGGAGAATGGCATGAGACTCCAATCAGAATTTGGATGCATCACAACAGAATCAGATGAGACTCATCTGCTCAGGGGAGATGCCTGCTGAGCAGCTGCCTCTACCTGAGCCCAGGCTCCTGTTACAAACACTGGGGAAAAAAAGGAGCTTTTCAGGGACATGCTGTGTGTGCCCTGCTCTGAGGTGGATGTGTCAGGCAGGCTTGGGGGATAACACCTGAGCTGGGGGAAATCACACCTGAGCAGTCCCTGCTGGGGGCTGCTGAGCAGGGAGGAAGCTCAGAGGTGGGGAGAGGGATGGGTGGGAAGAGAGAGAGAGGGATGGGTGGGGAGAGGGATGGATAGGTGGGGAGAGAGGGGGGTGGGTGGGGGGAGAGAGAGAGGGATGGGTGGGGGGAGAGAGAGAGGGATGGGTGGGGGGAGAGAGAGAGGGATGGGTGGGGGGAGAGAGAGAGAGATGGGTGGGGGGAGAGAGAGAGAGATGGGTGGGGGGAGAGAGAGAGAGATGGGTGGGGGGAGAGAGAGAGAGATGGGTGGGGGGAGAGAGAGAGAGATGGGTGGGGGGAGAGAGAGAGAGATGGGTGGGGGGAGAGAGAGAGAGATGGGTGGGGGGAGGGATGGATAGGTGGGGAGAGAGGGGAGTGGGTGGAGGGAGAGGGGGGTGGGTGGAGGGAGAGGGGGGTGGGTGGAGGGAGAGAGAGAGAGGGATGGATGGGGAGGGGTATGGATGGGTGGGGGAGAGAGAGGGAGGGATGGGGAGAGGGAGGGATGGGGAGAGGGAGGGATGGGGAGAGGGAGGGATGGGGAGAGGGAGGGATGGGGAGAGGGAGGGATGGGGAGAGGGAGGGATGGGGAGAGGGAGGGATGGGGCTACATGAGGCTGGTATCACCAGACTGCCCCAGCTCTGCAGGAGAGCTCAGCACCACCAGAGCCAGAGCCCCCCTGTGCAGGATGCCCTTTTACAAACCTCAAACATTGCTCCTCAGCACTGCCTGTCAGCCCACCAGAGACATAAAAATAGATAGTGCCAAGTAACCACCCTTTTTTAAAAGAGAAGTTTAATCATCTTTCAGTCATTTAACAAACACAAAAGAATTTACACATACCAACTCGACTCGGGAAGTAAACTTTGCATAATTAATCAGGATGCCTCCCATACTTGTGCAACTGCAAATGCACAGCTACACCAACTGGCACTGAAGGGAAAATGCCTCTGGTTACCTCCAGGAGCTGGAAAGTGCAAATATCTCAGCTGAACAGAGAACCTGAGCTGCCAGGAAAGGAAAAAAGCAGGCCTGAACAACAGGTACCCAGCTCCCTAAAGCCTGTTTAATTAACCCTCAGACACAACCAACCACTTGTGCATAAAACCCTATTTTATCATCATGCCAGAACAAGCTAAAGGCATCCAACTGATTGCAGGAGGTGGGAATGTCCATAGCAGGTCAGAAAAGTGGAAGCCAATCTTCCCACTGAAACAGAGAATTTATAATGGAATATTTGACTTAGAAAAAAATACCTGCTGCAGCAATTGAGGACCAACTTCTCCTGCCTCCCCATCACACAGGTAATGCCATCATCACTGATCCTTCCACTGGGAAGGAAAGAGATTCCCCAAGCAAGGGGAAAATTACTGGACAGTTATCAGACAAAGCACCCAAGAAAAGTCTGTAGGTAATTAAGCACAGGGCATAAAATAAGATATGCAAAGGGAAAACAGGCACTGGAAAGCACTGCTAGTGATTTCAACTTGCCCAGCATGCCAGTGGCCATGTAACACCTGACCATAGCCCCTGTATCCCCCCCCCCCCCCAAAAAAAAAAAAAAAAAAAAAAGGAATTGCATAAATTCAGAGAAAACCCAGGAGGTCCAACTAACCATGAAGCTGAGTTATCTGCTTCCCTGTAGGAGTCAAAGAATATTTCCCACCTTTTTCAGACTGCTTTTTTCAGACAAACAAGGCTGGCAGGTTTTATTCTCCTGATTGTAGAACAGTGAGAATCAGAAGCAACTCAGGGCTCTCTTCTCCCAGGAGCTGGCCCTGCAATCCTCACACTCTCTGGGCATTAGAGACATTTTCCACCTTTTGAGAAAGAGCTGCTCAAGAAAGAGCTGACAGGAAAACTAAGAATTTTGCTCTAAGCTTTGGAACTATCTATAAGCCAAACAAGTCAAAACTGGCCTTATTTGCACCAAAAAAAAAAAAAAAAAAAAAAAAAAAAAAAAGGGTTAAATGCACTCCCAATTTCACAGATGTTTCCAGGCTTCGTTGCCAGGAGAAGTCTGGCATGGCCAGGCAGAAATGCAATGGTGCAACACTCATTACCTTCAGGGTCCTGAAAACAGAAGGATTTGGGGAACCTTCCCCTACCCCCCCAGAAGGAAATGGGACACAACTCCTGTTTTTTCCTGATGGGCAACCTGGGCAACCAAGGTTTCACAGAGAATTAGTCAACATGCTCATGATTCCCACCTGTTTTCTATTTAGAGGGAAAGAAACCAATTAATACCACTTTTTAAACAAAAATTAGAAGACAGTTACAAGAAGGTTACAACAGTTAAGAAGAAACTTAGGAAACCAAGATTTCTACCTGAAAATGTCTTTACTCACATGAGTCAGAGGAGGATCAAAAAACATGAGGATCAAAAAATCACTAAGCCCAGCTTCTTCCAGCTGCACAAACCATTTCTTAACAAACTTAGGATTTAATAAACAAATGTTCTAGATGGCCCACATCTCTCCTGGATTTAGTTGGGAATGCAAGGCTGGCCTCTTACTTTACTGACAGTGGGAAGGGAGCTCCCAGGTAGTGCTTCTTGTAATGGGATTAAGACAGGAACCCCCCCACTCTGAGCAGACACAGAGAAATAATACAAAAAGGGGAAGGGGGGGAAATATGGGTCCAAGAAGTAGAATTCAGCTACCATTTATTAGCAAGTAAGAGGACATTTACCTTCTCAGTGGTTAAATACAACACAACCCAAAGATAAACCATATGGCACAAGCCTTTGTGCAAAGGAGAAAGCTGGCAAGGTTCCAAGGCTCTAATTGAACTATTACCATGTTGTAAGAAATGAAAAAGTCAGGAGGAGTGGAGGATCTGCTCTCCTAGGGACAGTTGATGTCATGTGAACAATTAAGTGAGTGACAAAGAGTGTTTAACAGGAGAGCAGTTGCCCTATTTGGATACTGGCTCATTTTAAAGAAAATAGGTACTCTTCTAGTTCAATATTGCACTTAATTTGATCCTGCATTCAATGCCACGAAACCTTCAGACTCCAAATCATTAGTAGACAACAATACAATGCTCCTTCAATTGCTGGCTCAAGACTTTTCCATTTAATTAATAAGGAAAGACAGAGAATAGGAATGCTCAAGTGAAACCCAGCAACACATAAAAGCTTACTGTAAAAACAAAAAAAACCCCAGTCATAAAACTGAAAACCAGAAAAGATCAAGTACCAAACCAATTCTTTACTTTGTACAAATAATCAGCAACTTTTTCTTTCAAAAGGCAAGCTTGATAAAAACATACCAAGTGCATGTTACCATTTCCCATGTCCCATTGTAACACACAGCAGGGTGTGTGGTGAAACACAACCCAACAACCAGGTCATGAACAGATGGGTTCTGTAGCCCTGGTCTGTAGGTAAAACTTTACACTATTGTCATTACTTTGTAGGCAAAAAGCTGTGCAGTTGCATGAGTAAAAAAAAAAAAAAAAAAAAAAAAAAAAATAGATAAAAATGAGGCAAAAGGAGTCTCTGTAAATCTTGTTCTTACCATTCTGTTCATCCAGCTCATTCCCAATTTCCTGCCCCATTTGCTTTTGCCGGGATATGATTGAAGAAAGAGCATCAAGTCCAGCATCTTGCTCTGCACCAGAAAAATAGATAAAATTACATGAGAAAAACTGCTGAGATACCAGGCTATGTACCACATAAAAGATGTAGAAGTGAGGAAAAAGATTTACTCTGTGCTTCAAGAGTTAAAATGTATCAAAAAAATACATCAACCCAACATGAAAATGAAGCTTTATGGCAACAGCACTCTTAAAACAAAGTGAATGATGGGTAACTGATTTGTCTGCTCTCACTGGGACATTCAGCTGAGACACCTAAAAAATAAAATCCAAAAATTCAACATTCAGCTGTTACCTATTCATAAATGCAGGAGATTTTGCTGGCACATGCAGAGATCTCCCTGATTAGCCTTTTTAAATTTTCCAAGAAACTTTTAACGTTAATAAAAGACAAACAGGTGATGCAAAGCCCAAAGAATTCAAAAAGCTTTTTGAAGCTGGGGAGGATGGAGTGCATGGAAGAGAGCCTGAGACAGAGGGGACACGGGGGGCAGTTTGATGGGCTCCCACCTGCCCTGCAGACAGTTCTGTATCAGGAACCACATCACCTTCACTACTCCAGTTTGCAGATACCATCTGGTCCTTAGCAAGCACCTAATCAAAGTGTGCAGCTCTCCTTGCTCAAAGCTGTCAAGGAGAAGGACAAGGAGAGATGCTGGAGGCTGAGGGAAATAAATCTAAAGACCTTTTTTAGATCAGGTAATTTTTACCTCGTTCCAGTTCAGGAATATATCTAACACAGCCCAGCCTGAAGCACAGCAGTAACACCACTGCCCCTGTGCAATTCATGAGTTCTCCACTGCAAACCAAACACATGGATGTGGTCTAAATCCTGTCCTACAGGCTCTTTGAAAATTTGATTTAAGAAGATGTTTCCAGTTAAAAATATTGCAAGCACAATGCTGCTTCTGCAAATATAGAGAACAACCACCTGGAACTATGATGTTTGACATTTCTGGAGAATAAAGATGCAGCCCAGGTTATTACATTGAATTTTTTTCTCAGAGTCCTTGTGATGCTTATTGAAAACCAGAAAGCCTCCTGTACCTTCTATGATCCTTCGCTGCTGCTGCCTGAGATCCCCAAAGCCAAGCCCTCTGGTTTCCTCAGATTCTTCCAAGAGCCATGGGTTGGTTACACCTCGTTTCACCCCTCCTGCCATCAGGCTAGACCTGAAAATAACTTCAGTAAATAATTTTCACCACAGAAGCCATTCATCCAGTCACTTGTGCTTGCAAGACTGGCTGGATGAGACACATGTACAGATTTGTTGGACTCGGTTCTTTGCAATCTTGGCAGAAATCAGCCCAAAAGAATCTGCAGCTCCAACAGCAAATGCATCTTGCAGGCTCCATAGTTCTGCCCAGAAGTGGTACAGCAGGGAGAGAATTCATTTTGCACCAAATAACCAGGCTACATAGTAAAATGTTATGTTAACAGCAAACACTGCTTACACGTGGAACCCTCAGCATCCAAACTGCTGCAGAAAGAACTGGGAATACAGATATCAGCCATGTATTTGTTAGGAAAACACTGAGGGACAGAAACCTTCCCACAGTAAAAAGATCAACACATTAATACAGACCCAATCAGATGTGGCTACAGATTTTCTGCAATCCTGAACCAACCATTTCTGTACTTCAAACCCTGGAGCTGGAAGTTACAGGGTTGCTCTCCCAGCCTGGTGTCACCATGAGCAAGAAGCCAGGCACATGTGCTCTTAAACGAAAGAGTAATCAAGTTCTGGGTTTTTTCTCAAAGAATTATGACTTGAGGCTGTTCACATTATAGACACTTCCCTGATTACAACAGAAAATGAAGTTTTTCATGTGCAGGGCACATAAATTCAAGCAGGAAAAAGAAATGCCACTTCAGGATTTTTCTCAGTATATTTCTGGTTTCTGCCTTTCAGCTTTTCATTGGTTTCTCCTACAAGAAAAACCTGAGCTGACACTGTGAACCACTGGAACCCAAACCTGCAAAGATTTGGCATAAAATTCATCATAAAATCAGTTCCTCAACAGCAGGACATAAGCAAGGGATTTTGCTTTTCCTTCTGGTTTTTTGCACACTCTGTATGTTATTCCCATTTTATCTTCACCCTATTCTTTCCCAAAACACTTCCACAAGCACCATAAGAACAGAAAGCACTTTCAAGATGTTGCAAATTCTCAGAAATTTATAATTACACTAAGATCTATTTTTTTTTGTTGTTGTTGTTGTTGCTGTCACATGCTGCTTCTGTGTGTTCTATACTGAAACGCTGCCATATCCTCAAAATTATTCTGTGGTCAGAACCCTGCACCCAAAGCAGTTAATTCTGCAGAGGTATCCATGGAGCTGGGGCAGGGGCTGAGCTCCAGCTCTCAGGGAGATGACTGAAGTTCTAGAGCAAGGGTTTGTTCAAGCAAAACCCTCAACTTGTGTCTAGGGGTTCCTTGAGGAATTGTGGTGAAGGAGAGACATCTCCTGGCCGTGAGATGAATCAACAGTGATGAAAAAATAATTCACCTCTGCCATGGGAGTTTCAGGGGTTCCATAAATCCCAGGCACAACCAGGCTCCTCCTGGCATCCACAGCCTGGTATGTTTTAAAACCCTTTACTTCTCATTTGAAGATTTTTATGTATTCGTTCAACTCCATCTCAAGGTGATGAGTTTGTCAGAACAATAAATTAAAAACAGTAACTTTTTGCTAGAGGAGTAACAAGCACATTTTGTAAATCCCAGCATCTCAGGGAACCATCCTGAGGATGCTGGAACATCACTGGGAGCAGAGCCCAAGCTGCTCCTCTGGCAGAAACCAGCTGGCACCCAAACCCAGGAGCTGGGATTCCTCCAGCCTTCTGCATCTCCACTAAAATGTCCATGGATTTCCCAGGGTAGGGAAATCAGGCCTGATTAGTCCAAGATACACACCCCTGAAACACAGTTTTACACAGTCCCCAGCTTTCTTCACTGCCTCGAGGGACTAAACACACTCTTCTGTTTTCTAATCTCATGACTGCTACCAGATCCACAAAGCTACAGGCAGCAGAAATGTGACACTTCTGGAACTGCAAAAATCCCTGCAGTGCTCCCAGGGCAGCAGTTCAACCAGCAAGCACACAAAATCTAGGGTCAACAACATCTGACAAAATTACTCCAATAAAGCAAACAGAACATTAAGCTCTCTGCTTGATAAAAAGAGCACAACTATTCCTGCCTGCTGGAGAAAAAAAAAAAAAAAAAAAGCACCAAGGCAAGCAAATGTGAAATAATTTGCACTGCTCACTCTCTCCCACCCCCCCCTATAATCTGCCCTATTCTTGTAGGTTGGGTCATGACAACTGGGCTGCTTGTTACAATAATCTTTGACATGTTTGGTAACTACCTTCCCACACCACACAGCAGAACTTCCTACTTCCTCTGATCTGCCCATGTTTCACTTTGGTGGTGTGAAGATTAAAGCTTATCCAATTAGCCACCCACTGCCCCCGCCAAGTTAATCACCTAAACCTTTGAAACCCTCCCAGAGCAGTGGAGTGTGTGGATGGCTTCTGATTATAGGAGCAGATTTAACTAATTACAAGGCTTAGCAAGGCACCCAAGTATAAAAGCTGATGGGGTTTAAAACCAGGGAGCTCTGTCATTGCTCAACAAGGGAGGGCTTATCTTCCAGAGGGCATTGTTTCACTGGTAATTCTTAGAGAACTTCCCAAGTAACTTAGATTAGTCAACCAGTGCTTACTTCAGACCAAGGCCACACATCAAGGCTTATGGGTTTAGAAGACTGATCAGCAAGACTGAATCCTGAACAAAACCTGGGTCATATGACAATTGGTTGTCTGATCACTTGAAGGTTCCCTTAACCACAGAGTTACAGACTGGGGCTCTTTGAAGTGCCCAGGGCAGCTCAGCTGGGACACACAGGTCAAGCTCCAAGTGATGGGGAAGAAGTGGGGGTATTCTCTCATGATTTAATTGCTCACTCTGGCTGTTAGTGTATTTCAGGAAGCTTCAAGCTAGTAAATAAAACAAGTGTAATTTTAACATGCAAAGCAAAAGCTCCCCCTCAAACCAAACTAAAATGAAACAAAGCAAACAAATGAGCACTTCCAAAGCCCCTCCAGGTCCCTTCCCAGGTGGAGACTTTCCCACCAGGACCACTCCTGATGGATGCCCAGAGAAGGGACAGCACTGCCTGCAGCTGCCAGAGGACTCCCCAGCTCCACTGGCACAAGACCCAATTCCCACGTGTTTCACATTCACTATGCTCTTGACACCACTAACCCCCAGCTGGGTTAACTGGTCCCACTGGTGTCACTGAAGGGAAGCTGCATCACCCCAGATGCTGCACAGCTGCCCTTGCAGCACCTCCAGGATCCCAAATTCCTTCCCAACCCATGGGCACAGCCCCTCCTGCAGCTCCCAACCACCACCAGGTGCCTGCAGAGCAGCACAGGACAAGCAACAACCTGGGAGTGTTTGCAGAGTTGTGGGGGGACACTTCCCTTGGAATAACACATCCACTTGGAATGGGGTGTCTGGGGGACAGAGGGGTGGCAAGAAACCACACCCAGGAGATGGTGTTACACCAGGGTTAAGTGTCCCTAGGGAAGGTCACCTATATAAAACCATTTTATTTCAGAGCAGCCTCATTTTCCTATGCAAACCCTCAAAATAGAGATTAATCCTCCTATCAAATATTACCACCTGCTTTCTACACCATACCTCACTATGCAAGGTTGGACACAGCACTGCATACAAACCAGCTTATACAGTCCCCATCAAAAACCCCTCACCTCTACAGGCCCTGGCACTTGGGAATAAGAAGGAATTCTTTCTAGAAAAGGCTGGCATCTTGTAGAATTACATCCAGAGAAAAGGTGAAGGGGCAAATCTCCTGAGACTGTTTGTCCTGCTCACAAAATGATCAAACAACTCCATCACCTGCAGCTCCCAGGTTGTACCCAGGGCAGTGGCTGTCCCTGTGCCACCAGGGCCACAGCATCATGCAGTGACACTGCTGGGACAGAAACAACCCTGGGCTGGAAACTTCTGGTGGTTTTGAGCAAGCATAGGAGGTAAAACATAAAGCAAGGAGCTCAGCCTTAAAAGCTGCCCTCCTGCTGCCATTTGTTCCCCGAGGCTAAGGAGCCAGTAGCTTTAGTAACACCCATTCAGGCACAATGCCCAAAATGACAGGGTTTGACTTACTCTGCTGTGTTCAAATATCTGCTCTTTACTATTCCTTGTAACTGCTTGTACTTGCATTTCTCTCATAACCACAGGCCTGGCTTCTGTGAGGTCCTTAAAGGAACCTCTGGCATGCTCTGATGCATGAAGATGCAAACCCTCCCTTCAACACTGACCACACCAAGGAGACTTTACCCTCTTTCTGGAATCTTCCTTCAATGTGGGGTGACCACAACATCCCTGGGGTTCCAACAGGGGCTGTACCTGCTGCTGGCATGAGGACACCCCCAGGTCTGCACACACAGGGGACAAGGAGCCCAGAGAGTTGGGACAACTACAGCCACCTGGCTCCTAGCTGCCAGCCAGGACACATAAATGCTGCAAAATCCAGTCCCCAGGTTTCATCTTAGGACTCAAACCTCAGCCATTCTCAAGCACGGGGTTGGGGATGGACAGCTCACCTCTTTTTCCACCCTTTCCCATCCATCTCCTCAACACAAAGCTAATCACATCCAACATTAGAAAGCCACAGCTGTGAGAGCTTCCAGCAGGGACTGGTAGGGAGGAAGGGAAGCAGGGTGGGGTTCTAAAGGCACCTAAACAGCTATTTTTCATCTTATTTTCCCAGGAGGACATGCTCTTCCTTAAACAACAGCCAGATCCATAAAAACACTTAAGCACCCAATGGGTCCTTGATTAAAGTTGGGCACTCAGTGCTTACTCAGCAGCTGGCAAAATGCCCCTTGGGAAGAACACCCAAATACTCTACAGCTGACAGAAAAGTATTAGAGCAGAAAAAACCCAAAAAAGATCACTCACATTAAAAATCATAATAATATGGACTCATCCAAAAGGATAATTGTTACTGAAGGTGCTTTGTGTCCCACAGCTATCAAAAATTTTCTGTATTCTTGAGAAATTCAAAGAGAAACCAAGAAACACCTGTGGAAGTACAGACAAGTTATGCATCACTGGATATATCCCTCTAGACAGGGACTACCTGGTCAGGCAGGAGGAGGAATATTTTTGATTCCTTTGCCTCCATAAATGCTTAAAGACTCACAGACTTCTGATTTCCAACAAGTCAACATTTCTAGCTGCCTTTTTTTTTTTTTTTTTTTTTTTTTTTTTTGTCCCAGTCCTTGCTTTCAGCCAACATGAAACCATGGGGTTTCCTACTCCCTTGGAGTCTTTTAGAATAACCTGCATGGATCTCTTTCCACAAAAAAAAGTGGGGAGAAGATATGGGAACTGCCTATTGAAAACCAATTAAAGAAAATTTAACTGATCCTGCTCCAACAGAGGCACATAAACACCACAGCCTTTCCCCTGGAAAATTCCAGTTGCATTTTAATGAAGGGCCACAGCACTGGGAGGTAACCTAATGCTACACCCAGAGCTGCAGTGTCCTGCCCTGAGTGCTGGCCCAGCTTGTCAGGAAGGATAAATACTGAGAGCATTAAGGCCACTGTACTTTGCAATCAGAAATAGCTCCACAGCAGTTTTCAAAGGATGTTAAAACTCACTGACTGGTGACCAAATACAAACGAAGATTAATTCTGGTGAAACCTTCCCAGTTCCAGGCCGTGGGGACAATAAATATGTGATCAGTGGTGCAAGAAGGTTAATGAAAGGAATGACTGCTGGAAAGAAAGACTCCTGGAAATGGGTGCTGTCACATCAGAGATGGATTAGATATGGAAAACCAATACAAAACCAGAGAAAAGTGTCACTGCTAGAACTTAATCCAATAACATGTGCTGATTTTTCTCATGCAGGGGGAAAAGCTGACTTCCAGACTTCAGGCACACTCAGAGAGTGGCCCTTGCCACCTACTGAAAACCAAAGCAGGCTGTTCCAAATTCTGCAGTAATTTTAGATAAAGGCAGTGCTGAAAGCAGCAGCTTAACCCTCCCAGAAGCTGTGTCCTCTGTCCCTTTGAGCAGGAGGGCAGCCAGGGGAGAAGAGGACCCAGGTGTGGGACAGGCACTGGTTTGATTTCCTGGCACAGGGTTCAGACCCTGCCCACACCACTGAAAACAAGACCTACAAGGGAGAATGTGGAAGGGGTGTGAATTAACCAGGCAGAAAATAGTTGGCAGAGTTTTATCCATTTTTAATTGAAGAAGTTAAAAGAGAACTATAAAACTTCAAGCCCTTGCAACACTAGCAAATAAATAGTGTCTCTGATGTTATCTTGGGCTGGAAAATACTGGTTTCCAGGATGGTTTCTAATGGAGCTTGAAATTATTATGGGATTTTGATATTTTCCTCCTGTCTGCCTAGACACCTTCACACCAGGGCAGCTCCAGGGTTGAATCCTCACCCCCTTTCTCTGCTTCTCAGCAGCAACCCCAGAGGCTGGGGGTGCCCAGGGCAGGCAACACACAAGGGCTTTCTCCCAGCATCCATCCCCAAGCCCATTTTTGCCTCTTTGCTGCTTCCCCCATTTTTGGTTAAGTCAGCAATAGATTGAAGAGCCAGAAGCATTAAAGTGGATTTCTACTGGAAAATGCCAAAACTGGAAGAATTAATGGATTTGGATAAAGTCCACAGTTTTACCCCAAGCAGCAGGTGCTGCACTGACAGTGTCTGGCTACACAAAGATGGCAAACCACAAAGTGCTTTGGCTAAAACACAACCCCAAAGCACAAAAGCCATCAGGAACCAACCTCTAAATCACATTTCTGCTCAGACACCCACAAAATCAACACAGAAAACCAGCAGTTCAACTCTGAGTAACTCTTACACTGGCTCCAAAATACACAAAGCAAACAATCTAGAAAAAAAAAAAAATACAATAATCTTATTTTCAGTAGTTATTGTAGGACATAACATTGACATTGGTGCCCAATTTGTTTACCCTACAATGACATCAAAACTGTCTCTGCCATTTTCAACAGCACAGGGCTGAAAAGGGACTGGTTCTCAAAGAACAGTAAAAAAGGCTCACAAATTTCTTCAAAAGTATGAGTTGAAAAATAAAATAAAATTAAGCTTTGTTCTGTTCTAGGGCTGTGAGCTTACATATTACAAACACCAGAAACCTTCTCAGTGAGGAGAGGTTTTCAGTCTCCCCTCAGCCAGCAGCTTTACACCAGGCTTGGATAAAATGCAGCTCTGTGTATTTCTACAAAAGGTCCAGTGAATACAGTGCACCAGAAAGTGCCTGCTGCCTAGAAGCACAAGATAAAAAAAGCCTAAAAATCCATATTTCTATTGCAGGTGCCCATAGCAGGGATATCTCTGCACTCTTCAGAGGGAGCTCTCCCTACCCCAGGGCTCAGCAGAGGTGAGGATGCTGGGCTCAGCCCCAGACCACAGCTCCAGCCCCTGCCTGACCCCCAGCACCTGAGCACTGCTGCACATCAATAAAAAATCCCACAGCAATAAAATACCTGCCTGGGCCCAGCAGCCATGAGTCATGTAAAGGCTCCAAGAAAATGTGGTCATTTAAAAAAAAAAAAAAAAAAAAAAAAAAGGCTTTAAAACAAAGATTCACCAATTCCAGTCTACACTCCAGAGTGATTTCAGGACATAGAGCAAGCTTTGCAACCTCAGCCTGCAGCTCCACTGCTCTTTTTGCTATTTTGAAGGACAGAAGATTACCTGGCTCTGCAGAAGCTGAATTAGGATAAGGAAATTTAATTATCTACTCTGGAATTTAGCCAAAATGGTTAACTCTCCCACTGAGTCCCATCTAGTAACCTGCATGGGGCCAGGAGACAGCAGCCTCAAGACTCTTTGATAGCAGAGTTTGTCCTTTTTTGCATGAAACTTGGCTCAGGCCTCATAGGGCTGTGACCCAGCATCCCAGGGATGCTCCTGAAGCTGTCCCTCAACATGTGCCACCTCAGTTCTGATGTCCCCAAGCCCCCAGCCTGTGCTAAGGGTGCAAGGAGCTCCTCAGCAAGCCTCAAACATACTCCTACAACTCATGCACTGCTGGTAATTCCCCAAGCCAGGGCAGAGACCTGAATTTCACACTTGATGGAAAGGCTCTGCCTTCCTTCCTGATCACACAGAGACCACCAGGGATGGCTTCTAAGAACCTGTTAGACATGACAAACAAACTCCTTCCACTAGAAAGGGCCTAGATGAGGACTGCATCCTAAGGAAAGCACAACTTGAAGGCCATTAACCATAATTATTTTTCCCAGCTGTGAAGGACACACCAAGATGGAAATTAAAATGTATTCCATGTGAAGGCTCCTGCTGACTGCTGCACAATACAACCACTGGGGACTGTTTGAAGCTTAAGCCTCATCCCCACAGCTTTCTTTCCAAGAATTTTGCACAGAACATGGACCATGGCACCCAGCAGTCCCACTCAGTCACTGACACTGCTTAGCTACTGCCTCTTCCAAGACTCTCTCTGTTCCCTGGATATATCCCTCTAGCTCCTGATGCTGTCCTTAGACAAAGCACACAGTTTCTAAGCAAACAAAACCAGAGTTTGCTACAGGTGGAGGTGAGTTCAGTGGACACGAAGCAGAGATCACCTACCTGATCACATCTGGCTCTGGGCCTTCATTCCTGTAGGATGCCTGCAGCTGTTTCTGCCTTGTGAGCAGCTCATCCACCAAATTCTGCCTCCTGTCTCCTTCCAGCTGGGTGCTGATGGTGCTGGGTTAAGGACCAAACTTAAAACCACCAAAGAACTTTAACTTTAGAATATAAAATTAATATAAAGAATATAAATATAAAGAATATAAAATTAATTAACTTTAGAATATAAAATAACAGCTGTTACACGTTCTTAAAAATAAATCAGGCTTCCTGATGGTCAAAATTGACTGGAATGACTATTTTAGCTCAAGGGAAAGCTGTACCATCTAACAGAAGGATTGGTCACGTTTTTCTGAATGAAATCTGTGATCCTAAATGTGCTTCTGACATTTACATGGTTCAAATAAAAGGTTCCATACAGTGACAGTGTGATCTTCAAGTCATCATCTCAGTAGTAAGAGAACTGGGAGGCTATTTGCTGCCAAATCACCCTAAGTGTTAAGAACAGCATTTCCCCCTCCAAAAATCCAAGATAAATCATATTTCATGATTCTTCTTTCACTGGAGGCTGGTAACACAGACCAGGTGAGTAGCTCCCAGCAAGTGACCAGCAAACAACCAAAAATTTACTCTGAGTGTCTGCTTGCACTTACAATTTAATCAGCAGAACACCCTGAAGAGGCAGAAAACCAATCCATGCAGTATCTCTGAGACAAGATGCCCTGCAGTGCTGCAGTTTCAACAGGGGACACACGTTCCCTTTTTTTTAATTAATCTCAGGGATGTTTTGAAGGACTATCTCTCCTCCAAGCACTGCTCAGGAGATTAGGCAACAACTGAACTGATTTGTGTATCTTTTCTGGCACAGCAGCAGCATTTGTCTGCTCTCAAGCACTCACTGAACAGGAAAGTTCTGTATCAGCACAGCACTCAGAGGGATTAGAAGGGATTTCTGCTGTAGCTAAGCTTGAAATTAAACATTTATTGATGAAACCAGACTGCTGCTGGACATCTCCAGGGAGATGGATGGACTCTCTGGGTCCTTGAGCCTGACTATCCCAGTGTAGGGAAAGAGCAGCAAATCCAAGCCAGGCCACAGGGTGAGGCTCCCAGAAACAAGCCCAGGATTCCTCTCCAAGACTCATTTTAAAACATTTTGACATAAAAGGTGTAGTTTCATTGCTCCTTAAATCAGTCCAAGTCAGGGCTGCCACATCCCTGCCCACAGCTTCACCCTTCCTCCTGCCCAACTCCAGCACCTGAGCCCAGAGGAACCAGCACCACCTGAGCCCAGAAGAACCCCCAGCACCAGCTGAGCCCACAGGAACCCCCAGCACCAGCTGAGCCCACAGGAACCAGCACCAGCTGAGCCCACAGGAACCCCCAGCACCAGCTGAGCCCACAGGAACCCCCAGCACCACCCGAGCCCAGAAGAACTCCCAGCACCACCTGAGCCCAGAGGAACCCCCAGCACCACCTGAGCCCACAGGAACCAGCACCAGCTGAACCCACAGGAACCAGCACCAGCTGAGCCCACAGGAACCCCCAGCACCAGCTGAGCCCACAGGAACCAGCACCACCTGAGCCCACAGGAACCCCCAGCACCAGCTGAACCCAGAGGAACCAGCACGACCTGAGCCCACAGGAACCAGCAGCTGAGCCCACAGGAACCAGCACCACCTGAGCAGGTTCTCTGAGGAGCCCAGCTCAGGCACCAGCAGCCCCAGCACAGGCTGCACAGTGGCAGCTCTGGGATTGCTCAGACATCTTGTGAAGCTCCTCTCTGACACAAGAAGCCTCCTGCCCACCCCCCAGCCATGCCCAACTCTTCCTGCACTGCAGCTGCAACAAAAACCTTCAGCAGCAGCACAGTCCTAGTGAGAAAGTCTTCTTAAAAAAAAAAGGAATGAGGGAAAAACCCCAGTTGTGTGGCAGAGTAATTACAGCATATTTTTCCAGTCCAACAGCACAGAAAGGTC
Source organism: Heliangelus exortis (assembly GCF_036169615.1). Classification (NCBI taxonomy): domain Eukaryota; kingdom Metazoa; phylum Chordata; class Aves; order Apodiformes; family Trochilidae; genus Heliangelus; species Heliangelus exortis. The sequence continues at coordinate 9,773,115 of NC_092441.1, forward strand.
AGGGGGTTGATGTTTACAGATACATTTGGTGTGTTGCTACAGCCCGGAGCAGTGAGTCCTTCAGCTGATCAATCTTCTCTCCAAGATTCTGCAGCAAGGACCTGATGACCACATTGACCTAAGGGGAAAGAGAGATTAATTTTACTTTTTTTTTTTTTATTTGCCTAGGTTGTATTTGCATAAGAGGTGTCACTACTGCATGCAGGTGACAAGGACTCCCTTCTAAAGCAAGAGAGTCTGCCAGAGAGGGAACAATGCAGTTAACTGCTGTGTCTGCTTACAAAATAATGAGATAAATAGGGCTGGTTTTGCAAACACAATTCTAGCTTATTAATGCTGTTTAATATGGAGAGAGCTTTCTTTCAAGTCTTTATAAACACACTCCTTTATATGGGCAAAACACTTCAGCACATTTTAATATTTTCCAGTTAGCTTTCCAGTTCTTTCCTCTGATCTTCACTGCAAGTCCAGGCATCAGATTCTTCTGCCCCCAGGTTTCTGTCCCAGCTCCCAGGACTGGAGGGAAGGTTGCTACAGGTTCAAGCATTTCCTCCACTCCAGACTTTATAAAATAAAAAGTTCCCAACCCAATTCAGGTTTCCCCCATCTCCCCTCTCAGCAGCACCTGGGCCTCCCAACCCTTTCACACAAGTGACCTGCCCACCATCCAGCTTCAGGTCCTTCACAGCAAGCCCAAGGTTTGGGGGGAATCCTCCTCCTCCTCCTCCCTCCTCACCCCTTCCCAAGTCAGGCTGACATTATCCTCTGGGTTTTTTCCTCCTTTAAACATTAGTTCTCTCCAGTTATGTAAAACACACCAGGAAAAAACAACATTGCAACAGCAATTAACTATGCAATTCATCCTCATTCAGACTTGGTGTGCTTTTTGTTTACAAGTCAGCCCTGCTGTGGGTTCCAGGGGCTGCAGCCTCAGATGCTCCCTGGGGAACAGAGGAAAATGTGCCCTGACTCCCACTCCTGACTCCTTGCAGGCACAGAGGAAGCACCAAGTGCCCAGCACCTCACTGAATCACAGAATCCTAGAATGGGCTGGGTTGGAAGGGACCTCAGAGCTCCTCAAGTCCAACCCTTGATCCACTCCCCCCGTGGTTCCCAGCCCATGGCACTGAGTGCCACATCCAGGCTCTTTTGAAATATCTCCAGGGATGGAGAATCCACCCCTTCCCTGGGCAGCCCATTCCAATGCCTGAGCACCCTCTCCAGAAAGAAATTCTTTCTAATGTCCAACCTAAACCTCCCCTGGCACAACTTGAGACCTCTTGTGCCCTCTTGTCTTGCTGAGAGTTGCCTGGGAAAAGAGCCCAACCCCCCCCTGGCTCCAACCTCCTTTCAGGGAGTTGGAGAGAGTGATGAGGTCTCCCCTGAGCCTCCTCTTCTCCAGCCTCAACACCCCCAGCTCCCTCAGCCCTTCCTCACAGGACTTGTGCTGGATCCCTTCCCAGCCTCCTTGCTCTTCTCTGGACCTGCTCCAGCACCTCAATCTCCTTCCTGAGCTGAGGGGCCCAGAACTGGACACAGGACTCAAGCTGTGGCCTCCCCAGGGCTGAGCATCTGCTGTGCTGCAAGGTCCTGCCCAAAAATAAAAACCACCTGGGAGCATCAGAAGTTTCAGTCTCTCTGACTCAGGGAGATTTGTTCTCAAACACAACCAAATCCAAGGACACAAACCCAAAGCCAGGACAGGGTGCAAGTGCTTTTAGGGAAGTCCCAGTGGCTGCACACCCTCAAGTTCTGCAATCAGGTCATTAAAGGGCTGTTTCACACCTGCACGTCCTGCACTCCTGCCCATGTTGCCTTTAATCAGCCCAGAACAGCAAAGGAGCATCAAAGCCAAGAAATTCAATGAATACAGACACCCTCTGCAGTGATAGAACAAAAGGTTTCACTTCCACTGAACTAAAAAGAAACCAGTCCATGTTTTAGGAGCAGCTCAACAAAGTTCACACATGGAAAGTGCTGCCTTCAAATCTTACCCTACACCATTTGCTTTTTTTTTTTTTTTTTTCCCCATTTTAATTTTCTGTTCTATTTTTTGCTCAGCAATAAGCAATAATTTCTTGTTGTTGTTTTGGGTTTTTTAGCCATGCTAATGGCAAAATAATACAAAAAACTTGTTTACATTCTCCCCACCAGGCAAACACTGTACCAAGATTTTTTTTCTCCATTAAACCATGGAGAAAAAATGTTCAGGAATCATAGAATATCTGACTGCTCAGCCATGGGATTTCTCAACATGCATTTGTTATGAAAACAACCCTCTCATTGTTGGGCACTTGTTTATAGTAGAATCAAACCCTGCCAAATATTCATCTTTGACTGTTAATGGATGAAAGGGAAACTACACGTGGAAAATACAAGGCATGGAACAAATGATTTTATGAAGAAATAAATCAACCATGTCATGTTTCCATAAAACAAGGGGAATTATGGCACAAGAAAGGCTTCAGACAACTCAAACACAACGTTTTGTTGGGGGTTTCTGGAAGGCAGCACGGGCTGCAGTGATGCCAACAGGGAACTTTGTCCCCTATAAATAAAGAGGGATTAAGCAGCAACCCTGTGACCAGCTCTGCATTGCCCACATCTGCATCTCTGCAACTCCTGGTCCTTGGAAGCAGGGAGTTTAATCACCACCTCTAAACACTCAATTCTACAGCTCCAGAAAATATTTCTCTCAAATCCTACTCATTTGGGGCCTTCTGAACTCGTGGTGAATTTGAGTCCTCCATGAAACCCCCCTGCCTGTTGGCTCAATGCCTGCACTGTTTTCTTCACAGGAAACATTCCAAAAACCAGCATTTGCTTTTAAAATTAAAAAGAAGCAATGAGACCAGCAAAGAAGATTCTGTGATCACCCCCTCACCACCCTGCTGCAACCAAACAAACCCCCCAGTGCTTTTTTAATTATGGAAATCAGTACAAAAAAGTAACTCAAGGCTCATGTTGCATTTCAGTGCAGGGAAGGGAGAAGCAAAGGGCAGGAGCTCAGGGGTGTGAGACCAAGCACTCCTCTGCTTCCTGAGGGGAAAGAGGAGATTTTCAGTCCTAAAGGACTGCAGGTCCCTGGAGAACCTTTTTATTTTACTTTTTAAACAGTAAAGTGTGAAAAGGTGGAGAACAGACCATTCCTGGGCAAGCTCTAACTTCTGCTTCTCATTCATATTTAACTCTACTCCTGTTTCTTATTAGAAACACAGCTAAAATAAGTCACAAAATTCCCATTTCATGGGATCCACTGCCACTAGAGAAAGGGAGGGAAGTGGTCAGCTCTGTGGGGAAGAAAATATCTGCTCAGTGTTTACCCAGAAAAGGGTGCAAGAAGCCACAAGCTGAGAGGTTCAGGAGCTGAGCCCCCAGCTCTGTTCCTGGCAGGAACAGCCCTGAGCACTCAGCAGCTCGTGCCCAGCCCTCCCATTTCTTCTTTTTGTAAAACCAGCAAGAGGCACCAAAGCCTCAGCACTGGGAAATCCCAGACTCTTCCTGGGACACTGAGGAGCTCCCAGTAATTTGGAAACTGCCTCCTGGCTTTGCTCCCAGGAGCCCTGAGGATGCTGCCACACACACCTGAGTGGGCAGGTGCCCAGCTGGGAGCTCTGGGGGCCTCACATGGGGCTGTCACCCCCCCCAGACTCAGGAGAATCACAGAATCCTAGAATGGGCTGGGTTGGAAGGGACCTCAGAGCTCATCAAGTCCAACCCTTGATCCACTCCCCCCGTGGTTCCCAGCCCATGGCACTGAGTGCCACATCCAGGCTCTTTTGAAATATCTCCAGGGATGGAGAATCCACCCCTTCCCTGGGCAGCCCATTCCAATGGCTGAGCACCCTCTCCAGAAAGAAATTCTTTCTAATGTCCAACCTAAACCTCCCCTGGCACAACTTGAGACCTCTTGTGCCCTCTTGTCTTGCTGAGAGTTGCCTGGGAAAAGAGCCCAACCCCCCCTGGCTCCAACCTCCTTTCAGGGAGTTGGAGAGAGTGATGAGGTCTCCCCTGAGCCTCCTCTTCTCCAGCCTCAACACCCCCAGCTCCCTCAGCCCTTCCTCACAGGACTTGTGCTGGATCCCTTCCCAGCCTCCTTGCTCTTCTCTGGACCTGCTCCAGCACCTCAATCTCCTTCCTGAGCTGAGGGGCCCAGAACTGGACACAGAGGTACACAGAGTGTCACCTCTGTCCCCTCAGCCCCCCCAGGGACACCTTCCCGGGCAGTGTCTGCTTCCCCCTGCTGGGAACTGAGCACTCAGCTTCCCGCACAGCCAACGCTTCACCCGGGGTTAGAACGAAGCGAAACGGAACCGGAACCATCCCGGCCCAAGCTGCCGGCAGGGAAGTACCTTGACCGAGCTCTCCCCGTTCCTTTGGCACCGGTTCCGCTCCTGGATCTTCTCGGCGACCTCCTGGGCGAGCTGGCAAGCGGCATCGTGGAGCGGGAGCCTGGAACGAGAGCGGCGGCTGAGAACCCCCCAGAGCCCCTTCCCCATGGCAGCCCCGCTCGGGGGGAAAGCGGGGACTCGCTGCTCTTCAGACTGATCTCAGAGCAGGGGGTTTAGGGGAAAGGGGGCTCTGCAGACCCAGGGTAAGCCCCCCGCCAGCCGCAGCCCCTCGGAGCCGGACCGGGCCCCGCCGCTGGCGGCCGCAGGGCTGGGGGGCTCTGCAGGCCGCCCCTCGGGACGGCTCTCCCGGCAACCCAGAGGCCCCGGACCCGGCTGGCAGCGCCCGCCGGCAGCAGAGCGGCTCGGGCCGGGTCCGGGAGCCCCGGGGGGGTCGGGCAGGCGCTGCCCTCACCAGGGGTCCGGAGCCATGGCCGCTACCGCCCGGAACTGACCGCGCTTCCGCCTCGGACACGTGACGACGGCGGCTGCCGAGGCCCAAACACCGCCAGGAGCTTTAGCGCCCCCCGGTGGGGCGGAACCGGCTTCTTCCTTCCCTTCCCTTCCCTTCCCTTCCCTTCCCTTCCCTTCCCTTCCCTTCCCTTCCCTTCCCTTCCCTTCCCTTCCCTTCCCTTCCCTTCTTCCCTTCTTCCCTTCTTCCCTTCTTCCCTTCTTCCCTTCTTCCCTTCTTCCCTTCTTCCCTTCTTCCCTTCCCTTCCCTTCCCTTCCCTTCCCATCCCTTCCCATCCCTTCTTCCCTTCTTCCCTTCTTCCCTTCTTCCCTTCTTCCCTTCCTCGAATCCCCTTTCCCTTTTTTTTCCCTGTCCCCCGGCCCGCACCAGCAGCTCCTGGCGCCTTCCCCAGGGACCTTGACACCCATCTTCTCTTCCTATGGATTTTCTAGAGCCCTCGGTACCGCTCCCTGCTGGACCGAACCAGCTCCGTGTCCTCCCGCAGCCCCCCCCCCCACCCCGGGACGGGAGAGGGAAGGGAATTGGGGACAGCAAGGAAGGGATCGCGGCTCCACGCGGTGAAAAATGGTGAAAAATGAACTGGTGAAAAAAAGCACTCGTGGAAGGGCAGCAGCAGAGCTGGTGCCACCAGAGGTTCGTGCTGGCTGCTCCAGAGGGATGAGCTGTCCCTGGGGTCTCACCCACACCAGGGGCTCCCAGGGCTCCCCGAGTCACCCGTGCAGCTTCCCCGGACACTTGTGGGTCCTCCCTGGATGCAGCACCAGAGTCCCAGCACCTGCCATTGGGCTCAGCCCCTCCAGCACCCCCTGCCCCTTGCTCTTTGCTCAGAGACCTCAGGGAGAAGCTCTTGGCACGGTGAGACCTGGCCCAGGGTGGGTGCTGCGGGTGCTGTGGGTGCTGCGGGTGCTGTGGGTGCTGTGGGTGCTGCGGATGCTGCGGATGCTGCGGGTGCTGCGGGTGCTGCGGGTGCTGTGGGTGCTGTGGGTGCTGCGGGTGCTGCGGGTGCTGTGGGTGCTGTGGGTGCTGTGGGTGCTGCGGCTCCCAGCTGGAGGTGCTCAGGGAGCATCCAGGTTGGATGAGATCCTGAGCAATCCCCTGGATGAGAGGTGTCCCCAGCCCCAGGGGGGTTGGAGGGGGTGAGCTCTGAGCTCCCTTCCAACCTGGGCCACTCTGTGATCCAAATCCCAGCCCAGGGCCCCAGCTCCAAGTGCAGCTGCTCAGGAAGGTGCTGAGGAGGCTCTGCTGGTCCTCTGCACCCCAGCAGAGAGGTGCCAGCCCTGTCTCAGGAGAGCAATAAAACATCACTTTTTGTCACTTTCCACAATAAAACATCACTGCCAACCCAGGCACCCGTCCTGATGCTTGTGTCTGTGTGGATTTGCGTCACCAATCCCACCCAAAAGATAAAAAAAAAAAAAATAAAAAAATAAAAAAAAGGGAAGAGGCCAAACCCTGGGTGTGGGAAAGGCTCTTTGGGCTGGGCTGGAGCAGAAGGAAGGACCTGCACCTGCTGAGCTGTTGGATGCAGAGCCCTCCACAGCCTCTGCAGCCAAAATATTGACAGTGTCAACACCTCATGGCAGCAGGAGCAACGCACCCTAGCTGGTACCACAGAGAAAAAAATCAAGTTTTTTTAAGGGAAAAAAAAAAAAAAAAACAACCAAAAAAATTCCTGACAACATAAAATTTTAACATGCCTACAAGAATCTCCTTTTAAGTGCAGCCTGACCTGTGAGCTCCCCAGGTCACAGCACTGCTGGGTGGGATGTTGCTGGGAGCATCTCTCTGCTCTTGGAGGGTTCTTTTCCTTCAACTCAGCTCTTTTCCCTGCAAGTGCAACACACACCTGGAATTCTGCAAAGCCTTTTGAGGTCACAGTCAACCAGCAGCAAAGGGGACAGGTGGGAAAAGCTGAAGCACCAGAACTGCTCCTGCACCCGGGGGGGTTTCTAGGGGTGGAGAGTTGTCTGTGGCATGTTTGAACATAAAGGATACAATACACTCCTTTCATCCATTTTTTGGAGGTAGAAAGAGTTTGATCTTGACACTACTCAAGTGAGTGTGAGTGGAATATGCTCAACCATGGTGTGTACTCTGCAGCTTGGATTTTGTACCAGTTACTGAAATCCATTTTCATGAAGGTGGGAAAGTGCTCTAAGTTTAATCCTGGAAAAAAAAAAAAGAAAAAGAAAAAAAAAAAAAAGGAAAAAAAGGAAAAAAGAAAAGAAAAAGACAAAAAAAAAAGAAAAAAAAGAAAAAGAAAAGAGAAAAAAGAAAAAAGGAAAAAGAAAAAAAAGAAAAAAGAAAAAAGGAAGAAAAAGAAAAAAAAGAAAAATAAAAGAAAAAAGAAAAAAAAGAAAAAAAGAAAAAAAGAAAAAAGGAAAGAAAGAAAAATAAAAGGAAAAAGAAAAAAAGAAAAAAAAAGAAAAAAAAATAAAAAAAAATAAAAAAAATAAAAAAGGAAAGAAAGAAAAATAAAAGAAAAAAGAAAAAAAAAGAAAAAAGAAAAAAAAAGAAGAGAAAATAAAGAAAAAAAAAAAAGAAAAAAACTTCTACTGGCTTTCATATTAATATATTCTCCAATGCAGAAGCTGATACAGATTTTTAGCATTTTTGTGACTCCCCAGGTGCAGTTTTTGCCAGCCAGCAGTGCCACAAACACAGCTGGCACCCCCCCCGGGACGCCCATCCACAGAACCCACCCGAGAGGTGCGGGGCCGTGGCACCGGCAGCCCCTCAGCCCTCCTGGCCCCCGCCTCTCTCCTTCGGCACCGGCACCGGGACACTTCCCGCCTCCTCCGGGCCCAGCCGGTGGGAAGCGGCCGCAGCCCCGGGGCCGCGTTGCTGTTTCCTCTGCTCAAGGACGGGCGGCCCCGTGACAGCGGCCACGGGAGGGGGCCCGGGGGTGGGAAGATGAAGGTTGTTTATCCTTGGGAAGAATCAGTGATGAAGTTTCGCGCTCGTGTTGCCGGTTCGATGCTTATCTCATCCCACCGGGTGTTTACATCCCCCCCCTCCCCGCCCTCAGCAAAAAATTGGGGCAGGAAAGGGTGACCCGGGTGCGGGAGCTGCTCCACCCCTCGGCCCTATTTACACCAAATAAACCTCTTGTGCCAGCAGGCTGAAAACTCACCTTAAAAGTCAGGGCAGGTGACAAGGGCGGCGGGGACCTGTCCGTGGGGTGTCCGGGAGCCTGGCACATGCTGCAGGTGGGGCTCAGCCTGCACAGCTCCCCGGGGGGGGCACCTGGAGCCTCCCCCATGGCCGAGGGTGAAAATGTGGGCACGGGGCAAGGTGAGTGAGCTGCGTGTGGGGAGAGCTGCACAGCTGGTGCTGGGGAAGGTGGAGGGGGTACGGCAGATCCAGAATTCTTTCCCTAACCCCCCCCCCACCCCCCCAGCGTGTCCTGGGCTGGGCAGAGCTGCAGCCACGGCCAGCAGGACCCCGGGCCAAGGCACTGGGAGTCGGGTGGGCTCAGAACTGGTGGTCCCAGCACTTTGGGAGGGCAGCACCCTTGTGATGCAGCCAGCTGCAAGGACGAGGTCAGCTTGGGGACCACAGAGGTGCCACCAGCACTGCTTCAGCCCCAGGGGGGGTTTCAGCCTGGTTCCTATGGCCTGCAGCCTGTGTGACACTGCCAGGGGTGTCTGCCTGCAAAGCAGGAGTCAGCCTGAAGCTGCTGCCCCTTCCCTGAACCAGAACTGAACCTGATCAGACCCTGGGCCCCTCAGCTCAGGAAGGATATCGAGGTCCTGGAGCAGGTCCAAAGGAGGCAACTGGGCTGGTGAAGGGACTCGAGCACAGATCCTATGAGGAGAGGCTGAGGGAGCTGGGGGTGTTGAGGCTGGAGAAGAGGAGGCTCAGGGGAGACCTCATCACTCTCTCCAACTCCCTGAAAGGAGGTTGGACCCGGGGGGGGTTGGGCTCTTTTCCCAGGCAACTCTCAGCAAGACAAGAGGGCACAAGAGGTCTCAAGTTGTGCCAGGGGAGGTTTAGGTTGGACATGAGAAAGAATTTCTTTCTGGAGAGGGTGATCAGCCATTGGAATGGGCTGCCCAGGGAAGGGGTGGATTCTCCATCCCTGGAGATATTTCAAAAGAGCCTGGATGTGGCACTCAGTGCCATGGGCTGGGAACCACGGGGGGAGTGGAGCAAGGGTTGGACTTGATGAGCTCTGAGGTCCCTTCCAACCCAGACAATTCTATGATTCTGTGATTCTATGATCTGCTGGGCTTGCCAAAGTTGAGCGGGAGCCAAACAGAACTGGAGAGGGGGAGCCAGAGCCATCCAGGACCCCCTCTTGTTGTAGCACCACAGGGCTGGGATTGTGCTGTGTCCCTCCTGTGTCCCCCCTCACCTTGCAGTGAGGTTCGGTTCGGTTTGGTGCAGATCCATCTGAGACTGCCCAGGCCAGCTGAGCGCAATCAAGGTACAAACATCAGAGCATTAACGCTGCTCTAATCGACTTTATCCTTGCCCATTAACCCCCGCCCAGCAGAGCTCAGCCAGGCGGACGCAATTCCCGTCTCCTTGGAGAGGTTTTGGAGCCGAACTCCCTGGGAAGCCCAAGGGAAACACCGCTCTCTTCTCTCTAGGAGGAGCTCGAACTCTGCTCTTCCCACGGGAGGGCCGGGAGCTGCCACAGCCCCTCCGCAGGGCTGGGGTCCCACTGAGGGTCCCAGGAGCGTCCTAGATGCTGGCCAGCCCCTGCGTGCTGTGCCTGGACCTGGTGCCTCCACGGGGACATGTAGGACACCCCTTGGCACCCCGCAGACCACCCCTCCGCCCTCAGCGAGCCCCTTCCCCTGCACCACTGTCTCCCTGAAACTTCTCCTGGCACCAGAGCAGCCGGAGGGGTCAGGAAATATTTGTGGGACACGGGACGATGGAGGGCACCCACCCTCTGGCCAGCTTTGCCCACTCTCTCTGGGCTCATAGCAGTCCCGGGCTGTCCCAGGACATTGTGTCCTGCCCCGATTTGTCCTTGGGAGGGGACACGATGCAAATGATCCCTCTCAGTCTCAGCACCGTCTGGGACCCCTCTGCCCCTGCAGAGCTGGTCTGGGATCCATCCAGCTTCTCATCATGGTGTCAGACTGCTGTCCCATGGCCGTCCCTGAGCAACAGAGCCTCCCGTCCTCCAGAGAGCCAGGAGCTTTTTGGGGGGTGCAAAATCCCTCACTGGTGAGGAGAAGCAGCTCTGACCCCCAGCTGCTGCCTGGTCCCACACTTCCCTGAACCCCCAGCAGGGATTTCAGCAGGGTTCTGAGCCCATGTGGGCAGGGGAGGGCAAAGCAGCAGCTCCAGCCTGGCAAAGCCTTCTGAGAACCTCCCCTTTGCAGGGGGGCATAACCATGGCAATACAAGACGCTGCTGTAAGGACTCCATCAGGCAGGGGAAAACCCCTTCACCTGGGGCAGTGAAGCACAGAATCACAGAATCATTTGGGTTGGGAAGGACCTCTGAGATCACCAAGTCCAACCCTTGATCCACTCCCCCCATGGTTCCCAGCCCATGGCACTGAGTGCCACATCCAGTCTGTCCTTAAAAACCTCCAGGGATGGAGAATCCACCCCCTCCCTGGGCAGCCCATTCCAATGCCTCATCACCTCTCTGCAAAGAATTTCTTTCTAATATCCAACCTAAACCTCCCCTGGCAGAGCAGCTCAGAAAAAATTCTTAAGCCCTTGGCCTCTTGTCTTGCTGAGAGTTGCCTGGGAGCAGAGCCCAACCCCCCCCTGGCTCCAACCTCCTTTCAGGGAGTTGTAGAGAGTGATGAGGTCTCCCCTGAGCCTCCTCTTCTCCAGCCTCAACACCCCCAGCTCCCTCAGCCCTTCCTCACGTTGACTAAAAGGTCTTTGTCCCACAGAGATGTTTGGCTCATCTCCAGTCACCATCGTGATCACACCCGAGGCTGACACCTGGGGCACTGACTCCTCCTCCTGTCTGGGCTGCGGGCAGTTTGTGGATTGGGACAGGATGCCAGATCCAGAGCACCAAGGGCACATCCCCCAGGACATCCTCAGCAAGCCCCTGAAGGAGCTGAAAAAGCTGGCAAGAGAAGGCTGCTGGGCAGTGAGCCGTGGTCTGAGAGCTCAGGTGTACCACCAGCTGCTCCAGCAGGTCCCGTGCCGCCGTGTCACCCCCGATGCCCCTGTCTACAGGGACGTGGTGAGCCGGCTCTTTGGGAAGCTGAGTGTGAGCTCCCACCCTTTGCCCGAGTTCCTGGAAGGATGCTCCATGCCCACGTACTGCCTCAACCCGGAGGGGGTCACCGCCTTGAAGAAGATCCTCATCTGTGTTGGCAACCTTTTCCCTGACATAACCTACAGCCCGATCCTGCCTTCCCTGGTGGCCCTGCTGCTGCACTACAGCGAGGATGAAGCTCAGTGCTTTGAGAACATCTCTCGCCTCCTCTCCAGCAACGCTCCCCACACCAGCTACATCGATCAGTCCTTCCTGGCCCACCAGGCCTCCTGCATGACTTTTGGGGATCTGGCCAACAAGCACTGCCCAGCAGCTCACAAACTCATCGCCGGCACCTCTGAGAATGTCTTTGAGGTTTACTCTGAGTGGTTATCCTGGCTCTTCCAGGACCTCCCCTTCAGGTACGCCATCCGTGTCTTTGATGTCTACCTGCTGGAGGGGCAGAAGGTCCTTTACCGCATCGCCCTGGCCCTGCTGAAGCAGTACAGGCTCTCGGTCACCTCCCCTGAGCTGGAGGGCACAGACATCAAGGCAGACCTGCAGGCTTTTGTGCAGAACATTGCTGAGCACGTCAGCGTCGACAAGCTCCTGGAGAGAGCCTTTGGCATCCGGCTCTTCTCCCGCAAGGAAATCTGGCTCCTCCAGATGGCCAACAGGAAGGCGTTAATGGAGAGGGGCATAAACATGGTGCAGAGCAGGTAAGGAGACCTCTCCCTTTGCCAGCTCTTGGGGCTGAGCAGACAAAATACAAGTTACACTGGAGATCATAGAATCATAGAACGGGCTGGGTTGGAAGGGACCTCAGAGCTCATCAAGTCCAACCCTTGATCCACTCCCCCCGTGGTTCCCAGCCCATGGCACTGAGTGCCACATCCAGGCTCTTTTGAAATACCTCCAGGGATGGAGAATCCACCCCTTCCCTGGGCAGCCCATTCCAATGGCTGATCACCCTCTCCAGAAAGAAATTCTTTCTAATGTCCAACCTAATACAACATGGGGGGAGCTTCAGTATCTCCGGTAGCTTTGGCTCTGCTGGGGACCCCTCGGCTCCCCCGAGAGGACCCTGCTAGGAGATGCTGTGAAGTTAGAGCTGGAGATGCAAAAAAGCCTGTCACAACTTGATGCTGCACCCCTAAAAGCAGACATCCCCCCATCCTGGCAGTAATGGGTGTTCTCCCTCACACAGACAGTCCTTCCACCTGGCTGTGGACGTGCAGAGCTTCAGCTCCAGCTCTGTCACAGCTCAGGAGATGCGCATCATCTGGTCCTGGATCCCGGAGCGCTTCTCCCTTTTCCCCCCACTGCTGCTCTTCTCCACCTCAGAAGATGGGTGCAGCCTGCAGAGGTAAAATGTCATCTGCTCCTTGGGTCAGGCTGGGCCGGGTGTAAAACTGGGTAGAGGTTGGAGGGGTAGAAAGAATCAATGTGTAGTGAGCAGGGGGGAGATCTGAGGTCTCCCGGGGACCCTCTTGGGCTAATTGGAGATCTGGAGCATGGCCTGAGCCAGTTCTGGCTGTAGGGGAGAGGGCTGAGGCTCTTAAGTATTTAAAAATGAGCAGATGTGGCACTTCAGGACATGCTCTTGGTAAACTCCCCCCATGAAGCATCCCCACACACACTCCTGGTGCCCGAGAGTAGGGTGGGAGGGTTTAATGGTTGGGTTTACCTGAGCTGTTACCTGCTTCACCAAACAAAAATGAGTTGAGAAGTGCCCTAAGCCAGCTCCCCCTGTGCCTCCACCAACACTGAGGCTGCTGCAGCCACAAGTTCCTTCCTGCTGCTGTCCTTCCAGCAGCTCCCTTGGGGCAGCTGCCAGCACAGCCACAGCCTCAGGAGAGCCACCACAGCTCTCTGGTGTCCTTCACACCCATGGTGTCAGCGTGACACTCTGCTCCTGTCCCTCAGACCCCCCCCAACCCAGCCTCTTTCTTCATCTCTGCAGGTTTTACACGTGCTGTGAAGGCTACGAACCCACGGTGCTGCTGATCAAAACAGCAGAGGGGGAGGTAAACATTTCCCAGGCTAAGTTGGCTGTGCTGGTGCCACTGTGGGGAGGGGGACAGGGTGGTTGTCCCTACCAACACTTCCTGGAGCAGCCATGGGGCTGCTTGGTCCCTCTGGCCCGGGGTCTGTCCCAGCTCCCTCCACAGAGCCTGGTCTGAGGGGAAGCAGAGGAGTTGCAGAGAGGCCATGGGCAATGCTCTTTTATTGCAAATACAAACTGAATCATCAGGTCCTTGCTAAGCAGACTTCCCCAAAGCCAGCAGATGCTTTGCCTGAGCCAGGACTTGCTTTCAACACATGAAATTCAAGGATCTCTGCTTGCAAGATCCACCACGCGAGGGAAATGGAGGAGAAATCAGGACAGCTCCTCCAAGGTTTGGAAGTCGTGAAATAACTGCAAACCCCCCTGAGCCAGGCCTCTTCCCAGGAACTCTGAGTGGCTCATAAACCTGTGTTTTATCTCTCCACTCTTCATCAAACAGTAGAGGCAAGTTCTGTAAATTGTTCAGGCATCCCAAAGATTTATTGAGTGAGCAGTCCCAATTTCCCAAGCCTGACACTTCAGTGTGGTGTGGAGATAAACACCCTGGCACCCCCTAGGGCCTTGTGCAGACAGAAGGTGTCTTACAAAACATTGTTTCTTACATGTTTTAGCTCATTTCATTCCTTAGCTAGCACCAAGGACTGGCAGCACTTCCCAGCTCTCTGCAGGTCTTCTCCAGCCATGGTCAAGTTAAGGGCATCCACACCAGGGTCAGCCTGACCAGAGGTGGAAAACTCCTGGGACTGGTTAAAAAAAAAAAAAAAAAAAAAGTGTGACTTGAGTCTTTGCCATTTAAAAACATATTTTCTCTAAAGACTCATAAAGCTGACAACCACCTATCCACTGTCCAGGGGCCACCTAAGGACTCCTATACCCCAACCCACAGTATGTTGCAATGCTGTTCAGGTGCTTTGAGCCACACAGCTCCTTTCCATTGCTGGATTTGGCTCAGGAATGGGAGGCTCAGGGCTATCACCTCTGCTGCAAAAGAGCAGTCTCCAAATCTGCCCCCTGAGAGCCTGAGAGGACTCACATCCAGAGCATCAGGGACTTCTCAGGGCAGGATAGAGCTGGCACAGCAGGATTTGGCTCCCTGGGAACCTGGCAGAGCCCTTGCCCTCCTGAACACATGCCCAGTGCTTCTTGCTCAAGTTCCCCCCTCTGACTCCCCCTGTGCTCTTCCCCAAAGGTGTGTGGGGCATTCCTCTCCTCTGACTGGAGTGAAAGGAAGAAGAGCGGGACAACATCGGGATTTTTTGGGACAGGAGAGTGTTTTGTGTTCACTGTAAGTCACGTTTTATTTTTGGGTTTATGTTTATGGGTTTGTCTGTTAATTACTTTTTCCGTTACTCCTCTGACAACTCAGGGCATGGTGGCACAGAGCTGCTTCCTTGCCATGGTCCCACCACCACCCTTTAGCTCTGGCAGGAGACAGCAGCAATGAAGCTGCTGTGCTGGATGGGAACACATGGAGAACCAGCTCCTGCCAGGGTCACCTAGTTTGCCCCAAGCCTTCAAAGCAACATGGAATAAGCCTGGGTGAGCCTCAGAGCACCCTCCTGTATGGCAGCAGGTTTCTGCCCTGTTTGCTCAGCACAGCTCCTGGATGGAGCATTCCCAAGCTACCCCTAGGGGCACGCAGAGGGAGCAGGATGAGCTGGTGCAAGGATCTTGGGGGCAAAGCCCAGCATCCATCCAGCATCCCACTGGTGTCCAGCCAGCACCCACCCAGCAACGTGGGCAGTGCAGGTTTGCCTGTTTGGGGCAGTGACTGGTGAAAACATCTCACAGCCACCCCCAGAGCAGCCCTGGCACTGCCAGCATGCCTCGTCCCCTCCCTGCCCTGGGTCCAGATGTGTGACGCAGGATTTGGCCCCCAGCCCACCTGCCCAGGCAGCACCATCCTTCCCAGCAAAGCAGATGCCCTGAAGGACAGGGCTCACCACGGTTCTCTTGCTCCCCAGGTGCGTCCCAAGGCAGAGAAGTACGAGTGGGTGTTGATCAAGAAGCCAGAGCTGGCCAAAGCCGTGCCACGCTCCCGCCAGCGGTCACCTTCCCCTCTCCCCTGCTCCTCCCCAGATGGCAGCACCAGCTCAAACCATCTCACCGTGCCCGTGCCACAGAGGAAAGGCAGGCTCTCCCCCTTCCTGGCCATCAGGCACTTCCTTCTGCCTTCCAAAACAGCCTCCATGTTCATGTCTGGGTCACAGGAAGGGATCGTTATTGGTAATTACCCTGTGGTGGGCACCCACCCACCCACCCACCCACTGCTGCTTTGCCTGAAAAGGGCTTGGCTAAAACCTGAGCTGCTGGTAGAGTCAAAGACCTCCTGGTTTGGGATATGAACTTAAAGTCAGAGGAGATGAAGTCCCCTCCTCCTCTTCCTCAAATTAGCAGGAGTGCAAAAGCTGTGCCAGGGCAAGGATGCTCCTGAGGCACCCAGAGGGGCTCTGCCAGCTGAGGGGGCACCACAGCCCAAGGCTTGCAGCCCTCTCCTGGCTCTTTGCTCTGCTTTGTGCTGCATAGAGAGGAGGTGCAGGTGGGGATCACCCTGGGGAAGGGCCAGGCACAGAGCAGAGCACAGGGTGTGTGTCTGTGCCCAGCACTGCCAGGGTGGGCTCGGCAGTGAGTGAGGAAGGGCTGCAGCCCTGACAGCCTCCTCTGCCTCCCTTCCAGCCCTGGGGATCAGGGCATGCCTGGCTGCTGGGATACCAGGAGCTTTCCTTGTTATCCAGCTCACCAAGCAGTTTAATGATTCAGCTTGTGCTGCCAGGGCAACCTCTGGCACTGTCTGCCCTGTGCCAGCTGCCCTGCAGACACCTCCCCGGGAGCTGTGCCTCCAGGCTGGCATCCCGAGTGGCAGCTCAGAGCATTTCTGTGCTGTGGCCAAAGGGCAGAAAGCTCCTCCATCTGAGAGACCTCCTCAGATGGGCCGATGGCCCTGCTTGAGCAGCAGTGGGGGGCGAGCAGATCCTGACCACCTCTCTTGCTTTTGCAGGTGGGGGGGGAGGCCAAGCTCTGTCCCTCGATGCCAACCTGCTCTGGGGTCACACCGAGCACTGCGAGACCTTTGACAACCCTCCCCTCTGCCAGGAGAACTTCAAGGTGCAGCTCTTGGAAGTGTGGGGCTTTCAAAACACCAAAGTCCTGTAGGACACAGCCCCTGGCCACGCTGACCAAGGAGACACCCCAGCTGCTGGCCCAGCCCCACCACTGACACCTCCACTCACCATCCACCCCTCCACGGGCAGTGGGCATGGTGGTGTGAAGGGAGGGCAATAGGGTGCCAGGAACAGGACTTGGGGTGCTGCCTTCAGGGACAGTTGAGGTCCCCTCTCCAAGCTGCTCCACCCAGCCTGTCCCAGTTCAGAGTGTGGAGGGGAGCTGAGCCCCTCCGGTGTTTCTCACACTTTCTCCTGGACTTGTGGCTTGGGGCTGGGCAGCAAACCAGCACAGCAGAGCACAGGTACACTTGGTAGGAATTTTGATCACAGGCAAATCCCTGCATGGAAGCAGGTAGCTCAGCAGAAACACTGAGCCTCTGCTTCCCTGTGCTCCCAAGCCCAACCTACCCTTTAAGGCACACACAGAACTCTGGAGCCCCTGTGGGTGCCCAGGACTCCCCCAGGCTCACCCACTGATCACCACCCAGCACAGTGCAGGAGACTCTTCAGTCCGTGGCTGAAGCTGCTGATCAGTGATCACCAAACTCCAGCCTGGTGTTCCGACACCAGGAGCCAGGCAGCTCCCCCAGCTCTGCCTCCTCACCTGGGCGGTCAGCTCAGCATCCCCCACCAGGGACTGATGTGAGGCTACCAGCAGAGAAGACATTTGAGCCTTCACCCTGCTCTGACTGACAGATCTGCCATTTTAACACACAAAATGTGAACATGTCCGTGTAGCTCAGTCAGGCAAGGCAACCCTGGCAGCAGGGCTGTAGAGCAGAGAGATGCATGCAGGATGAGACCATCTCACACATCCAAAATCACTTTCCACTTGAGGTTTCATCTTTCATATATTGCACTTCTGGAGCTATTCAGAGCAGGACCCTTGATGCCAGCTGCCAGCAGTGGCAGGAGGATGAGGGTAGGAGCAGGCAATGGCAGCAAGACCTAGGAATTGGGGGTGGCCTTCAAAGGGTGCCCAGGTAAGAGGAGGAGGTGAGGGGAAGCCCTCCACATCCCTGGGTCTGACCTCCACCCACCAGAGCTCCAGTTACACAGAGTGACTCCCTCCCTTCAACAGAAAAGCTCTGCTAAGGTGTCCTCAGTATTTCTTTCCATATTTGTGTTCTGGACTTTCTGCCCAGCATTGGCCCCGGGACTCACTCCTGGAGCGTGGTTGTGTGGGACATCAGGGAGGGAGAGGATATCTGTGGGAGCTCAGCCTTGGCACACAGCCCCAGCGATGAGCCCCTTGTGCTGTGCTCCAGCTCATTACCTTTGGGAAGGAAACTTTTATTGAGATGTAAGAAATGAGGAGGGAAAGATCAGGAACACACGGGGCCATGGTGCTGAGGGGACACCCAGGAGCCATCCGGTCCACTCGCCACCTCCTTGTGCTCTCCGTGCCCAGAGGGAGAAATGCACAGCTAAGGACAGGGAAAGTTTGATGGAATTGTAGATTTTTTTATTGTTTTGTTTTTTTAACAACGCGGTATACCAGCACGGGAAGAGTTTAATTTCAAAATAAACCCAGCTCAAGTTCCACAAAATACTCTCTTGTACACAGTCCTGGGGTTCCTTCACCCCACTGCCTCCTTGGGAAGTCTGTGGCTTTCCTGCTCGGCTGTCCCGACACACGGGGAAACCCAAAGGCTTGTGCCACCCCTCTGCCCCCTGCCGCTCTTCTCCTCCAGAAGGAGCGGCTCCCGAGGGCCCCTGGGTCTCCGAGCCCCCATGCCCATCCCCGGGGATTTGCTCCTCACTGCCCGGGCCGGGACCCCCCCTCTTCCTCGTCCCGTTCCCCCTCAGCCCCGGCCGGGAGGTGACAGCCAGGGAACCGCGAGCGCCACCAATTCCCGCCTCGGGACAGCGCCCCCTACCGGCCGGGGCGCCAGCGGGTGCCGCTGCGCAGGCGCCGTTGCCGATGGCTCCGCGTTCCCCCAGCGAGGCGATGGCGGCGGGGGAGGGAGAGCTGGAGCTGCGGACAGCCATCGGCTTCAACGGTACTGCGGGGGGACAGCCCTGAGCTGGCGGGGGAGGCGAGGGGGAAGCGAGGGGAGCGGGTGTGGGGCAGCTGGGACGGGGAGGGGGGGAGGATTGGGGGCGGCTGAGGGGGCACAGGGCAGCGGGGGGGGCGACTGAGGGGATGTGGGGCAGTGAGGGGATGTGGGGCAGTGAGGGGATGTGGGGCAGCGAAGGGGTTATGGGGCAGTGATGGGATTGTGGGGCAGTGAGGGGGTTGTGGGGCAGTGAGGGGATGTGGGGCAGTGAGGGGATGTGGGACACTAGGGGGTTATGGGGCAGTGAGGGGGTTATGGGGCAGCAAGGGGATGTGGGGCAGTGAGGGGATGTTGGGCAGCAAGGGGATGTGGGACACTAGGAGGTTATGGGGCAGTGAGGGGATGTGGGGCACTGGGGGGGTTATGGAGCACTGAGGGGGAAGCTGAGGGGGTATGGGGCACCGTGGGGCACTCCTCTGGTCCATCATCCCTGTACCCCACAGGACAAATGCACAGTTAAGAACAGGAAGAGTTTGAATTGCAGGATTGTTTACTTTGTTCCTAACTCCCCAGTGTGCCAGCCAGCCAGCAGATTTTTCCCTCTCTTGCAGGGCACGTTCCTTGTGGCCTCATCTGCCACCCTGATGAGGAGCACATCCTGTATCCCTTGGGGTGTGCTGTGGTTCTTCAACACCTGAAGACCAAGAAGCAGTCTTTCTTATATGGCCACACAAACATGGTCAGCTGTGTTGCCCTGTCCAGGAATGGAGAGCTTCTGGCATCTGGACAGATCACTTACATGGGATTCCAGGTGGATAATGCTCTAATTTTAACTGTCTTATACTGACCAGAGAAATTTGGATTGGAGTTGGATTGCTGGTGGTGGGCACACCTTTTGTTGATTTATTCTCTTTTGTTGGCAAACAAATGCCTGCAAGTGGGAGGGTGCTGCAGAGAATGGAATTTGTGGCTAGTCCATTGCTGAATGTGCCTCTATGTTTCTGTAAAGCATTAAGCAGTCTCACTAGGATGGAGTTAAGTAGATTGAGGGATTTCTTCATTCCGGTCCTTTTTATCTCAAGTGTTGTAAGCATGTGGCAGCCTAAATCTTATTAGATATTAATTAATAAATAGTGTTATATTTAAAGTGAGACTTGAGTTCCTGAGCTGCTTAGGACTTTCAAAAGCTTGTGACAGGTACCTACCCACATTTTTTAGACCTCTGCAGCTCCTTAGAGTTTATTTTTTGCCTGTTTGAAAAGACACTGAGGCACTCGGAAGGAATCGAGTGGTAACGTTTCCAGTGTTTTAAAACCTAAGTCAAATACTCAGGGTTTCAGGATAAATTCTGATTCAGAAGTCAAGCAGAGGTCCTCAACCATTATGCTGGAGTGGTGCTTCTTGCAGCACATCCTGTGAAACATGTTCATGCCAGTGGAGCCCTGTGTGGAAGCAGACCTGAAGCTGGCTGCTTCCAACAACTCCCCTGCCAGAGCAGGTTTTTATATCTAATAAAAAAAACAAACCTGCCTGTCATTCCTGGTGCTCTGGCTTTGACCCCCTTCTGCTTTGTACCTCAGGCAGACATCATCCTCTGGGATTTCCAGAAAAGGGAGTTGCTTGCCCGGCTGTCCCGCCATAAGGGCAAGGTGGAAGGACTTGCCTTTTCCCCCAACAACATTTTCCTGGTGTCTCTGGGAGGCCAGGATGACGGCAGGTAATGGTCTGGCTGTGTGGCTCAAGAGCTGTGACAAGTTGTGGGGCCCTTGGGGAGCACTCACTCCTCCTGCTTCTGGCAGTCTGGCTCTCTCCTCTGGTGCTGTCTCCTCCAGCTCTGTCCATGGGGCAGCCGGGTGGGCACTGTGGGCAGAGCACAGGGAAAGGTGAAGGGAGCAGCTGACTGGGAACACTCCGGAGCCGGCACCGTTTTCTGGCTTCGTGCACTCTTCTGAAGAAGCTTCAATTCTGCTGCTGGCTTGCTTTGACATCCAGTAAAACAAGAGTGGAGTAAAAAGTTACTTTAAATCAACTTTGACAAGTGGCCT
Organism: Heliangelus exortis; assembly: GCF_036169615.1. Lineage (NCBI taxonomy): Eukaryota > Metazoa > Chordata > Aves > Apodiformes > Trochilidae > Heliangelus > Heliangelus exortis. The sequence goes on from NC_092441.1 coordinate 9,793,438, forward strand.
AAGGTAGGATTTGAGCCTTGCTCAGCAGGTGGACTCACCCTGCTGCACACACCCTTGCTTCCAGAGCAGGGGGCGTAAGCTGCAGCGACACCAACGGCTCTTCCAGGGTGAAACCTCTGGGTAGTTACTTCCCTGGTGTTTCCCGGTGGGAGCAGACTGCAGGAAAAGAGGTTTTGTCTTGGATGCCAATAACCTGTGTTGTGGGGGTGTCAGACAGCAGGTGCATGTGAAGCCCTTCCCTCTCCTGCAGCGTCATCGTCTGGGACGTGGCCAAGCGAGCAGCCGTCTGCGGGAGCCCCGCCTCGGCACGCAGCGCGGGCAACGCCACCGTGGTGGTGTGCCCCAGCTCCAGTGACCACAGCTTCATCACTTCTGGGAAGTAAGGTTTTATTTCAATGAGAGAAAGGAGGGAAAGAACCCGTGCCCCTGTTTCCTTTTATAAAGAGTCCTTTCTTAAATTTATTTCTTAAATACAAGGAAACCTCTGCAGCCGGACGCCCGCGGTTTCTTCTTTTTGGCCCGCAAATACCCATCAGCTTGTCCCTTTAAGGCACTTCTGCTTGTTCTACACATAACAATGTTTTCAAAGTAGCACACAGGGACCTGCATGAGTCACTTCTGTTCCTGGTAGCCAGATTTTATACTCAGCATTCCCCGTGCAGCGTTTAAATATTTAGTTGCCAGTGTTTATACAAGAAAAGCAGCCAATGAGTGGCTCTGAACAATGGTTAATTAATGCAGAAACAATGATATCTTCCAGGTCATTGGATCATCTCTTCTCCTCAACAGATGTGATGCACAATTGATCACTGGATTGTAACAAAAGTTGGAACAAAAAGTCACATTTCACAGGGATTTGAGGCAGCCCCTGTGTATCTAGCCTGACATTTAAACTTGCTGAGGACCTGTGCCTCCCTTAAAATCATGGGAGGCTTTGGGTGCTCTTGGCTGCAGTTGCACTTAGGAGTGTTGGCCTTTGCAGTTTTAACACTTCATGAAATGGAAGGGCTGCTGTGGGTAAAGATTTTAGATTGGCTCCCATGTTGTCAGTAAATTGTCCCAGAAAATAATAGAAAGTGTCCCATAGTATTTATTTCCTATTCAAGAAAGTAAGATTTTCACAGTGCATGTCTCTTTGAGATGTGGAGGGTCAAAGCTGTGACCTACTCATCCTTCATCCTCGTGGTTTTTTGCTAAACCTCTAAAATTTTAGATGTACCTGGCAAAATTTACCAGAGGACACAGCAGAAAAGACAGAGATTTACTTCTGGCCTCTGATACTGTTCTTTTCCTCCTTATTAAAATTTCAGAACCAGGTAGCCTTACAAAGGCTTTTCAGTTCATCTAGTAGTGAAAGAAGCTGTTCTGTTCTGTTCCTGCCTCCATGGATTTGATCCCACTGTTTTTTCTTCCAGTGGAACTTGTCGAACGTGGGAACTGGATGTGACAAACAGGAAGATCTGGCCAACTGAGTGCAAGATAGTGAACCTGAAGAGAGTGGCCATGTGTATTAAGGTGAGTTTCAGCCAAAATGACCTGGCTGAAGTAAGAAACCTCTGCAGACTGGAGAAGAACCACAAGCTGGAAATGCCAATGACAACTGGGTAGTGGCAGTGAAGTTACTCAGTGCTGGCTCCTGGCAGATGCTCTCCCACACTTTCTTTTTTCCAGGGAAGAGTGTTTTGAAGGTGTCTGAAGAGAAGCAGCATATATTTTAATCACAGGCTGTAGCACACAGGGAAATCCCACTTTTTCTTCAAAATACTATCTGGGTTTGGTTAGAAAATGTCTCACTTTCAGCAGTGTTATGGATCTTGGGGAGGGACAGGACAAAAACACTGGCTGGATCCCATCAGATTAAATCTTGGCAGTACACTGAAACAGAGCTTTGCAGCCCAGTGCTAGGTGTGGGACCAGTCTCTCACTGTCCAGACCATCATCTTTTTGTTGTGCTTTCCTGTAGGTGGCAGATGATGATAGGCATTTTTATTTTGGCACATCAAGTGGTGACATCTTGAAAGTAAATACAAACAACAAGCTGATGATTGACTGTGAGCCTCAGAAGAATAAGTTCAGCTTGGTGAGTAGCAGCTCTGTGACTTGGATTTTTTATCTTTATCATCCTCTTTGTTAGTAACTGAAAGTAGGGCAACCTCCAGGAGCACCATGATAAAGTTGATTCACAGAATAACCTTTTTTATTTGCTAATAGTTCTTTGTGTCTCAGCCTTGATCCTGAAGTCTGAGGTGTTAGCTTGGCTTTGTTGAGTTTCATTTGGCTCAGAATTTAGGTCTTTCCTGAACCTCACGGGTCACCCCACTGTCTATTGTACTAAATCTGCTAAAAGTCATGAGAAGTTAAAAATAAGCATTAAGATAAAGTCATTCCAAAGAAGCAGCTCTTGGTTGAGAGCAAACAGAAGACTAACAAGAACTGTAAGATGAATTGAGTGGCCAACCCCCAAAGAAAAGTCTCCTCTGGACTTGTTTCTCTCAGCTTCCTGAGCTTTGTACCAACATGCACACACAGCCCAGAGATGTGCCCATTCAACGTGGTGTTTCTTGTGTTACAAATGCAGGCCCCTATCTCTGGGGTACCTTGCAGCCACTGAATTCTTTGAAATGTGTTTCAGTGCTGATCTGTTCCAGAAGATTGCAGAAGTAATTACTCCTTTTTCCCACTTGCATTGTAGCAGTGTGTGTAGTTGAATTCTGTGTACACAGTCAGTGACAAGGCTGTAGGTATTTGGGTTTCCTGATGGAGACAGGAGGTTTGCTGAAGGTGTGTTGGGTCTCTGGTGGGTTTCCCTGTTCTGTGAAGTCTCCCAGCAGTCATCCTGCAGGGTGTTACATGCACACAGGACCATTCCTGCCTGATCTCTGCTGGCACTTACACACAGTGACTGAATATCACCTCCTCTCCTCAGTGCTTGCATGCTTTGAGTCCTCCTACATCCAGCAGTGTGTGTGCTTTGTAGAGAGAACCTGGCTGAGGCCCCAACAAGGTCCTGAACACCTTTGCCTGCAGGGATGTAGGAGAGGTGCCAGATGCCTCAGGAACAGAACCTGAGACCAGCACTAACAAAGCCATCAAGCAGGGTCATTAGCAGGATGCTGTGCAGTCCAGGGAGTGAAAGAGGGACTGGGATCTCTCCCAGAAAAGCAGATGCTCCAAGCCAGGCCAGAGCCCAGGCTGCTCTGTGAGGTGTTTTACCATAAGGCAGAGATGCAGGAACTGCAGCTAGTGGCAGAGACCTTTGGAGCATGGTGAGCTGCAGCTGGTGTTGCTTCTCTCAGTGGAAAGCTGAAGAAAACCAGGACCTTTGACTATGCAAGAGAGTGACAAGATGCTAGGGAGGAGATCCAGATCTCATCACAGCTGCCTCCCAGCCTGGTGGGTGGGATTTGAGCTGGTAGGCATAAATCTGACTGAAACTTGGTTTATTAATCTATTGTTATCTAATGGCAGCTACTTAACATCTACCAGTGGTCAGGTGAGGAGAAGGGAGAAAAGGAGATATTCCCTTGGGTGGGAATAACAGGTTGTCCCTCCAGTCTCCTCCTTTTCCCTGATGCTTAAAACAGATTTCACAGACAGGCCTTTCAGTCAGACACATTCTCAACCCTATCACCCCTTCTCCTCTCACTCTGCTTCCTCTTTGCTCTTTTCCCTCACTTCTACCCAAGCAGTTTCCAAACGCCTGAAATGTGGAATTCACCAGGGCACACCCTGTGTTGTTGCAGTCAGTGAGGGGGTGCTGGTCCATTTTTATCTCCAGCTACTGTCAGATCTACTTTCATACTCTCCAGTTCTCCTTTCCTAGCTGTGTGTTGTGATTCCCTTTCCACCCACCCATTGCACAGCTCTGCATACAAATAATACCTTGTCACCAGACTGTCAACAAGTCCTTGCTGAGCACACAGAGGACTTCATGTTTTATGGCAGAAATTTCCAGTTGTAGCACAACCATCAATGCCAGGAGAGGTGTTTTGCAGATGTGGGTTTTTTTGTTTTTTTTTTTTGAGTCAAACCCACAGCATTTTATCAAAACAAAAGTATTTACATCCTTGTTTCTACACAGTTTGGTGCATCAGATTGCTAACCCCAGGAGAAGTGTTGATTTTCATCTCTCCACCCCCACAGAGCTGTTTGGATTTCACAAGACATCTTTTGTACCTTTCTTGAAAATGTGCCATGTGTTAGTACCTGTAACAAAACCTCTCCTCTCCCTGCCACACAGAGTGAGCAATGACCACCCCAAAACATGGCTTTTGTGCCACTTTCTGCCTCTTCCAACCAGGCATTTCCCTACTCCTTTGCTAGGAGGTTGGCTGTACAGCTTCCAGTGGTTGAATTGTCCCAGAGCCCCTCCCTGTAGAACCATTTTCATAATTCCATTTCAGTTCTATCTGAAAAGTTGGATATTGTGGACAAACATGAGCCTGCACCTTAGGAAACCTTGTTCACCCAGGAGTCAGCCAGTGCCATACCATGAAACTCTGGCCCTGGCATCCAACCACAGCCTCCCCACAACTTGCTGATCTTTAAAGGAAGAGTTTAGATACTGCTTGGGGTAGGAGAAGATGTTTATTGAAAATAAGCTTGGTCAACTTTTAGGGAACTTTGTTACATGTTAGGGAATGTGTTTGTTATCTAGACAGGATCTGAAGATTTCTTTGTTTGTGTTCTGAAGAGGAGTGGCAGAATACTCCACTGGTACCATGAAGCAACTCGTTTTCCCTCTACGTGGAATTAAGTGGAAGTGAATTTCTGTAATGTCCATAAATGCTGGAATAAACATCAACATTCATTCTTATCCCTGCCAGAGGGGTGATGGGGCACCCGTTCAGATGCAGAGTGGGATGTATGCTTGCAAACATTTTCAGAAATAGTTGGAGTGATTTGCATTGTGAAAAAGAACAAAAATACTTCAGGGAGGTGCATTGGAAGAGGTCATGGGGTGCTCAAGAGCTTTGCAAGAAGAGCAGAATGGGACAAAGAGCAGGTATCCCTGCAGGGAAGGGAATGGGCAGGCTGGATTTTTGCTGGTATTTTTATTTACAGTCATACTTCAAAGCAATGTTTTCTTTTTGTAAGAAGTAAATAATGAATGGTGATATTTTTAGCCTCCCACACTAGACTCTACATTTCATCTACAAGAGGTCTGGCAGCCTATAAAATAGTGTTCATCTTGTTGTTAATGTGAACTGCTTGACTCTGAATAACAAGTGCAGCTTAAAAAGCTCTCTGTTTACTCATGGTGCTTCAAAGAACAGGCTGGAAAGAAAGAAGCACAATTGTCAAGTTAAGGTTGAAGTAAAACTTGGGTGATTTTGAGACATTGGCAATCAGTCTTAGCCACTTCAGGTTTCTTTTTGCTGTCTTAATAACACCCACTTCCCTCTCAAATTGAGGAGCAGAAGAGAATAAAACCTCAGAAAGAATCAAAGCAGTCTTGGCAATGCTGCAAACCCCCTAATTTATTAGCAAGTGGCAGGGAGCTGTAATCAGATGAACTGTGTAGTCATAGGTGTGATTTCTGATGCCACCACTTGCCATAATGCTAAACCCAAAGGGCATTTGAGGTGGAAGCCCTTTACAGGAAAAAAACTGCAGAACAGCAGATAAAAAGGCAGTTGATGGGCCTCTGATAACAGGGGACTTGCAAAATGCTGCCAACACACCTCATAGGAAAATTTTAAAAACACTGTTCAGAAACAGTTCTGCTTGTGGATCATATTTCTAATTAAAAAGAATCCCTTTGTTCTCCTGCTTTTGCTGAGAATATTTGCATGAAACTTGGCCTCCTGCCTGGCAGTGTTGTGATAGCACAGCAGCACGGCCTCTCTGGAGGTTGTGTTACTCACTGTGATCAGTCCTGATATTACAGGAGACTGGATATGCTACTGCTGGGGACAGACTAATGAAGAGATACAGTGCAATTAAATTACAGATCAGGATGGTTTTTTTCCATCTTTTTACCTTCACTCCACATTTATTTGATCCTGAAGTTAAATAGTGCTTCAGCTGCTGCATGGGTGGATGCAAAGCTGCTTGGAGTGCCAGCACTGAATAATCCCACTTATATATATGGTGATGTATTTTTTTTTTTCTTCAGAAAGTATCAACAAGACTTTAAAAACAATCATTTGCTTCTATTTGTTTGGATAATTGAGCCAAAGTTATTTTTCTACATTCATCCTACCTTGTCTGTGGCATTTGCAGTATCTTCTCCAGGCCTCAGTAGCTCAAACGTCCATTTTGTTTTCTCTTTTTTCTTCACTTCCTCTCTCACCTTCCTTACATATTCAGTCAACACTTTATGGCTTTCATTATTTTAAATACTTTGTAAGTGTTTAACATGAAAATTTCCTGGGGCTAGACCAGAGTAATGCTTGAAAAGCCAAACTGGGTGGTACTTCTAAAATGTCAAACTTTATCCTAAGGTGCTGACACCTGTATTTGTTCAAAAACCACAAGGCAAGCGCATGACAGTCATTTCTTCCTAAAGAATAAATTCAGCATTACTCTCATTTGCTTCTTGCTTATTATTCTTTTTGCATTCACTTCTTCAGGCTTTCACAATACTAGATGCTAGAGGTGTTTTCTTGTTCCCAGAAAAAACACCACCAATGGCTCTCTGAGCTTGGGCTTCAGGAAAAAAAGATGGTAACGTGCAGCTGTTGGTGCTGTCACAACATTTGGCAGTACTGCTTGTTAACATACAGAGTGGAGAAATTTTGTGGCATTGGGGTTTTTTTCTTTGGTTTTGTTTGGTTTTCTTACTGTAGCCTGGTACTTAATCCAGGGAAAACCATTTCTCCTTTTCCTAAGGGCTGACCTCCTACCAATCTACTCATCTTAGTAAAAAGCAGAACCCCATATGGGTGAGGGGCTGACTAATTTTCAAAGCTTTTCTGTGACAAATATGTTTTATTACTCATAGGTGTGAGTTGGGTTTCCATCTTGCAGACAGGAAGAGGAGCCTGGGACACAGAGGTTCTGTCCTAAAAGCAGCTGTAGGATGGGACACTTAGGCTGAGCCTGCCCCTCTTGTTGTTTTCATGCCTGATAAATGAAGAACCAGTGGAAGGCACAGGGGGGGTTGGATTGTGTGTGTTGCTGGGATGAAGGTTAACACATGGTCCTGGCTGCTCTGAAGGATTAGTGGTGGGGCTGTTTACTGGCTCCTTGCTGCAGCAGTTCATACCCACCTCTAATTATTGAGGCTTTTCTGCCTCCTCCCTCTGGACAGCCACTCATTACTCAGCCCAGTCAGCACACCCAGAAAGCCACGTTTGAGGGGCACAAGTGCTGTCGTTTGGAGCCTGGCAGAGCCTCTGGTGTGCTGTTCAGCATGGCTGCAGCAACCGAGCCTCTGCTTCCAGCCAATTGTGTTGTTTTAATCCTGTTTTCTCCTAGGGAGTCACAGCTTTGCTCTTGCTGAAGACAGGAGAGTTTGTAGTCGGCTCCGGAGGAGGGACTGTAGCTCTCTGTACAGGCGCAAACTGCAGAGCCGTGAAGTGAGTTTGTAGGTGGGGAGGATCAGAAGTGCAGAGGTGACACTTCCCCTCCAGGGGTCACTCTAGAAGAACCCGTCGTTTGTACACAGAGACATAATCCGAATCAGCCTCAGGCTTTCAGTCCTGCAGTGTGGTTCCAGTGTAATGCAGCTGAAGCAGGCTGAAATTCACCACGTGTTTGCAGAGAAGTGAACTGCCCCACTCATCCTTCATTTAAATGGACATTGTTTCCTTTTAGGCTTTGGGATTCAAATCCTAAATGGAAGCCAAGTGAAACAGGTCTGTTGAAGTCAGTAAAATTATGCTTGTTGACACCAGCTGAGAAAGAGGAGTGTTCTCTATCTAGAAAGGGGTTTGTAAATGGGGTTGTAAAGTAGGGCTCTGCTAATTTTATAGGTGCTGGAGTACATGCAAGGCTTCTTCCCAGATGCAAAATAAAAAGCTGAATTGCCCCACTCATCCTTCATTTAAATGGACATTGTTTCCTTTTAGGCTTTGGGATTCAAATCCTAAGTGGAAGCCAAGTGAAACAGGTCTGTTGAAGTCAGTAAAATTATGCTTGTTGACACCAGCTGAGAAAAAGGAGTGTTCTCCATCTAGAAAAGGGTTTGTAAATGGGGTTGTAAAGGAGGGCTCTGGTAATTTTATAGGAGTACATGCAAGGCTTCTTCCCAGATACAAAATAAAAAGCTGCAGGTGTCATTTCCCTGTGTGTGATCTGAGAACTGGGCTCACAGCTCTTCACTGTATGTTGTGTGAGTGGTCAGCTTCAGCATCCAGCTCTGCAAGCTTAGCTTTGTTCAACTGAAGCTATTTGCAGAAGATCTAAACTGTCTGGAAATAGTCTTGAATATGGGATATTTAAGTGCTCTTGAGTAAGATTATCAAGAAAGATGCTGTTACATGAGGCTCTGGTCCAGAAAACAAAGTCTCCAGAGCACTGCCTTTGCAAGCCCTGGCAGGTGGGACAGGCAGGAGTATCTGAACTATGAACCTGTGACTGGGGATGAAATGTTAGTCCTGACCACGCTGGGGTCACAGCCTCATACAGAGCCTTTTGGGGAAAACAGGGAAAATCAAGGCTCTGGAAAGTCAGGGGAAAAGGGAAGCTGGAATATAAGTACTTCGAGGTCAATGTCAGGCCAAATGTCTGCTTTCTCTTAACAGGAAAATTGAAGTTCATGGTGCTGTCACTTCCCTGACATGTAGAGATCAGGGTCACCAAATCTTTGTAGGGACAAATGAGTGCCAGATTTATTGCATTCAGTACCCTGAGTTTAAGGAGGAGCTGGTTGCTGTGGCTCACAGCGAAGCCATCCACGACATCGTTTTCCCCTTGTGAGTATAACTGGCTGGGATGCTCTTGGCAGGCAAAGAACTTGGAGTAAGCTGCAAGTAAGGTCAGGATGCTTGTGTAAAAACCTTTTAACCAGCACCTAGGAACATCCTTACAGGATGATTTCTGCTGTAACCTCCCAGTGAAGTGCAGGGGGGGCAGTGAGCAGCTGCCTGGAGGCAGAAAGCCTTAGGGTGAGGACTGGAGAAATCCTCACTCTGCAGGAAGAATTCTAAAGGAAAACACTAGAATTGTTTGTGTTTGGTTAATGGCAGTGATGGAGCCTCCCCATTTTCTCCTGGGACTGATGCTAGGAGACTCAGGTCTCTTAATCTGCCAGCAGTGGGAACCCTGGAAGCCTGCTTTTGTATTCCCTGTGGCAGCTGGAGCTCGTAGAGGTGTCTGCTTTTCTACCCACCAGTCACATCAGCTGAAACCTGACTAACAGAGCTGCTCAAAGAGGCTTTTTGGGTCTCTCAGGCTCATTTAGGATTTCACATTTGACAATGTGGCATGTTATATTAAATTCTAGGCTTGTGATGAGAGATGCTGATGTGTCTTCTGCCTGCTTTTGTCTGTGAGCAGACAGCAAACCTTCCCTCTTCCCTGTGTAGTAGGATCGTGACTCCTCATTTTTGTAAAAACCCACAATGGATCAGTTGTTTCCCCTCCAAACAGACAATGGGAGTTTGATCCCAATGGAAGGTTTTATTTTTGATTTGTTACTGCATCACTTCTTGACACTGCACAAAGGATCAAATCTTATCATGGCACAGTGAAGTGCACAGTGCAAGAAGCCTTCCTCCCTTCTTGACACCAGCCTGAAAAATCCACATTCCTCTAATTTAATGAGAAAGTCATTTGGAGCTTTAGGATAATCTGATGCTAATGCACCTGCCTGACACATCTGCATCAGGGCTGTTTGGATGAGCTGGGCTTAGTGATGATTGTAAGGACTACAGGGCTACATCTTTGCATGAATGTTTACAACCTTTATTTTGTTAACTGCTCCTGAACAAAGCAAATCAATGGCTGGGAATGCAGGCCTCGTTTCCCTGCTCTGCCTTATTTCAGAATACTTCAGTTTCTGATGTTATCCTGCTTTATAAAGCACGTGCACAAGCTGGGCTTGCAAGGGGCTGCATTTTCCTTGTGCCAGTTTTCTCTGTCCAACTTCATCTTCCCAGGCGTTGATGGTGATGCTGAACAAAAGCTTGTGGAACCTTTCTAGATTTCACTGCCTCTCATATCCCCAGGATGTATGGTTCAGAGCCTCTTTCAAAGCATTCAGGCCCATAGCTTTTGAAATGCTTCAGGTCTTTTTTTTTTAATTCAAACATGTATAGCAAGTATATTGCAAACAGGCTTTTGCCATCGTTTCTATTGCCTTCAGCAAATCTGAATAGGAATCATCCAGTAAGTGAGATAAGAAATGACATCTTTACAATATGAGGCTGCTCTTAGTCCCTGATGTTGGGTCTGGGCAGTCAGCACCTCTACACCCACTTTTGTGTCTGTGCAGCACGTGAAGTTGTTTAGAGGTTGAATATGGGAAATAAATGCCACAGCTTCCAAAAAGTAGAAAAAAAAAGTAGAAAAGTAGAAAAAAAAAAAAAAAAAGTCTTTTAGTTTCACTTTGTACATTCCTGAAAATGAATCTCTGAGTAGAAAGTAGGCCAGGAGAATTTTATGTGAGAAAAGGGGATCCTATGAAAAAGGCTTTTGTCTTAACCTTGGTGATCCCTGTTGGGAGGATTACAGTGGCATGTTAGAAATAGCTGAGCTTTGATGTAGCAGCTGACAAAAGAAGTGCAGTTTTCTGTATACCCCTCCTCATTACCTCTCCTCTGCATTTCCAGTGGAGCCTCTGACTTGTTTGTTACCTGCTCCAAAAATGACATCAGGGTGTGGCACACCCCGGAGAGCAAGGAGCTGGTGCGCATCGTCCAGAGCAACCTGACCTGCCATGCCCTGGAGGTGACAAGGGATGGTGACAGCATCATCTCAGGTAACAGCCTCCCCACACCCGTGGCTGGGACCAGTCTCACCCAATTTAATCAGCATCAGGATGTCAGAATGAAGAGGGGACACCGTTGGGTCGGTACTGGGACCGGTGTTGTTCAATATCTTCATCAACGACTTGGATGAGGGTATAGAATGTACCCTCAGCAAGTTTGCTGATGACACTAAGCTGGGAGGAGTGGCTGACACACCAGAAGGCTGTGCTGCCATTCAGAGAGACTTAGACAGGCTGGAGAGTTGGGCAGGGAGAAACATGATGAAATTCAACAAGGGGAAGCGTAGAGTTTTGCATTTGGGGAAGAACAACACGATGTCCCAGTATAGGTTGGGGGCTGAGCTGCTGGAGAGCAGTGGAGGTGAAAGAGACCTGAGGGTCCTGGTAGACAAGAAGATGCCCATGAGCCAGCAATGTGCCCTTGTGGCCAAGAAGGCCAATGGCATCCTGGGGTGCATTAGAAAGGGGGTGGTTAGTAGGTCAAGAGAGGTTCTCCTCCCCCTCTATTCTGCATTGGTGAGGCCACACCTGGAGTATTGTGTCCAGTTCTGGGCCCCTCAGTTCAAGAAGGACAGGGAAGTGCTTGAAAGAGTCCAGTGCAGAGCTACTGAGATGATTAAGGGAGTGGAACATCTCCCTTATGAGGAAAGGCTGAGGGAGCTGGGTCTCTTTAGTTTGGAGAAAAGGAGACTGAGGGGTGACCTCATCAATGTTTTCAAATATGTAAGGGGTGAGTGTCAGGGAGATGGAGTTAGGCTTTTCTCAGTGGTGACCAGTGATAGGACAAGGGGTAATGGGTGTAAATTGGAGCATAGGAGGTTCAAGTTGAATATCAGAAAAATTTTTTTTACTGTAAGGGTGACAGAGCCCTGGAACAGGCTGCCCAGGGGGGTTGTGGAGTCTCCTTCACTGGAGACATTCAAAACCCACCTGGACACGTTCCTAGGGGATGTACTCTAGGGGGCCCTGCTCTGGCAGGGGGGTTGGACTAGATGATCTTTCGAGGTCCCTTCCAACCCCTAGGATTCTATGATTCTAGGATTCTATGATACCGGTACCCCCAGAGGCTGGGGGTGGCTGTGACCTCTTGGGTGTTGCTGTTTTGGGGAGGTTGGGCTCCCACAGCCAAGCCAGAAGCTCATCTGCTTCCCAAGCAGCAGCTCAGCAGCACTCACTCCTTCCCCCAGCACAACCTTACCCCTCCTGCCACATCCCACACAACTCCAGGAGCTGCACACACACACTCCAGGGTCCCCGGATTCTATGATTCTATGATTGGGCACGGGGTCCAGTTCAGTTCAGTGCTTGGCCCAAAGGGCTCTCTGCTTGCAGCAGGGTCAGTGAACTCTGCTCACTGTCCCCGTGCTGTGGTGATGGTGTAGGTGGGAGGTGAGGTTTTTGGAGGTTTTGCTTTAGATGTGAATCCCACCCAGCACTTCAGGGTGCTGTTCAGCCTCATTCAGCCTCATTCAAAAGACCCAATTCTAAAATCCTTGTTGTATGGCACAGCTGAACCTGGGGTGGGTTTGGAGCATTGAGCTGCTGCCCATGTGCAAAGTGCTTGCACAGAACAGCTGCAGTCCCAGAACTGTGTCCTAGAACAGTGATGTAGTTCCCACACTGGTACCAAAGCAATTTGTCCATGGCCAGAATCAGAAAGTATTTAAAATGTTAATACTTTATTTGGGACTGTAGCCCTGCAGGCTCATCTGCAGTGCAGCAGTTTCACCTGGACACTGGTGATCCAGCAGGATGAGCTTTATAAAGGAACTTCTGAAAAACCAGGTCCATTTGGAAAGGAAAGAGAGACAATAACCTGAGGAAAGTGTGGATAATCTGTGTGTTTGGATTCCCCAGGCTGGAGTGATGGGAAGATCCGTGCCTTCACCCCCAGGGCTGGGAAGCTGCTGTATGAGATCCAGGATGCCCACAGCATGGGGGTCACAGCCATTGCTGCCACCAGTGACTGCAGACACATCGTGAGTGGAGGAGGGGAAGGACAGGTAATGGGGGCTTAAAAACCTGGAGCAGCTTTCTGCTCTCCTCACAGGGGGCCTGTGGGTTGTCTGGAAGTGCTCAGACAGCAAGCTGTGCTCTGCTTTCACTGGAGCAAAGGACTGAGTTTGAAAATATTAGCTCTTGATATATGCAAAGCTTTTGCTCTCAGAGGGCAGAATGTAAAACAATGCCCTGATTTCTTCTGACTTGGGAACCCTTCTGATGCAAGAAATGATCTTAGTCCTTCTTCTTCATTTGTCTCTCCCCTATATTTGATTTATCTGCATTAGTCATAGTTTGCAAGCCTCTGAGGTAACAGCTCTAGCAGAGATTCTTCTTTCTTTCAGCATTGCTTTGGAAGGCCTAATCCTGTCCAAATTGATGTGTGTGAATTCATTTAATAACACAAAGTTCATTTGGCATCATTAAGAGTGTCTGTGAGGTAATTACCTAATAATCTGGGATGGTACTGTCTGGTTTAGGTGATGGTGTTAATAAAACACTGTAATAACTCAGTTTCTAATGCAATTATGGAAACATTTCAATACAAATAACAATAAAAATCAGAAAATATGTTGTAGGCATCATACCTGTGCACATCAACATGCTATTTCTGGCAAAACAAAGCAACCACCATGTATTTGGCTACTCTGTGCCTTTCCTATAGATGTGGCCCCTTTCAATCTGTAAAAGTGACACTCAGTCCCACTGTTTAAACAATTTAAACACAGAGGGGTTTATTTATATTTAAAAGAATCAGGCTTGGAAGGCTCACATTCAGTTTCTTGCCTTGCTGTGGGCTGCTTCTCTGCAACCTGGCAGCATTCTGAACCAGATGTTGAGAATTCCTGACTCACATGTCATTCACATCCACATGTGAATTCCTGACTGATTTTTAACTATTCTGTGCTTTTTTTTTGTATCCCCTGATCTCAAGTGCTGAGGGTGTCGTGCTGGGGATTGCAGGGGAAGTCTTGAAAAAAGTGAGGAGTTGAATTTAGGTCTTCCAAACCTCAGGCTAATGTCTTAATCATGGAACCATCTTCCTGAGCCATTCTGCACCTCAGCTCTCCTGGTGAGAGGTGATGGCAGCACTGCCTTGTCTCACTGCATAAAGACATCAGGGATGATGAGCCACTTCAACCCTTCCCTAATAAAAGAACAGTTAAGTACCTTGGATAATTAATGCTGGAGGATGCAGGAGATGGGGAGGACACAGATTCTGTATCAACACTCACAGAATGGCACAGGTTCTGGGTTGTTCAGCTGAGCAGGAAAAAGCAGCTGAAGCAGGATTAAAGCTAAAGGTTGGTTAAGTAGAAATGGGCACTGCAGGGGAGGACTTGCAGGGCTTATTCAGAGCACCCAAAAAGGTGTTCTGAAATGCTCACATGCCACATCAGTCATCTGAAAGCTGTGACTTTTCAGGGGTGCTTAAAGGCTGGGGTTGCTCTGATCATTCTGTAAGTGGGCACTGGACATCCAGGTCCCATAGGGAACTCAGCATCAGACTTGAAAACTTGGGAGGTCAGCTCTCCTTGCTTGTGATGTCTCTGTCTAGATTTCAAAAGTTCCCTAGGATTTGACCTTAGCAGAAAGTAAAAGGGAAAAATATCATGGAGTTTGGCACTAGTGGGACAGCAGATGCAGGGTGTCAAGGATCAAGCCTTGAAAGTAGAAAAGATTTTTGCAAAGTAGAAAGATTTTTGCTGTTCCCACCACTGGGAAAAGAGGTGCATTCAGGCACATATTTCACATCAAAGATTGCAAGGGCAGGTTTGTATTTACTCACTGGCATTATGTGTAGCACAGAGAGCAAGTAGCTTTTTTGTATTCCATTGCAGAAACCTCACTTTTTGATCTTGAAAGCACCGGTGAAAATCTATCCTGGACCAGGTGCTTTTTCCTGATCAAGAGATGTGTAAACTAAAGCACAGGGTGGTGGGCACTTGGCAGAACCAAGGTTTGGGGTTCATGGTCCTGAATTCCTAAACCAAATGGATCAGAGTGCCAGGAGCTCAGCTCAGCTTTACAAGTCAGCTGCAGGAGCAGAGTCAGGGTGCTGAGATTCAGCCTCTGTGTGTGTCACTCAGCCTCTGTACGTGTCACAGGAGAAACACAGAGCTCAGGGAAGCTGCAGGCATCCTCCTGGGCTTGGCCAGGCCCAGGGGGTACAAAAGGAGGTGTTTGTTGCTGCTTTCCAGGTGAGGATCTGGGACGTTGCTGACAAGATGCGCAGACTGGTGGAAATCCTGAAGGAGCACACTGCTGCTGTGTCTTGTATTAAGATTAAGAAGAACGACCAGGAGTGTGTCACAGCCAGCCTTGATGGGACGTGTGCCATCTGGGATATTGTGTAAGGAGACAGATAAGAATTGCCAAGCACTGAAAATCCTAGTCAGGTCTCTCTTGGGTCACTGGGCCCTGTTTGTGTCACCACATGATGAGGAGGAGGGGAAAAAGAGCATCAGGAAATAAATAGAACGAGCAGCCAAGTCAGGAAATGCAGAGCATCCAGTGTTAAAGACTTCTCAGAGAAGTTGTGACAAACATTTGTCTCAGGTTCTTTTATTGAGCTCTGCTTGGCCAAGGGGATGGAGCAGGTGAGTTCCCAACTTGCCCCCTAGCTCTGTTTTCTAGCACTGGATTGCTCGTGTCAAGGTGTTGCAGATCTGCAAACTCTCTGCATTGTGGTACAGCTGAGGAAACATTTGCATAGTGAATAGCACCTAGAAAGCAGTCTGGATTTAAATATTAGATTTTATATGGGAGCAGATCAGAAGTCTTACAAGGCAGCTGTGATGGGGAGCAAAACTGATGACCTTAATAGGCTTTGTGAAACCTTCAACTCAGACCAATACCTGAAAATAATCCAAGTGGAGAGATCTGATGTTTAGCACAGGCAGAGAGAGTTCAGGCAATCAAGGTTCATTTTTTTGACCCTATTGCTCTGTCCTGTTTTGGGGTGTTTTGCAGGCGTTATGTAAGAAAACAGGTGTTTCAAGTCAAAACATCATTCAAATGTGTGTGTTACTATCCTGAGGAGTACCAGATAATCACTGGTGGGACTGACAGAAAGGTGAGCAAAACTTTAGGGATTCTCTTCCCACTGCTTCCAAAACACAAACTCTGGCATTTGTCCTGTGATGGGACTCCTGTACCTCTGCCAAAGGCTGTGTTTTCAGGACAGTGCTGGAACCTGAGTGCTCCTCATGCCCAACTGAGCTCTTCTCTGCTCTCCAGGTGGGATTCTGGGAAGTGGTGGATGGCTCTGCAGTCCGAGATGTGGAAGGGTCTTCATCAGGTTCCATTAATGGGATGGACATCACCTCAGATGGGACACGCTTTGTCACAGGTGAGGGGGGGATGGAACTGGAAAAGAGAAGGTTGTAGGGCAGGGAGAAGAAGGCAGTGAACCAAGGAGCTCAGCAAAGAGAAAAAATTAAGAGGAGGAGTCGGCTAAAAGGGAAAAGAAAGTTAATCACTGAAGAAAAATAGGTAGAAAAAGGCTTTGGTGCAGACTTGGAAGATCCTGTGGTTCAGTCTTGCAAGATGCACTTGAAAGGTGGAGGTGAGGCTCAGGTGTCTCCAAGGGAAGGGTTTCACCTTGCCCCTCTCCTCAGTTCAGTGAGGTTCACCAGGCACTTGCCTGCTGTGTTCCAGTGCCCTTCTCCAGGACTCTGGCAGTCCCTGTTGGTTTGCAGGTGGGAATGACCCAAGGCTTCATCCAGCCTCAGGCCCACTCCTTCCCCACCATGGTCACATCTCTCCTGGGAACTTAGCACTGGCATAGAAAATCCATGGTCCTGAGTTAACAAATACAGTGAAAAAAACCCCAGGGGTTTGCTGTCAGTGCCAGTTCTTTAGATTAACCTCTTAAACAAATGTTGGTTAAGAGCCTTTTGAAGGCTCAGTGTTACTGGTACCAGTTGCTGACCACAGCTCACTGATTGCTGGTTCTGAGCACCCTGCAGGACACTGACTCCCTGATTTCAGTTGAAAATAAATTTTTGCCATAATGTTCCTAAGTGAAACGAATACCAAAGTATTCCCTTGCCTGTAAGCTGGGCAGAAAAGCAGCAGAACTCTGTCATCCTGTTTTGTTCTCCCTTGGTGCCCCACGCAGGGGGTGATGACCACCTGGTGAAGCTGTGGGACTACCAGGAGGCTGCAGTGACTCACGTGGGAGTGGGACACAGTGGCAAAATCACCCGTGTCAAGATCAGCCCTGGGAACAAGTACATTGTGAGTGTCAGCTCAGATGGTGCCATCCTCATCTGGAATTACCCAGACTTCCAGTAACAGCTGCCAGGGGAGCTGCTCAGCTGCTGCTCCATTGGACAGTCCCTTTCTCTTACCACTGTTGTTGTTTTAAAGCATTTATACTATTATTCTATTTGTACTATTTTTATACCCTCTTGCAGGCACTTGCCCCATCTCCAGATCTCCTCTCTAGCAGTGCATAAGTAGGTCTATTGGGTTTTTTTCAGGGGGAGGGTGGTGTGTTGTGTAAGAATTTCCTGTTCCTTTAGATTCATCACTTCTGAAAATCATCTTGGCTGTTGTTGTAACACTTACATGTTGCTCTTGTCACCTTTCCTGGCAGCCTCCCAGCATAGTCTTGCATGCTTGCTTGTTCTTGATCTCTTTCTTGCTCTCACGTGGTCTCTCTTCCCTACCCCCCTCCTGTCCCTGCCCTTAATGAATAACTTGTTGTGCATATTCAGTCTTCTGTGTTCATTTTAATTTGTCTGGTCCTGATTAAGGAAAAAGCTGTTGGCTCCAACTCAGGCGTTTAACTGGGAAGCTCTTTTGAGTCAAGCTTCTAAATCAGTGTTCTCCAAGGAGTACAAGGGTGTCAGGGCTTCTTTTCATGGGCAGTGTACAACTGAAAACTCTCTTCAGGGGCTTGGTTTTCCAGAATGAGAGAGCAGTCCTTTCTAAAAATGCCTGGATGTTTCCAGCTAGGCATGCTCAAATTCCTGGTCATTGGCCTCATTTTTCCAACAGGCTCCAAATTTGCATGAAATAGCTGTTTTGTCTGAGTACCTGGTACCAAATGTCCCAAAAAACATCTCTCAAGGTACTGTTTGTTTTGAGATGGGTGTAGGCAGCCAGCCCTTGAACTGATGGCAGTGAAGAAAACACTGCTTCTGCAGGTGCTCAAGGACTGTGAGACCTGTGTCAGAAATTAAAACGGTAGCAAAATGTTGCATTCCTTCATATTAAGGCTTCCAAGCAGTTAACTAAAGCAATGATTTAAAGGCAGAATCAGCTAGATACTGCCCTACCTGTCCTGACAGCATCAGCTGTTCTGGGAGGCAGTGGGGGAGAGCAATTCAAGGGTAAGATTACTTATTATTCTTTATATGCCATTAAAAATGTTTACAGCTCATAGCACAAGAAGGGTGGATCCCTTTGGACTGGCTGGAGGGGTATCTGTGCACGTGTCCTGGCCACCACACACTGTGCAGCTCATCTCCCTTCTGGGTGAAATATCCTGCTCTTATTAATGGAGCCTGGAGTGAAGGAATTCAGTCATCCCTTCCTCTTTTTTCCTCGGAGTCCAGACTTGATGCTCTGCAGTGATGAACACCCCAGCAGGTTTGACAAGCTCTGCAGCAGTGCTGGCTGTGGTTTGGGAGGCAGGATCCAACCAGTGGCGTGTGGGTCAGACAGGCAGAACCCTTGTGCTTGTGCTAGGGGAATGAAAACAGAGGTGGAGCGGGTGGGAGCATCCCACAGACCTCTCCCCACCACCTCCCCTGCTCCCTGGGGATTTGAGATGCAGAGAACTGTCCCAGCAGCAAGAAACTGGTGTCCATGACACCAAACCTGTCCTTAAGGTAGGAGGAGAATCCAAAGAGCCCAAGTGCTGTTTTGGTGTGGCTGCTCCTGGGGCATGAGAACCAAAGCCCTGTGTGCTCCTCTTGCTCCAGCAGTTTTTTTCCCAGCTAGGAGGCAGCAAGGCAAGCCAGGCTGTCCTGACTCACCCACCACCCTCACCTCCTGGCTCTGCAGGACAGGAGTTGGCACGTTAAGAGGAAAAGTTGGTAAACCACACTTTCTGTTTGTGACAGCCAGCCAGGAGGCTCAGGCCTGAGTGACACCTTCGAGGTTTGCACACAGGGATCACAGAGCCTTTGGACAACTCCTGTCCTGCACGTTTTTCTTTTCAGCTTGAAGCAGCCTGGCTTTATCAAACCCAGGCCAAATTTTAAGCAGACTGTGGCTGAATTCTTGCTCCAGCATGGCTGGGTGATGCTATGATGGCACAGTGAGCAAACCCTGCCCCCTCAGACCCCCCACCCTGGTGTCCACACACAAAGCTGTAGGGGCAGGTGATGTGTAGGGCACAACACAATGTCCCAGTATAGGTTGGGGGCTGAGCTGCTGGAGAGCAGTGTAGGTGAAAGAGACCTGGGGGTCCTGGTAGACAAGAAGATGCCCATGAGCCAGCAATGTGCCCTTGTGGCCAAGAAGGCCAATGGCATCCTGGGGTGCATTAGAAAGGGTGTGGTTAGTAGGTCAAGAGAGGTTCTCCTCCCCCTCTATTCTGCATTGGTGAGGCCACACCTGGAGTATTGTGTCCAGTTCTGGGCCCCTCAGTTCAAGAAGGACAGGGAAGTGCTTGAAAGAGTCCAGCGCAGAGCTACTGAGATGATTAAGGGAGTGGAACATCTCCCTTATGAGGAAAGGCTGAGGGAGCTGGGTCTCTTTAGTTTGGAGAAAAGGAGACTGAGGGGTGACCTCATCAATGTTTTCAAATATGTAAGGGGTGAGTGTCAGGGAGATGGAGTTAGGCTTTTCTCAGTGGTGACCAGTGATAGGACAAGGGGTAATGGGTGTAAATTGGAGCATAGGAGGTTCAAGTTGAATATCAGAAAAAATTTTTTTTACTGTAAGGGTGACAGAGCCCTGGAACAGGCTGCCCAGGGGGGTTGTGGAGTCTCCTTCACTGGAGACATTCAAAACCCACCTGGACACGTTCCTAGGAGATGTACTCTAGGGGGCCCTGCTCTGGCAGGGGGGGTTGGACTAGATGATCTTTCCAGGTCCCTTCCAACCCCTAGGATTCTATGATTCTAGGATTCTATGATACTGGTACCCCCAGAGGCTGGGGGTGGCTGTGACCTCTCGGGTGTTGCTGTTTTGGGGAGGTTGGGCTCCCACAGCCAAGCCAGAAGCTCATCTGCTTCCCAAGCAGCAGCTCAGCAGCACTCACTCCTTCCCCCAGCACAACCTTGCCCCTCCTGCCACATCCCACACAACTCCAGGAGCTGCACACACACACTCCAGGGTCCCCGGGGACCTCCCGGAGCTTTACAGCTGGATGTGACCTACATGAGGAACGCCCTGGAGAGCAACCTGTGCTGCTCTGCCCCCACCAGTCAGGTTATGTTTGGCAAAAGGGAGCTGCAGTCCCAATTCCAGGATGTGTTAGCCTGCTGGCAGCAGGCACGTTGTCTTGGAAAGCATGAATATATTAATTAGGCTGTCATTAGGCAGGCAGAACAGCCAGGTTAATAATGGGGATCTGCACTGCTGGGGAGTTTTGGTGCCCAGCTCTTAGCTGAGGACAGGGTCCTGCCATCCCTGCCTGGGATCCAGGAGGAGCAGCCAGGACAGGAATAGTTTCATAGGTGAGCAGATCCAAGGTGAACCCCATGCAGTGCTACAGGCTGGGCACAGAGTGGCTGAGAGCAGCCAGACAGAGAGGGACCTGGGAGTCTGGATTGCCAGGAAGCTGAAGAGGAGCCAGCAGTGTGCCCAGGTGGCCAAGAAGGCCAATGGCATCCTGGGCTGGCTCAGGAACAGCGTGGCCAGCAGGTCCAGGGAAGGGATTCTGCCCCTGTGCTCAGCCCTGGGGAGGCCACAGCTTGAGTCCTGTGTCCAGTTCTGGGCCCCTCAGCTCAGGAAGGAGATTGAGGTGCTGGAGCAGGTCCAGAGAAGAGCAAGGAGGCTGGGAAGGGATCCAGCACAAGTCCTGTGAGGAGAGGCTGAGGGAGCTGGGGGTGTTGAGGCTGGAGAAGAGGAGGCTCAGGGGAGACCTCATCACTCTCTCCAACTCCCTGAAAGGAGGTTGGAGCCAGGGGGGGGTTGGGCTCTTTTCCCAGGCAACTCTCAGCAAGACAAGAGGGCACAAGAGGTCTCAAGTTGTGCCAGGGGAGGTTTAGGTTGGACATGAGAAAGAATTTCTTTCTGGAGAGGGTGCTCAGCCATTGGAATGGGCTGCCCAGGGAAGGGGTGGATTCTCCATCCCTGGAGATATTTCAAAAGAGCCTGGATGTGGCACTCAGTGCCATGGGCTGGGAACCACGGGGGGAGTGGAGCAAGGGTTGGACTTGATGAGCTCTGAGGTCCCTTCCAACCCAGCCCATTCTAGGATTCTGTGATTCTGAGCAGCCTGATCTGGTTGAGGGGGGTGGGACTGCAGGGCAGTCCCAGGTTTCTTGCTGTACCATCAGTCCACAGCACACACAACACTGGGATCAGAGCCACCAACAATCTGGCTTCCAACCCTCTGTCTGCCCTCCCCTCCCCTCCTCAGTGAGCTGATTTCTGGGCTCTGGCCAGGGGCTCTGCTGCTGTACAGCCCTGCAGCCAGGCCCATGTCACCCTCCTGGCCTTCCTGTCCACAGCACAGCAGTTTCCTGGGAAGGTTTTTAACACACTGGCATCTGGAGTTAACGTTTCTGTTGCTGTTGCACATCCCTCAGCACTTTAGGGCTTCTGCTTGTGTGGAAGTGGATATCCCAGTGCTGGTCCCATCTTGTCCCTGAGCAAGCTGGGAGAGGGGAGTCCTGGGCTCCACTGCTCCCCAGTGAATTCAGATGACCTGAACCTTGCCAGGAAAGGTCAGAGCGTGGACATCTTGCTGGAGATAGCAAAGCAAAGCCATGGCAGTGCTGCAGCCCTAAAGAACAGGATTTGGGGCCAAGGTTAAGAGGAGACATCCCCTCAGATCTGCTGGCAATGAACAGGGCATCTCCCCTCACCAGCCTGGGCTCTGGGTGCTCTCTGAGTGTGCCCAAACTCCAGAGGAGATACTCCTGTCCTGGCACAGCTCCAGCCAGCCAGGCTGTGGGTGGCTGTGAGGAAAGGCTGGGCAGAAGCCATGGCTTCATGGAGATGCCCCCAGAGCTCTCTTTCCATGCCTGGCTCTGCCCCTGGGGTTGTTGGAGCTCTGCAGCCTCAAGCACCTTCACCTTCCTCATCCCCCTGGACATCCCAGTCCCATCCCTGGCCTTTAGCTGAGTTCCTGGAAGAACATCAACCCTGGAACACCCTCCCTCACAACCAGCCCTCCCTCGGGCCCAAGCCAGGTTGCTGCTGGTGCTCCCTGGCCCAACCTGGCCCCTGGGACCCCCTGGAGAACCTGGAGGAGCAGAGGGGTCCTGCCTCCCAGCACCAACCCGGGGCTTTCCCAATCTCTTGGCAAAACCCCCTAAGTTCCTGGTTGGGCAAACGTGGAGTTGAGTGCACAGAGCTCTGCTTTTGTTTACCCTGGAGACAGCCAAGGTGGGAGCTGCTTCCCACCCAGAACCCAGCCTGACCCTGACACCTGGGAGAGCCCCGGGGGTGGTTTCTGCAGCACAAGCCCATGTGGGGCCAGGAGAGCCCAGCTGTGAGGTTGGGCTCTCCCCACCCCCAGTTTCAGTGCCTGCTGTGCAGAACACATCATTTTCCTTCAGAGGGGATAATGGGGGAAAACTGCCCGGAGATACCTGCTCAGTGAAGCAGGCAGGGGCCGTGCAAACGGATTCAAAACAAAATTGCTGCAGACCAAGTGCAGAGGTTCCCCCAGCTCAGGGTTATCTGCTGCCTTGTCGTGTTCAGAACCAATGGAGCGTGGTCCTGGCCATTCACCAGCACCCAGCAAGATCCCCAGAAAAGCAGCATTTACCTGCCCCCACGCTCTTCTTCCTCAAACACGCTCCAAAAAAAGGCAGGGCCCATACATCTTTAATAGGGGTACTAAATAACTTAGTTTGCTGCCTATGATTTAATTATGGCAGGAGAGAGTCAGTAAGGAGGTGTCTTCTGAAGGTGAAACTCTCTGCCTTGAGCCAGAGGTCACCATTAGATGGGGGGTGCTGGGGATTCTGCACTCACCCCCCATTCCTGATGAATTAATTATCTATTTCTCCAGCAGCCCAGCAGTACAAATTCCCTTGGGACTCAAAGAATCTCTCAGGAGCCCATCACAGGCTGCCACCACCCTTGCTTGCACCCAGGAAATGCCATTACCCGTGGCAAAGCCCAACACTGTCACCCCTGGTGCTTCAGGCACATTTCCACTCCACTGCACAGGAGTTCCCAGCCCCTGCCAAGAGAGAGGGAAAGGCTTCAGCAAAGCAAACATTGTCCCATGGCAGAGGCCAGTGAGCATGTACAGAGATTCTCTTTCTTTCTTTCTTTTTTTTTTTTTTTTTTTTTTTTTTTAATTGCTATTAATATTTGGCAGCATGCAAATGGATTTCTGCTGGGCCTGAATCGGCTCAGATCTATTCCAGATTCTTTTCTTGTGCTCATCCCTGTGTCTCCCTGGTGCAGAGCCTCCTGTCCAGCCTGAGGAAAGGTTTCTAGTGGAGCCCTGTCACCCTTCTCCCAAATCCAACCAAAGCTCTCCATATTTGTTCCTTCAGCTGGTGTCCAAGGCACTGGGAAAGCTCATGCTGTAACAACAAGGAATTCTCCATAAAAGCAAGCAGGCATTCCCCCCCCTCCCCTCTTTGCATTTGACATTAAGATGTTTCCCCACCCCAAATTTCCTCCTAAGCCCAAGCCTGGCTTACAGAAAGCAGCAGCTTGAAATGTGGAAGCTGGAGACAGCCAGGAGCTCCCAAAAAGGGCCCTTTAGAGAGAAAGTGCTGATGCAACCCAGCGCTGCAGCACCAATAAATATTTCATTTAGCCTGAATAGGGAGGCATCTCCTTCAGAGTGATTTGAAGAAGAGGGAAGATGGCAAAGATGGGATGGCTGGTGAAGGGAAGGTTTGCATAGCAGGCATTCCTGGCACCCACTCCAGCGTGTGAGTTGCTTTGGGTTGGAATAACCTGGCATTACCTGTCGGGAAGGTATCTCTGCCTGCTGCCTGCCAACCCCGGGCTGCCTGTGCCCCAGGGCTTGGAAAGATGCAGCTAAATAAAAATCTGAGCAGAGTTTGAAGGCGTTGGCTGACGTGTGCTGTTAATAACCCCACGCTAGCATGGCAGGGGGCAGCTGGGAATCAGAGACTGTCGAGCTACTGCACTTTGTCACAGCCTGCCAGGGACCCCAGGAGAGCCACTTTCATTATCTAATGCATTCTAATTCTAGCAGGTTTGGGGTTTTGTCACTCGAATCTGTTTCACTGTTCATTTTAGCCTATTCCCTTTCATGTGTTCATCAGGTCTCCCTTCTTATCCATCCCCTTCCAACCAGAACCTGTTTCTGATCTGACTCTCTCAGTCTGGCTCCTGCCTCTGGCTCCCCTCACTCTTTCTCTAGGTTTTTCCTTGCTCTCATTATCAAGTTGCTTTGGATTTCTGGTTCCACTTAATTCCACGTGAAGCCCAGCTCGTGTTGCCTCTCTCACTCCCACCACCCCTGCTCTGGCTGGGGTGAGATGCTGCTGGGCTTTAGTGTCCAGCCCAAAACCAACCAGAGACAAACAACAAGCAGTTGTATTTTCAACTAACCAGGAGCTTTCCAGATTCAAGAAACTCCATTCTTCCACAGTGCACCCAGCACAGCCTGCCTTTGTTAAATAATTCAGATAGAAAAAAACCAACCCATATTCTCATGCAAATGCCCTGGTGGATCCCAGTTGTCATCTCCTAGGGGTTTGCAGGAGGGTTTGCTGGTGCTGTCAGCAGGGCCAGGAAGCTGCAGGGAGTCACAGGGAGCTCTTGGGGCTTTGCTTTATCAACTTGTGTGTAGAAGAGGACCTAACTTTAAGAATGGATTTCCAAAA
Organism: Heliangelus exortis; assembly: GCF_036169615.1. NCBI lineage: Eukaryota > Metazoa > Chordata > Aves > Apodiformes > Trochilidae > Heliangelus > Heliangelus exortis. Next base: position 9,818,272 of record NC_092441.1, read on the forward strand.
GGAGCATTTTTTGTTCTGCCTTTGTAAAGCTGGAGTTCCCAGCTCTCTGGCCAGCAGGCTCTGAGGAATGAGCTGGGCAGTTTGAGAGTCACAGGGCTTAGCTTGGAGGTGTTTGTAGCCCGACTTTTGGGCTCAGCCTCCATGTCATTCCCCAGCTGCCTGAGGCACTGAGATCCTTGGCCAGGCTGAGAGCAGGAGCCAGCATGGTGCACGGATCCACCACGTGTCACCCCACCAGTCTGCCCAGTCCACGCACTGCCCAGCCCAGGAGCCAGTCCCTCAGGTGACAGGAGGGTCACCTGCATCCCACGGGGCAGGGATGCTTCCCACCTTCATTACCTTTTCACTGGGAGGACAACAAAGTGCTCGGGGCTGGCTGCAGTGGAGAGGAAACCCCCGGCTGGTTCAGTCCTTCCTCCTCGCTGGATAAGCAGCCCCTGAGGCTGCCAGCACCCTGGGGCACCCTTGCAGAACCGTCCCTGGAGGTCCCAGGCTCAGGTGGCCAGACTGGGCTTGGGGATTGGAGTCTCCTGCAGCTGAGGAGCACGGTGCTGCTGCTGAGTGGAGGGAGAGGGGCTGCAGGAATGGCCAGTCCTGCTGCAGCCCCCTCCTTGTGCTGTCGTGGGACAGATCCGGCTGGACCAGGGCCCTGACCCAGCTGAAAAGTGCCTGTCAAAACCAGAGTGGGTTTTCTTTGAATGCTGTAGGAGGAGAACCAGAGAGTTGACCTGGTGGCCTTGGTCATTCCATGTCCCCCTGGCAGTTCCCAGCTGGAGTGGGGTGGCAGGAGGTGGCCAAAGCCTTTGGGCTCTGCGCAGTGCTGGGTTGGTGACCCGGGTTTTATGGCTTCGTGTGGGTGGAGCCCCAAAATCCCAGCGTGGTGGGTGCAGAGGTGTGATTCATCCCACTGTCCCAGCCAAGAGCACCCACGGGAGGGCAGGAACGAGGCACCTCCCAGCGATGCTGGGACACCCTGGGGTGATGCTGGGGACAATAGGGCAGCCTGGGGCGGTAGTGGGGGGGCATGGCTGGGACTGCTGAAAGCCCTGGGGGGTACCATGGAGGGGACAGGGGGCACCCTGACGTGCTGCTGTGGGCTGGTGTAGCCGGGATGATGTAGGGGGTGGTGGGAGATGCTTAAGGACACAGAAGGGACTCCCGGCAAAGCCCCGGGGTGATGCTGGGGGATGCGGGTTGGGCTACTCCGTGGTGATGCTGGGGCCCCCGGGGCAACCGGGTCTCGGTCGCCAGTGCCACCCGCTGCCGGCAGCAGCAGCAGTAGCAGCTCCCCGCTCCCCGCTCCCCGCTCCCCGCTCCCCGCTCCCCGCTCCCCGCTCCCTCCTCCTCCTCCTCCTCCTCCACCTCCTCCCGGCTCCCTTCCCTCTCCCAGAGCCAGCCCGGCCGGGGGTGGAGCCGGCCGCGCACAAAACCGCCCGCCCGGCCCCTCCGGCCCCCGCACCGGCACCGGCACCGGCAGCGGGGGGTGCCCAGCGACCGCCCGGGGCCATGCTCGCAGCGGCGGGGCCGGGGCGGGGGCCGGAGGGGCCGAGGGCGGGCGGCGGCCGCCCGGGGCCATGAGCGCGGCGGGGTCGGCGGGGGGGGGGCGGCCCCGGGCGGCGGAGGGGGCAGCGGGGAGGGGGGAGCCCGGCGGGGCGGCGGGCTGGGGGGGGGCGGGCGGCGGAGGGCCCTGCGCTCCCTGGGCAGCCTGGCCGGGAGGCTGCTCCGCTCCTGGGCGCGTCTGGCCGGGGGTCGTGGAATCCCCCGCTCCGCGCCGGAGGACGACGAGGGGGGGTTCCGGGGAGGAGGCGGCCCCGGCGGGGAGCGGCTGCGGCGGCGGCGGCCCGGGGGGGCGGCGGCGGCTGCGGCGGCCCCGGCGGGGACGGTGGGGATGGGGTTGGCGGAGGGGGAGCGGCCGCCGGGCGCGCAGGGGCTGCGGAACCACGGGAACACCTGCTTCATGAACGCGGTGGTGCAGTGCCTGAGCAACACGGCCCCTCTGGCCGAGCGCCTGGCCCTGGGCCGCTACCGTGCCCGGGGAGCCCGAGCCGAGGTCACCCACCGGCTGGCGACACTGGTCCGCTCCCTCTGGACCCGCCGCTACACGCCGCAGCTCTCCGCCGAGTTCAAGGTAACCGGCCCCGCCGACCCCCGCCACGGCTGCGCATCCCGATGGGGCGTCCTGCCCCGGCACCCCCCGCCTCAGCACCCACCGGCGCCCCCTTGCCCCAGCACCCCCTTCCCCGCCCTCTCCTGGCACCCCCTTCCTCACCATCCCTTTCCCTGGCATCCCCCGTCCCAGCAACCCCTGACACCTCCAGCACCCAGCAGCATCCCCCCACTCCAAGGACCCATTGGCCTCAGCACCCATCATCACCCACTCCTCTGCTCCCTCCTCCACATGGGCCTTGCCCACCCCCCAAGCCCCCAATCTGAGCTCTGGCGACCCCATGGAGCCACAGTGCTGGGGGTGATGCTGGCAGCGGGGGTCACACCGTGTCACACGGTGTCACAGGAGCCCTGCTCAGTGTCCTCAGGCCCTGTCACCCGCCGCGGGTCACATCCCTGCTGGGCAGGGGCTGCAGGTCTGCATCCGACTTGGGGACAGGGAGTGGGACATTTCACGGGTGACATTTCAGCCGGGCCCCGGTGCTGCCGGGAAGGGGCTGTGGGCATGGAGGAGCTGCCTGGGGAGCGAGGTCCCTGCTTGGCTCGGGGTTTGTGGCAGCTCCACAAGCTCCTGTGTGCAGACTGGGGCTGGGTACCCACTGCTCTGCCCCACATCCCACCCGGGGGGACCCGCCTGGGGGGTGGCAGCACCCACCCTCCCCGCAGGGACTTGCCGGATGCTGTGGGCGCTTTTAAATTGCAGCAAAATTCCAGCCCCAGCGAGGGGCTCAGTAGTGCCCTGCCCTCTGGTACCAGACACTCGTTCCTTAGGGACAGAGCAAAAACAAAAAAAACCCCAAACACCCCAAAACTCCCAACCTTCGCTCTGAATTTCCTCTCTCCGGGGGGTGAGCTGCATCTTCCAGGAATTTCCACGTTATTTAATTATTTAATTATTTTTAAGATCTGCCTAAGAAAGATTTAAAAAAAAAAAAAAAAAAAAAGAGCAGAGTCTGCCACTCATTTTGCTGCCCTTGCTCCCTCGGCGTGGACCGGGGGGCTCGTCCCGCTGTGGGTAGGGGCAAGGGGGGGTCTCGGCTCTGGGTGTTCCCGGCGATGCCGGAGGGCTGAGCCCTGTCCCGGCAGGTCTCGGCAGGTTCCGCTGTGTTGGTTGAAATCCGCACGGATGGTTTGGGTTCGGCTGCATCAGCTGCTTCAGATCCACCCGGATGGGCGGGGTTTTTCTCCCTCCCGGCTCTGGTTTTGGGACTGAGCTCCTAAAATATTCCTGACCTGTTCAGCTCTGAGCAGCCGCTGCCAGCCCAGGCTGAGAGGTCCTTGGGGACCCCCGGCTCTGACTTCTGGGCTGCCCCCTGGACCCATCTGCAGAGAATCGCTGTGCTCTGTCGGGGTTAGGGACCTTTCCTGGTTTTGTTGGTGCTCGAGTAGAAGAGGTGACCCCAGCCTGGGACTGCTGGGCTGGGAGCAGGAGATGGAGCCCCCATGGGTGACACCCAGGTGGGTCTTGGAGGAGGGACCCCCTTCCTGCCTGTCCCCGGCACTCATCCTGGCTCAGACATCCTCATCCCCACGGCATTTCCAGCCACATTCTTCCCACAGCAGTCCCCAGAAACCCCCTGGGAGGGTATTCTGCTGTGTGCCCAACAGTCAAATTAATGCTAATTAATTAATAAATGCCACAGGCCGTGGCATGGCCAGGGTGTGGGGGGGACAGAGGCAGGGGGACACTCCAGTTGGTGACTTGAAGACTGGGGGCTTTGGGGGCAAGGAGCCCAGAGAGAGCATCCCGGTGGTTTCATCCCCCTGGTGCTGGTTCTGGGCCCAATTCCAGTGCACTGCACGGAGCTGCAGGTCCTGGGGGGCAGGGGGGCAAGGGGAGGGGGGAGCTGGGGATGCACCGGGGAGGCCCCACCAGCACCTCCTGGGGACACCTGGGGGGCTGGGGCAGAGCAGGAGCAGCCCCGGGCAGGGCAGGGCAGGGCAGGCAGCATCCCCCTCTCCAGTGCTGCCAGCACTGCCTGGCTGGGGAAACTGAGGCATGGAAGGCACTTGGTGGGCTGGCTGGTGATGGAGTGGCACATGCAGGTGGGGCCCGGGGGAGAGCTGCTACCTGCTGAGTATTCCCAGCGCTGGGAATTGCCTCTCCCTGGCTGTGACACCGGGTTGGTGCCACGGGACTGTGCGGGGCGGGTGACACCGGTGTGTCCCTGCGGGCTGGGCTTGTCCTTACAGGGCTGCTGGAGCGTGCCCTGTTCCCCCCGGCCCGCAGCAAGCTGTCCCCTAAGCCGGGACACCACGGTGACGGGCTTTATGTGCCGGTACCCCCACAACTCTGCTGTCCCCGGGCCAGGCGTGGTGTCTGCAGCGGCGGCAGAAGGGTTGTCACAGGCAGGGTGCAGGGCTGGGTTCTGGTGACGGGTGCCACAGAACCGGCCGTGACCCGAGAGGCTTCAGCGCCTTCCCTGCCCGTCTCTTGCAGAACATCGTCTCCAAGCACAGCTCCCAGTTCCGGGGCAACTCCCAGCACGATGCCCTCGAGTTCCTGCTCTGGCTCCTGGACCGCATGCATGAGGACCTGGGTGCTGCCTCCCCTGCCCCGCAGCCCCGCGGCCCCCAGGAGGTGGGTGACCCTCGGTGGGGACAGCTCTGGGGCTGGAGAAGCTCGGATGTGCTGGGAGGGGGTGGGCTGGAGCTGTGGGATGGGGATGCAGGGGATGTGTTTGAGGGGGAGGATGGTGGGGCCTGGGTGCTGCGAGGTGGTTGGGTGTTGGAGGAGCCCGTTTGGCTGAGCCCCCTGGTTCTGGGGGCACCCTGGTCCTTGGGGTTGCTGGGTCAGGAGCAGCTCCAGCCCCTCCATCCCTCCCTTCTGTGTGTGTCTGTCTGTCTGTCTGTCTGTGTGTCTTGCCATGTGCTGTCCCTGTCCCCACTGTGGGGGTGGTGCCCATCTTGGGCTCGGGGGTCCTGGAACCACCTTGTCCCTGTGGTGGCCAAGGGCTGTGGGTTGGGGGTCTCCACTGGTGCCCATCACCAAAACCTCTTGTTGGAGCTCCCAGCTCTTCTGGGCTGGGGGGCTGCAGTCACCCCTGCACTGAGCTGAGCTGTCCTCAGCCCTGCCCACCTTTCCCCGAGGATACCCAGAGCCCACCGTGGGCATCTCCCCCCACTGCCTTGTTAAATGCCAGGTGCCACCAGCCATGGGGTGACACTGGCCCAGCCCTCCTGCCCTGTCCCATCAGCGTCCTCAGTTTGGCTCAGCCTCCCCCAGCCCCTCATTACAGTCTCAGCCCATTTTGGGGGGGGGGTGTCTCACCTGGGTGGCACCCACGTGCCCATGTCCCTGGGGAGGTGGTGTCCCCTGGGGGTGGTCGTACCCATCCCAGTTTTAGGTGGAAGGGGCTGGGAGGGTGGGGTTCAGGCAGGGTGGGGAGGAGGGGGTGGTTTGTTCCTGGGCCATCCCGTGCCAGGCTCAGGGCTGGGGGGAGCTCAGTTGGTGGGAAGCAGAGAACGTGGAGGTTGGTGGTCCAGGGGATGGAGCTGGGTGGGATGGAGGGGTGGAAACCCCCTCCTGGCTGGCCCAGGGATGCCCATGAGGGGTCTGCCACCTGGGTGGGACCAATCCTGAGAGGGCTGAAGGAGGAGGAGAAGCTGGGGTTCTCCTGGGGTTTGAGGGGGTCCTGGGGGCCCTGTGGGGCACAGACATTGCCCAGGTCCTGTCTCTGCCACACCAGATGGAGCCCAGCCCCGGGCAGACCCTGAGGACACGTCAGGCTCAGCAGGACCCAGGGCCAGCAGATGGCAGGAGGAAAATCCACCTCCTGGCCAAACCTCTCAGTGGTTCTCAGTCTTGCTCACTGTGACACCAGAACCTTCTCATCTTACCCCAGACCAGCCCAGTCCTTTCCCAGGCTACCCAGGCATTTTTCTGTCACATCTCGTGTGCCATCAGGCGTTGGGTACCTGGAGCAGGGGGTGAAGCTGTGGCCTCCTGGTCCCTGGGTGCAGGGCAGGGTGCAGGGAGGTGGGTCTGGAGCAGGCAGGGTGCTGGCAGGGTGCAGGGTGGGAGGTGGGTCTGGAGCAGGCAGGTAACAGGGGCACATCCCAACATCCGTGTTCCCAAGGGAGGGGAGCAGAGGACCCAGCTCTCCCTGGAGTGAGGCACGTGCCAGCGTCCCCTGGATTTGTCAGGCTGTCCCCACAACCTCTCCTGGGGATAGAGGAAAAGATCCTGTGCCTGCCCTGGGAGCAGGCAGCCCACCAGCACCAGCTGCAGTGTCAGACCCAGCTGAGAGCAGGGAGAGCTGAGGCCGTGCCTCAGTTTCCCCACGCACTGAGCAGGAGGATGGAGGGAGGGATCCCTCCTGCAGGGCTCCTTGTGGTGTCCTGCCCAGATAAGAGCTGTTTGTCCTTGGGGAAGAGCCCAGGACCTGCCACAGGCTTGGCATGGGGTACGGGCACCCCACCAGGTGTCACCTCCAGCCTGTCCTCATACTGTGGGGAAATAGGAGTTGGGTTTGGGTCCACAGCCCCTCCAGGGTGGGGGTCACCCAGCACCTCACTCACCCTGCTTGTCTTTCCCCCTACAGCCTGGCGAGGATGGGGCTGGTGGTGATGGCAGCTCCGTGCCAGCCCCCCAGCCCCCCCGGGGACAGAGCTTCGTGCAGAGCCACTTCCAGGCACAGTACAGGTGAGGGGAGGGCTGGGGGCTGCCCAGGGGGTTGGTCCTGCCACCTGGGCAGCACTGGGGGGCTTTGCTGGCTGGTGGAGGGATGAGCTGAGGAGTGATCAGCCTTGTAGAGAGGCTTCAGCCATCATTCCATCTTGTCTGTCTGCCCACCCATCCACCCATCCACCCATCCCTCCATCCCTCCACCCATCCACCCATCCACCCACCCCTCCATCCCTCCATCCATCCCTCCCCCCCTCCCTCCATCTGGGATCCCCAGCCCTGGGATTTCACCCTGGCTTCTCCAGCCCCATTGTTGGGTGCCAGGGTGAGCAGGGTGAGGAGAGGCTGTGGTGCTGCACCCCTGACCTGATGCTGGGGCCACCTGAGCTGGGTGGGATGCAGCACCAGGGATGCAGCGCCAGTGGCAGGGTTGGGGACTCCACGGGTGCTGTCCCCACCCTGGTGACACGTCCTGGCTGTGCCTGGCAGGTCCTCCCTGACGTGTCCCCACTGCCTGCAGCAGAGCAACACCTTCGACCCCTTCCTCTGCATCTCCCTGCCCATCCCGCTGCGCCAGACCCGGTGAGCCCGGACCCCCCCCCCTTCTCCCCGAGTGCTGGTGGGCACGAGTGGCACCGGGTCTCAGCCTGTCCCTGTCCCCTCCGGGTGTCCCCAGGGCTCTGAACGTCACCCTGGTGCTGCAGTGCGAGCAGCGGCGGTTCCTGCGGGTGGGCCTGGCCGTGCCCCTGCTGGGGACAGTGTCCCAGCTGCGGGAGATGGTGGCACGGGAGGGACACATCCCCCCGGAGCAGGTAACGGGGCGGGGGGGGTGTCACAGAGCCGGGGACACATCGTGACATCCCTGGGGACACTGAGGTGCCACCCCACAGGTGATCCTGGCCGAGGTGTCCCCGCGGGGGTTCCTGCGCTCGCTGGGGGACACGGAGGAGCTGGGGGGGGCGGGCCGGGGGGCTCCTCTCTACGCCTTCCAACCACCCCCAGCCCCACGCACAGGTACCGGGGCGGCTCTGCCCCGAGGGGAACGGGGTGGGCAGGGCAGGGGGAGCCCTGATTGGTGGAGGGGGTGGATTCCCTCTGCTGTGATTGGTCGGAGGCAGCTGCTCTCCCATGGGATTGGGGGAGAGGGATGTCTTCAGCTGATTGGTTGGAGGCAGGCGTGCTCTGCTGGGATTGGAGGGAGTCTGGCGTGCTGTGCTGTGATTGGTTGGGGGAAGAAGCGTGCTGCTGGGAGAGGTGGCAGGCGTGCTGTGCTGCCATTGGCTGGAGGCACATGTGCTTCGTTGTGATTGGGTGGAGGCACATGTGCTTGGCTGCCATTGGCTGGAGGCACACGTGCTTTGTTGTGATTGGTGGAAGCCACCTTCCCCAGGCTGTGATTGGTGGAGTTCCCGGGTGTGCAGGGGCCGGGGGGGGGGGGGGGGGGGAGTTCCCTGGGGACATCGCTCGGGGCCGGGACCCAACGCCCTCATTACCTGGGGGTGCTAACGAGGCGCTGGCCCCGCACGCCCCCAGGGTGTCCCCGCAGCCTCCCCGCATCCCCCGGGGCCCCGCGCCCGCTGCCCGCCCCTGCCCGCTCCTCCGACTGCCTGCACCGGGGGGCGACCGGGCGGCTGCTGCTGCTGCTGCTCTGCAACACGGCGGGGGACGGGGCGCGCCTTGCCAGGTACTGCCCGCACCCAGCACCCACCCTGCCCTCACCCTGCCCTCACCCTGCCCTCTCCCTCCCCGCACCCAGCCCGCACCCAGCCCGCACCCTGCTTGCACCCTGTTTGCACCAAACCCGCACCCAGCATCCACCCAGCCCTCACCCAGCCCTCACCCTGCCCTGTCCCTCCCCACACCCAGCCCACACCCTGCTTGCAACCTGCTTGCACGCAGCCCCCACGCAGCCCCCACGCAGCCCTCACCCAGTCCTCTCCCAGCCCATCTGTTCCCCTCTGTCCCCAGGTTCGGGCCCCCACTGGTGCTGCGGGAGGAGCGGGGCATCTCCTGGGAGCAGCTCCAGCAGAGCATCCTGACCCAGCTGCGGGCGCTGCTGCGGGGAGAGGTGCGGGCACAGGTGAGCTCCGGGGCACTGCTCACCCCTCCTGGGTGCTGTGGGCACCCTCTGGGTGCTGCACCGGGGGGGACTGAGCCATGGGTGGCCATGGCATCTCCGTGGGTGGCCATGGTGTCCTCATGGGTGGCCATGGTGTCCTCATGGGTGGCCATGGTGGAGCTGAGGGTGGCCATGGAGTCTTCTGAGTCCCTATACTGGGACTGTGGGTGTCCATACTGGCACCAGCACTGTTTGTGGTATGAACAGAGGTGGCCATGGTGGAGCCGTGCTTGGCTGCAGGGTCACCAGTGGTGTGGCTGCGGTGGTTTTGGTGGCCCTGGGAGTGGCTGTGGGTTTTGGTCACTGTGGGTAGCCGTGCTGTCCCTGGGGAGGGGGTTATTGACACTGCAGGAAGCCAGTGGTGTTACCGTGGGTGGCCGCAGCATCACCACAGGTGGCACCCACAGCAGAGCCACCCCAGCCCAGATGTCACCATCTCAGGGGTGCTGCTGTCCCTGTGCTGCCCATTCACCCACTGCCACCCCGCAGCCTGTCCCCAGTCCCTCGTCCCTGTCCCCATGAGTGCCCCCACCAGTCCAGACACAGGGACCAGAGAAATCAGATTTTGGGGACATTTTAGTCTGGTGTCACAAAGCAGGGGTGCTGCTGGAGGGGGTGGCTGTGTCCCCAGGCAGCCCCACAGCCCCTGTCCCCTTGCAGGGCTCAGGGACCCTCTTCCGCATCCGCCTGGCCGGGGGCTCCTCCCCCTGCCCCTACCTGTCCCCGCAGGACCCCCGCCCCCTCTGCCACCCTGCCATCGACAGGTAAGGGCACTGCAGGGACAGGGTGGTCCCCAGGGTGTCCCCTCACTCCCCAGGGTTGAGCGGTGGAGACCAAATGAATGGTCACTTTGTCCCTCTGAGTGGCCCTGGTGTCACCAGGGGTGGGCTGCCAGTGGTGGCCAGCGGTGTCCCCGTGCCATGGATGGCCAAAGGTGTCCCTGTGGCTGGCTGCGGTGTCACCAGGGTGGTGTCACCATGGGTGGCCACGGTGGTAGCCACCCTGTTTCCCGGGCACGGGGTCCCCAACCCTGTGCCCCCCACCCCGTGTCCCCAGTGTGGCACCGCAGGCGGGCAAAGAGGTGTCCCCACAGGGAGGGGGGGTGTCAGTGTGTGTGTGTGGGGACTGTCACCTTGTCCTCACCCCCAGAGCCCTGCAGCTGAGCGGGGTGGGCGGCCCCCCCCCACGTGAAGCTGACGGTGGAGTGGGACATGAACACCAAAGAGCGGTGAGTCCCTTACACCCAGGGGCTGGGGGGACACCCGGGCACCCAGCTCACCCTCCCTGACCCCCCCCTGGTGGTCTCACATCCCACGTCCTCCCCCCTCCCCCTCCCAGTCTTTTCGGCAGCATCCGGGAGGAGGTGGTGCAGGACGCGGCCAGCGTGCGGCTGCAGCAGCAGGCACATCGCCAGCAGCATTCCTGCACCCTGGATGAGTGCTTCCAGCTCTACACCAAGGAGGAGCAGGTATGGAACACCCAGCCAGCACCCAGCCCACACCCTGTCCTCTCCCTGCCCTCACCCAGCCCTCTCCCAGCCCTCTCCCAGCCCTCTCCCAGCCCTCTCCCAGCCCTCTCCCAGCCCTCTCCCAGCCCTCTCCCAGCCCTCTCCCAGCCCTCTCCCTGCCCTCTCCCTGCCCTCTCCCTGCCCTCTCCCTGCCCTCTCCCTGCCCTCTCCCTGCCCGCACCCAGCCTCCACCCAGCCTCCACCCAGCCTCCACCCAGCCTCCACCCAGCCTCCACCCAGCCAAGGTCCATCTCTGCCCGTGGCACGTGTTTGTGGTGGCTCCAGAGGTGTCAGGGCGTGGCACGTGGTGGCTGTGACACCCTGGGGGTGCTGGCTGGGAGCTGGCTGAGCATGAGGCAGAGCATCACAGAGTCACTGAGGCTGGACAGGACCTCTGAGCTCATCCAGCCCAGCCTCTGACCTGACCCCATCACCCTGGCTAGCCCATGGCACCCAGTGCCACATCAGCCTTTCCTGGAACACCTCCAGGGATGGTGACCCCACCATTTCCCTGGGCACTCCATCCAATACCTGAGCCCCCTCTCCATGAGGAAGCGCTTCCTGACATCCAACCTAAACCTCCCCTGGGCAGCTTCAGGCCATGGCCTCTCCTCCTGTCACCTCAAGCACTCTGTACAGTTTGGGCACCACAGGACAGGACACGGAGGTGCTGGAGAGGGTGCAGAGGGCAACTGGGCTGCTGAGGGCTCTGGAGAACAGATCTGATGGGGAGAGGCTGAGGGAGCTGGGGCTGTGCAGCCTGGAAAAGAGGGGGTTGAGGGGAGACCTTATTTGTCTCTGCTCCCTGAAAAGAGGGGGTAGTGAGGTGGGTGTTGGCTTCTTCTCCCCAGCAGTGACAGTGACAGGACAAGAGGAAATGGATTCAAGTTGCACCATGGGAGGCTCAGATTAGGTATTAGGAAAAAATTTCTTCACCAAAAGAGTGTTGAAGCATTGGAACAGGTTACCCAGGGAGGTGGTGGTGTCTCCATCCTTGGAGGTATTCAACAAGGGGTGGATGTGGCCCCTCAGGAGCCGATCCAGTGGCTGTGGGACTGGTGGCTGGACTCTTTGATCTCGCTGGTCCTTTCCAGCCACGGTGATTCCACGTCTCGTTTGTCCCCAGCTGGCCCCAGACGACGCCTGGCGCTGCCCCCGCTGCCAGGTGCCCCAGCAGGGGACGGTGAAGCTGAGCCTTTGGACCCTGCCCGACATCCTCATCATCCACCTCAAGCGGTTCCGGCAGGTGGCAGAGCAGCGGCACAAACTCAGCACCCTGGTGAGGTTCCCCCTGCGTGGGCTGGACATGGCCCCCCACGTGGCACAGCGGGGACAGGGCCCCGGGAAGCTGCTGGGGCGCTGGGGGTCCTGGCAGCCCCCCCGCTGCTCCCCCCATGACTACCTCTACGACCTCTACGCCGTCTGCAACCACCACGGCAGCATGCAGGGAGGGCACTACACCGGTGAGAGGGGTGCGGGGGGTGCGGGGGGGTGCGGGGGACAATGGGGGGCATTGTGGAGAGGTGCTGCGGGGTGAAATGTGGGGATGGGGAGAGGCACTGGGGGGTGGGCACTGTGGAGTGTGAGAGGTGGGGAGGGGGCATGGGGGGAGGTGTGGGGATGGGGGGCACTGCTGAGGGATGAGGTGTAGGGCGAGGGGGGGCACGGTGGGAGTGGGGCTTGGGAGGCACTTTGGGGGTGGGGCTGAGAGGCGCTGTGGGGAGGGTGCCATGGGGTGAGGGGTGGGGATGGGGGGCACTGCAGGGGCAGGGATGGGGGGGGCACTGTTGGGGGGGTGCCATGGGGTGAGGGGTGGGGATGGGGGGCACTGCAGGGGCAGGGGTGGGGGGGGCACTGTTGGGGGAGGGTGACATGGGGTGAGGGGTGGGGCTGGGAAATCACTGCGGGGGGTGCCATGGGGGGAGGCGTAGGGATGGGGGGCACTGCAGGGGGTGCCATGGGGTAAGGTGTGAGGTCGGGAGGGGGGGGGGGCACTGCAGGGGGGGGCATGGAATGAGGTGTGGGGTTGGGGGAGGCACCGCGGGGGGTGTGCCGGGAGGTGCAACGTGGGGCTGGGGGGGGGCATCTCAGGCGGATGTGCTGTGGGGCACAGCGTGGGTTTGGGGGGACCTTGAGGCCGTGTGCGGCACAGCACGGAGTCGGGGGGCACCTCCGGAGGGGTCCGCTGTGGGGCAGAGCAGAGGGGAGGCCCGTGGGGACGCGGGGACACGGGGCGTGCCAGCACTGGGACGAGCCCTCAGCGGCACCCCGCACCCCGAGGCTGTCCCCGTACCCTGGGGCTCGTGCTCCTCACTGCACCCTGGTGGCCCAGGGCAGAGTCCCTGTCACCCCCTGTGCCCCCTATCACCCCCTGTGTCCCCTGTCACCCCCTCTGCCCTCCCAGCTTACTGCTGCAACGCCCTGGACGGGCGCTGGTACAGCTACGACGACAGCCGGGTGGAGGGGGTGCGGGAGGAGGAGGTGAGCACCCGCAGCGCATACATCCTGTTCTACCAGCGCCGCAACGCCGGGGGTGAGCGCCCACCCCCCCCAGGCACTGACACAGCCCCCCCGACACCTCCCCCCGACCCCCATCCCGTCACTGCCGGCTGCATCGTGCAGCACACGTGTGTGTGCACTGAGGGCATGCAGAGTGGGGCTGTGCGTGGGGCACGGCTGCAGGGGTGTCTGTGTGTGTGTGTGTGTGTGTGTCTGTGTGTGTGTGTCTGTGTGTGTGTGTCTGTGTGTGTGTGTGTCTGTGTGTGTGTGTCTGTGTGTGTGTGTCTGTGTGTGTGTGTCTGTGTGTGTCTGTGTGTGTCTGTGTGTGTCTGTGTGTGTGTGTGTGTGTCTGTGTGTGTGTGTCTGTGTGTGTGTGTCTGTGTGTGTGTGTCTGTGTGTGTGTGTGTGTGTGTCTGTGTGTGTGTGTGTGTGTGTGTGTCTGTGTGTGTGTGTGTCTGTGTGTGTGTGTGTGTGTGTGTGTCTGTGTGTGTGTGTGTCTGTGTGTGTGTGTGTCTGTGTGTGTGTGTGTGTCTGTGTGTGTCTGTGTGTGTGTGTGTGTCTGTGTGTGTGTGTGTCTGTGTACGCTGTGGTGTGAGCACACAGCACACACGTTTGTGCACACGGACATTTGTGCACACCCATGCATGGACACTATGGCAGGGCCATCCACATGCACACACGTGCCTGTGCACAGTGTCATGCACAGTGCCCTGCACACGCAGCACAGCCAGACGCACGTGCTTGTGCATGAACAGGAGGGTGGGTGCACACTTGTAACACAGGATGTTACAGGCATGCGCAGCACACGTGTGCATTCAGCACATGCACACAGCACGATGTGTGCACACGCGGCTCAGCTCCGTACACACGAGTGCACACAAGTGCACAGGCAGCGTGGGCAGCAGGCAGATGTAGTGCACAGCACACATGTGCAAGCCACCACACACTGGCACAGGCATTGCACAGCCACATGCATGAAGGTGCACGTGCACAGTCAGGTGACACAACCAAGTGCACAAGCAGCACGGGGCACACACAGAGCATGGGTGTGTGCACACACATGGGTGTGTGTGAAGTGTCCAGCGGGTGTGTGCACACATACGACGTAGCCAAGTGCTCACATATGCACAGGAACACCGTGCAGGGGTGCACACACTGTTGTGCACATGCAGCTCAGCTGAATGCACAGACAGGCACACACGTGTGCACGGAGCTCTGTGCTGTGGTGTGCCACAGCTGGCACACGTGGCATGGCCTGCACACAGATGCGTGGTTAAAGCTCAGCGTGCACCACGCTGTGCTCACACTCACCGGGTGCTTGTGCACACACGTGTTCTTGTGCACATGTACGTGCTTGTTCCCAGCGGCCGGGGGCAGCCCGGTGCCCATTCCTGGGGGCCACATTGCGACCCCCTCCCCAGCCCAGCCCCCTCTCCCGCAGGTCCCGCCGCCTCCCCGCTCCCCCAGCACTGGTTGTCCCGCCTGGGTGACAGCAGATGGGACACCGCCTCCTCCTGTCCCTCGGCCACCCCCCCCGGCACCCCCGCAGCCCCGGAGAAAGGTGATGCCGAGCCCCCCCATCCTTCCTGCTCCCCCACCCCCTGCCCCCCGGGTGCCGCCCACCCTCTCCCAATTTATCCCGTGGTTAATTGCAGGTGGCTTCGAGGCCAGACCCTCGGTGCGGGGGGTCCAGGGCTGCAGCCCCCCCCCCTCTCCTGCCGCCGGGGCTGGGGGGGGTCCGGGGGGGCTGGTGGCTTACTTGGAGTCGGGGCGCAGACCCCGCTGCACCCGCCGCCCCCTCCTGCCGCTCAGCTCGGGGGGGGAGAGCAGCCCCGACACCCCCCCGGCTTCCCGAGCCCCCAAACAGCCCGGCACAGGGCAGGAGGAGGGGGGACCCCCCAGAGCCCCCCGCCGGCCCCTGCTGCGGCGAGCTGCCAGCGCCGGAGCCGAGGGGACCCTGCGCCTGCTCCCCAAAAGCCAGAGCGGGGAGGGGGGGCGGCCGGGGAGGCAAGGGGGGGTCCCCTCGGCACAGCTGTCCCCCGACCCGGTGGCCATGGCGCGGTCGCACAGCTCGGCCAGTCTGCCCCCGCGTCCCGGGGGGGGGCTGCGGCGCTCAGCATCGCTGGGCAGGGGTGCGGGGGGCACCCCCCTGCCCCCCCGGGCATCCCCCGGGGCCACGCTGCAGCGGGGCCGGCAGCTGGTGGGCTCCCTGCGCCCCACGGCCGTGCCCGAATCCAGCTTCTGAGCCTGGGCACCCCAGGGCACCCCAAAATGGGGGCTGCCGGCTGCCACCACCTGTACTGGGACCGCCCCAAAGCGGGGCTGTCCTGAACTGGGACCACCCCAAACAGGGACTGTCCCAGACTTGGGGGGGGAGGGATCACCATGTTGGGTCTCCTTCTGAACTGGGTGATCCCTAAAATGGGGGCACCCCAGCCCAGGGCTGTCCTGCACAGGAGGCTCCCAAACCAGGGACACCCCAAACCAAGGGTGTCCCAACCCTGGGACACCCCCACCCGAGGCACCCTGACCTCATCCCCATCTGGGGAGTCCCAGATGGGGGAATCCCAAACCAGAGAGTCCCAACAGGGTATCCCGAACCAGGGGCACCCCCACCCACCCACCCACCCCCACATGGCTCTTCCCAGGAGCAGGTGGGGGGCTCCTGTCCCCCTGTCCCCCCCCCAGCTCTGAGCTACCAGAGTATTTATTGTACCAGGAGAGTTTTATTCAGAGACGCTTTTTGTTTTCTAAAAGGCGACTATTTTGGGGGGGAGGAGGTGGGTCCCCCCACCCCACAGTCTATGCAACACACGATTCCTCCAGCCAGCTTTTGTACGAGGGGGCTGCGGCCCCACCGCCCCCCTCCCCCCCCCCCTTTCTATTAAAGACACGTGAAAGGAGCCTGGTGACAGTGTCCACCCGAGGGGACTTCTCTAGGGGTGGGAAGGGCTTCGCCAATCCCCTCGGTGGTGGCCCTGGTGCTGCTGTGGGTTGGGGTGGTGAGGATCATCCTGGTGGGGTGGGGTGGATCCTGCCCCAGGGTGGTGGGTGTGTGGTTGGTGGGAGGGCTGCGGAGGGGGTGGTGGCAGCACCGGGAGCATCAGGGTGGTGGCACCATGGAGCTGTGGCACCAGGGCAGAGGAAGGGGATGTCTGGAGCTGGGATGGCTGCAGCAGGAGGCAGGGATGGAGGTGGGATCAAGGTGGAGATGGAAGGGGCAGAAGTGGAGGAGAGTGCTGGAGGAGAGTGCTTCTTGTCTGCAAGAAGGTGGGGTCAGGGTGGGGGAGATGGAGTGGAGGCAGAGGTGGATGAGGTGAGATCAAAGTGCAGAAGATGGAGACAGGGACAAAGCTGAAGAGCAGGAGGAGATGGTGGTGGGAGCAGAGATGGAGGAAGCAAGGCTAGGGTTGAGGTAGAAGAGGAGATGAAGGTGAAGGGCTTCTCCAGGCTCAGGCCCTTGCTGTGCCACTGCTGGTGCCATGGCTGTGACAGCTGTGCAGCAGGGGACAGAAGTGGGTTTGGCACCCATGTGGTACCCAGACAAGCAGCACCCTGGGCACAGCAGCTTCCCCAGGGAACTGGTCACAGGGCGAGGGGCCATGGGATGTCCCTGATGATGGGATGTCACCAGCCATGCAGTGCCACAGTCTGCCAGTGTCACCGGGGTGCTGTGCCACGGGCAGGGGGCCATTGGGGAGGGACAGCCATGCTTTGTCACCAGTGCCAGAGGATGCTGGCTTTGGAGGGTGCTTGGTGCTCTCTGAGATGCTGCTGGGTGGGAGGTTTTGACATCACTTGTATGACCCAGCCTGAACATCTGAGGCCTTCTGGCTTCCTGCAGTGCAGAGAGCCCCCAAGTGTCCCTGACACCCTCCTGGAGCAGTTCCCAGAGCTGCCACTGTCCCTCCCCACCTCACCTTCTCTGCCACCTACAGGTTGATGGCCCAGAAGTGTCCCCAGACCACCTTACTGCTTTCCAGACAGCAGCATCCCCAGAGCATCCCCTCCTCATGCCCCATGGACGTGCCCCTCCCTGTCCTACAAAGTGGGGTCCCAGCCCCCACCCCCACAGGATGGGGGAGCCCCTGGTGCCATCCAACCCCATCCACTGCCTGTCCAGCCCCATTGAGCAGGATTCCCACCCCCCACACACCCTGCTTGGTCCCAAAACACAGGCAAGGACCCATCACAAACCCACCCAGAGCTTGATGCCACCCCAAATCTGTGCCGGGACCACCCCAAAACCAGGCTCAAACATCCCAAATCCAGGCTGGAACTTCCCAAATCCAGACTGGTGCCTCCCAAATCCCGGCTCAGGCCACCTCAAACTCCAGGCTGGGACCTCCCAAAAATTGGCAGGGACCACCCCACCCCTGCCATGACCCCGTCCCACAGGACAAGGAGCCTGACACCTCATGCAGACCCCACCCCACAGTTTGACCACCCCAGCTCTCACGCCCCCCCACCCCCATCACAGACCCCCCTTTCCCTCCCCAGCTGGTGCTGGGGGGCAGTAACCACAGGTGGGAGGTGCCAGGGGGTGACAGTCAGTGGCAGACGGGTTTATTGATCACTTTGGGGTGCTGGGGCCCCCGGGGCGCCCGCCTGGGGTGGGGGGCACAGGGCGAGCAGGGTGGGGGGGGCCAAGCGCTGCCATTTCCATCCTCCCTCTGTGCGCTGGGTGGGGGGGGGGGGGCAGGAATGGCTCCAAATAAAACAAATCTCTATTTTATCTCTCTCTCTCTATACAAATATATAATATATATACATAGATATCTCTGCTGATAGATGTATAGAGCTCTCTCATCTCTCTGGGAAGGATAAAAGGTTAATTTGTCATCACATGCACAACCAAAGCCACCAGGCCATGGGAGACAGACAACGAGTGCCCTCACCCATTGGCACCCCGAGAGCCCAGGGGGGGCCACATCCTGCACCCCCAGGTTATTGCTGGTCAGGTCCCATCCTGCTCCGGCCAACAAGCAGAGGGGGAAGAAGCCAAAGTAAAAGAAATCCCACTGCAAAGCGCCGGCCAGCTCCTTGTCACCCAGGTGGCACCTGCCCCGGGGGCACGGAGGTGACGGTGGCATCACCCCAGGATCACGGGTGCTGCAGGGTGGGGGGGGCAGAGGCCCCCGGCCAAAAGGCAAAGTCTGGATAAGGCGAAACCCAAAACAAAATAAAGAAGAGCGACTGCCCCCAAACCGGGCGCTTTGCCACCCAAAACTGGTGTGCCGGTGGCCCTCGGGTGCCACAAGGATGAGCTCGGGGACAGGGACAGTGTCATAGGGCTGTGCTCTCTGATTCCTCCTCCTCCTCAGGCCCCGAGAGTCTCTGCGGTGCCTCTGGAGGGTCCCGGCACAGGGTGGCATCGGGGGGGACATGGAGGGAGGGGACCTCAAACCGGAGCAGACCTGCAGAGAGAGAGGGGACAGTGACGGGGACACCTCACCCAGGCTGCCACCCTGTTAGTGCCACTGCTGCTGCCTGCTCTGTGCCACCCCACCCCAGCCTGGGACATCAGTCCCTGCCTGTCCCCACGATGTCCCCCTGCATCGAGGGCTGGTGACACCGCTGTCCCCTCTCCCAAGGGCCTGCAGGGAGAGGCAGTTTGTGTGAGGTGACCGTGGGTGGGTGGGCGACCCCCAGCCCCAGGCAGGTGGTGTCACCGCTGTCCCTTGCTGAGAGCAGAGGAACACACCCCCAGGTGGCACCTGCCACCTGCCAGGCTCTTTGCTGGCTTGGGGATCCCGCGATGGGCAGGGTCCCGGGGGCTCGCTGCCACCCACCCTGTGTGTCCCCCTGTCCCACAGGATGGGGACTCAGAGGAGCAGAGCCCAGAGCCCTGCCTGGCCACATGCTCCTCCAGCCTCTGAGTCCCCCGATGTCCCCGATGCCACCTGGCACTTCAGAAGCATCACTGTGACCCCACAAACAGGGCAGCCCACCCTGCTGAAGGGACCCCGAGGTGCTGGGGGGGGACACAAATCAACCAGACCAGGGGACAGGGAGGGCAGGACAGCAGGAACAGTGTCACAGGCTTGTGGGGATGATGCCACCTTCTCGGGGACACTGCCCCCTTCCTGGGGACATCACCACCATCCTGGGGACAGTTCTATCTTTCCATAGACATTGTCACCTTCCTGAGGGGCACTGCCACCTTTTTTTGGGCACACTGCCACCTTCTCGGGGACATCGCCACCTTCCTGGTGCTGGGGGACAGTGCCACACTGACAAGGATGCTGTCACCTTCTTGGGGACAGTTCCACCTTTCCAGGGTGTCACTTCCTGGGCTCACTGCCACCTTCTCAGGGCTACAGCCACCAAACCCTGGGCCACCAAGCCTGTGTGTGTGTCCCTGCCCCAACCCGGTGTCACTGCTCCCACACCCGGGGGTGCCCCCCGGTGTCCCCCCCACCCCACCCGGGGTTACCTGTCCTGGCACCGTCCCCAGGGCCGGCAGCGTCCACTCGGGGGGGCTCCGGGGTCGAGAGGGGCCCGGGGGAGGCCGGGGGGGGCTGGGGCGGGGGGGGCAGCGTGGGGCGCGGCCGCGGCTTCGGGGTGGGACGGGATTTGGGGGCGGCAGTGGCGGGGGGAGGAGGAGGAGGAGGAGGCGGAGGAGGGGAGAGCTGGGCGGGGGGCGGGCAGGGCCCCGGGGGGGGGCCATAGGGAGAGGGAGTGCTGGGGGGGGTGGGCGAGAGGCTGGCGGGGGAGGGCTGACCCCCCCCCGGCTCCCCCGGGGCCGCTCGGGGCGGGATGGGCGCCAGCTTCTTGGCCCCTGCGAGACAGAGAGGGGAGGGGGGGTCAGGGGGATGTCACCCCGACCCGGTGATCCCCCCCATCCCCGCATCCCCCCCCCCGCCATCTCCTACCTTTGCGCAGGGAGTGCGGGCTCTGCTCGGCGGGAGAAAGGGGGGCGGAGGGTGGCCCGGGGCTGCCTCGGGGCTGGGGGGGCGGCTCCTTGGGCTTTAAAGTGCTGGGGGGAGAGGGAGAAAGGAGAGGGAATGGAATAGGAGAGATTTAAAAAAATTAAAAAAAAAAATCAAAATGAACAATGAAATTAGGAAAAAGCAAATGAAAACTGGAAAATAAAGCAAAAATAATGAGCGATAAAAATAAGTTCAGGGAGTTAAGAAAATTTAAATAAAATTGAACACATGGCAAACTGAAGTAGAATATTTCGAAATTAGGAAAGTAAGTGCAAAAAAAGAATTAAAATAGCGAAATACGAAGCATGTAATAAAAATTAAATTATTCAGAATGGAAAAATGATTAAAAAAAGTTTAAAAATGAAAAAATAAAGCTACAAATAAAAAATAAAATAAAAAGAAATAAGGAAAAAGTAAACAAAAATTAAAATTTAAAAATAAGGAAAAACTTATCCTAAGATTACCATAACAATAATTAAAAATACAACGGAAAATCTAAAGATGAGGAAACAGAAGAGAAAGCCCCGATGTCCTTTTGTCCTTTCCCTCCCACCCCCGCTCTTCCCGCTGCCCCCCCCTCGTCCCCCGGTCCGGGCTGAGGGTTTGGGGGTGTCCTGGGGGTCAACCCCGGCCTCAGCCCCACCCCGGGACCCTGGTGACGACCCCTTGGCCCCCCCTCCCCTCTGTGGGTGTCCCCCCCCCTCCCCGTTACCTGGCCGGGCCGGGTCCGGCGGGCGGGCGGCTGCCCCGGGGGAGCGGGAGGGGTGCGGGGCGGGGGGAGACCCCGGGGGGGTCCCAGGGGGAAAGGGGGCGTCGGGGGGGGCAGAGCTGGGCTGCAGGGCAGGGGGTGTGCAGTGAGAAAGAGGAGAAGGGTGGGAGAGGAAGGCTCCGGCTGCAGCCCGGCCAGGGGGGCTGAGCCCAGGGGGGGGGACATGCCCAGGAAAAGGGGGACAAGGGGACCCGCTCCTCCTCGGGGCGGGGGGAGGCGGAGCCGCCATAGGGCCAAGCAGACGCCAGGACACCCCTGCGCAAAATGTCCAGAAGCACCAGAAAAACAGGCAAAAACACAAAAGTAAAGCGGAGGAAAAAATAATAATAAAAGAGCAGAAGCGCTGGGGAGGGGGGCGGGGGGGAGGCGGGGGCAGAGAGGGATGAGAGGCGGTGGAGCCCCCGTGGGGTTCCAGGCCCCCCCACTTCATCCCACTACATCAGGACCCGGCCCCACGGCAGGACCGACCCCGACCCCCCCACCGTGGATGCTCTGCGAGCTCGGCCCCACTTTTGGGGGCAGAAGAGGGGAATCGCGGCACTACCTCCCACCGGACGGCTGCAAATTAAAGACGGCCCCCGGAAGAAGAAGAGTCCCGGGGAGGAACAGGGATCCTTTGGGATTTTCCTGTCACTTCCAGCCCAAATTTGGCTCCAGCCCAGCAGCCCCCCGGCAGGGAAATCGCTGGAGGCCCCCGAGGTTCCTGCTGCTCCTCTCCCAGCATTGCTGAGCACCCTCTCCATCCCTCCAGGGATGCTGCTCCTCTCCCAGGGTTGCTCAACACCCTCTCTTCCTGCTGTTCCTGGAATATTACTCCCCTCCCAGGGACGCTCAGCACCCTTTCCTCCCACTGTCCCTGGCAAGCTTCTCCTCTCCCCAGGATGCTGGGCACCCCCTCCTCCTTCTCTCCCAGGGATGCTGCTCCTCTCCCGGGCCTGCTCAGCAACCTCTCCTCCTGCCATCCCTACAGTGCTGCTCCTCTCCTAGGGATGCTCCTTCTCTCCTAGGGACACATCTTCTCCTGCTGTCCCCAGGATGCTGCTCCTCTCCCAGGGATGCTCAGCACCCTTCACCTGCTCCTGTCCCAGGGATGCTCAGCACCTTCACCTGCTCCTCTCCCAAGGATGCTCAGCACCCTTCACCTGCTCCTCTCCCAGGGGTGCTCAGCACCCTCACCTGCTCCTCTCCCAGGGACGCTCAGCACCCTCACCTGCTCCTGTCCCAAAGATGCTCAGCACCCTCACCTGCTCCTGTCCCAAAGATGCTCAGCACCCTTCACCTGCTCCTGTCCCAGGGATGCTCAGTACCCTCACCTGCTCCTCTCCCAGGGATGCTCAGCACCCTCACCTGCTCCTCTCCCAAGGGTGCTCAGAACCCTGGCCCAGTGCCTGTAGTGAGGCTGTGGGGTTGATTTCCTGCTGTATTCACCCAGGGGAAGGATTCCCAGGCTGGGGACACCCCGGGAAGGGTGGGGGGTGGGGGGGGCAGTGGTCTTACCTTGTCCTCTCGGCTGGCGGGGGGAAGCCGAAGGTGGTGGGAGGTGGGGAAGGGGCGGCTGAAATGACGTCCGGAGAGTGCTCGGGGATGGGTGAGTGGGGGGTTGCGGGGAGCTCGGTGGGGGGCAGGGGGGGCTGGGCAGCTGGCAGGGTAGAGGACGTCTTGCGCCCCGCCGAGGTGCCCCGCCGAGCCACCCACGAGGTGTCCATCACCCTGACGCCCATGCTGGGGGACACACAGAGAAAGGGTCTCAGCACCCCCCCTGCTGAGGGGGGACCCCCAGGCACCGCGTGCCCGCTCCTGCGGGTGCCCGGTCCCTAAAAACATCTCCTGCACTGGGGTGCTGCTCCTCCGAGGGAATGGGGGGAGGAGAAGATGGGGGGAGGGGGTTGTGTCACCCTACGGCCACCTCTCACTTCCCCCCAGGCACCAGCAGCCTCCCAGTTTCCTCCCAGCACCCTCCCAGCACTGCTGCAGAGACCACCGTACCTTTGGATTTTCCTAAGGCTGCATGGGCAGAGATACACGATTATTAGTGCAAAAAAGAGCCTAAAACTTGGTGTGGAAGAAGAGGGGGGGAGCCCAAAGCTGGGAAAGGGGCTGCCAGGCCAAGGGGCTTTGAGATGAGGGGGGATGCAGGAGGGGCACAGCAGGTACCAGGCTACCCCAGTGATGGGGAGAGCTTGGGATGGGTTTGGAGATGGGGAGAGCTCTGGGGATGTATTTTTGGAGATGAGGGAAACCCTGGGGTGTGTTTTTTGGAGACAGAGAAGACTCCAGACTCTGAAGTCGGGTTTTTTTTTGGAGGAGAGACCATTTTTGGAAGGTGGGAGGACCCCTGAAGGTGTTTTCTGCAGATGGGGTGAAACCAATGGGTGTTTTCTGGGGCTGTTACCTGACTGGTTATGGTCCCTACACACGGAGGGCACACACAGGCTGGGAGTGGGGAGCTTTCCCAGGACCCACAGACCCTGGGGACACCCGGACACCCAACCCCACATGGTGCAGCCCCAGTGCCATGCCCCGTGTCACCCTGCTGCCACCTCAGCGGGCTGGGGGCAGGCATCGAGCTCCAGGCTCATCCGAGCATCCCCAAGAAGCCAGCACGAAGAGCTGGAGGTCCTCCCACCCCGGGACCACCCAACTTCTAGCAGCTCAGTGCCACCAAGGTGGCCTCCCTCTCCCCGGACGCCATCACCACAACCAGCCTCACCCATCCTTCTTGTAGAACTCCAGCATCATGTTGTCAGTGGCCACGCTGAGGGGACGCCGGGCCTGGTCCTGGTGGCGGCGGTCGGCGTGGTCCATGTCCGGGGAGGGCATGGAGCTGTAGTTGGCATTGTGGTTGGTGTGCATGGGGCTGCCATAGTTGCCTGTCACGTTGAACTCAATGTCTGGGGTGGAAGGAGGAATCCCAGACTGGTTTGGGTTGGAATGGACCTTAATGATCACCCAGTTCCACTCCCCTGCCATGGGTAGGGACATCTCCCACAGCCCAGGGTGCTACCCTCAGCAGGGACCACGGGAAGGGATTTACCAAGAGCAGCCCAAAATGTAACCCCCACCCAGAGCACATCTCCTGATCTCCACCATGGGATGGGTGGCTAGGAAAAGAGCAGCGTCTGAGCTGGGTGTGCAAAGCATCAGGGATTTGGGTTTCATTGAATCCCAGACTGGTTTGGGTTGGAATGGACCTTAAAGCTCCTCCAGTGCCACCCCTGCCATGGTCAGGGACACCTCCCCCAGCCCAGGGTGCTCCAAGCCCCATCCAACCTGGGCTGGGACACTGCCAGGGATGGGGCAGCCACAGCGTCTCTGGGCAACCAGGGGCTCAGCACCCTCGTGCAAGATTTCCAACCTCAATCTCCCCTTTCCAGCTGAAACCATTCCCCCTCATCCCATCTCTCCTTGCCCCAAGTCCCTCCCCAGCTTTCCCGTAGGCCCTGTGATCAGATCTCTGCTCGAGGACCCCCAAGCAGAGGGAGCTGACAAAAATGAAGACAGGAACCCAGCATCTCCTCCTGAGGGAAGGCTGGGGAGGGGTCCCATGCTGAAGCCCACCCTGCCCCACCACGGGGCACATCTCACCTCCAGGGAAGAACCAGTCAGCGTGTTGGATGAGTGGCTCAATGATGCCCACGATCTGCAGCGACACCGTCGTCATCATCTCCGTCATGTTCCTGCAGGGAGGTGGCCAGCAGCTCAGCAACCCCACCACAGCCTGGCTGTACCCCTGGAGGGATTTTGTCCCCAAACCCCACCTTTCTGACCCCTTTCCCCAGCATTTTTCCAGCAGCTCCCTCCCCCCCCGGGCCCCTTACCCATCCGCCTGCGGCCAGAGGAGGTTGGGCCCCAGCACGATGGCCACGTTGCTCGGTGTCATTTTGTTCATGTCCTGGTACTCAGTCAGCTTGGCCAGGAATTTGATCAGGTACCTGGAAAGCAGAACCGAGCCGTGCCGGTGTGCCGGGGTCTCTGTCCCCTCCCCAGGTCCCCTCCCCAGGCTCACCTGATGTTGTTGTAGTTGGCTTTGGGCAGCTTCTCGCAGGCGTTCCACAGGGCATGGAGCCTCTTCTCCTGCTCTGGGATGCTGCAGGGAGGTTGGAAGAGGGTCAAGACCATCCCTACCCCACCAGCTCTACCCTCAGGGACCCTGTGAGACCCTGGGGCTGCTACCAACATTATAGACCTGCTGTCCTACATGCCACCCTTAGGGACTGTCCCCTCCCTTGAGCCACCACCACATCCCTTCCATGCACCCAAGTCAGGTGGGGAATGTGCTCAGACCTACGTTTGGGCACCACTGAAGAGGTTCCCACCCTAAAAGGAGATGCCCCTTGTCCTACCTCCCTCCAGCCTACCCCAAACACCTCCCAGGCAGAGCTGATGCCACCTCAGCTGGCCCAGTCCTGCTGGGGTTGGAGGTTTCAGGGTGCAGAGCACCCAAGTGAAGCAGGTGGGAGCTCTCTTGGCCAGCTGTCCCCCAGGGTTTGCACATCCCTCCAGAAAAGGCACCCAAGAGCTTGACAAAAGATGCTGGGAGAGCTCAGCCACCTTGGCCAGGGTGCTCTGGACTATGGTGGGGACATCAGGGTTGTTGGACATCAAGGCCACCCTTGGTGCTGGGACCCATGATGCTCAAGGAGCATTGCAGGAACCCTCCTGACTTTCAGACCCTAGAGAGGACACCCCAGATGCTGGGAGCTACACCAGAAACTGCCCCCAAACCACCCATGGGGACCCAAGGTGC